>NC_043704.1:50696879-50741441 GCF_006229205.1 Suricata suricatta
CTTTTTTTTTTTTTTTTTTACTCTTCTTCTTTTGGTGGTGGGGATGGTTATGTTTAAATGAAGTTGTTTTCACAACACCGAAGATTTACTCATCCATTTCCTATAGAAAAGGTAGCTACTTTTTTGCATGGACCTCAAGCATATTGTAGTATAGAGGTGGAATTTAAGGAAGGGTATTAAGCAGGTTGTGTTGTAGCTTATGGACAAGTAACAAATTGTATCATGTATCTTGAATGTATCATAGATCAGCTGCTATATAATGATTGCCACTTCAGATAGCTGTGAAATTAGGTGATTAACTAGTTGTTACTTAACCTTCTAATTTCTGTATAAGTCTAATTACATGAAATAGAAGTTGAGGTTTTGGTTTATTACTTTGCTTTTCTGTTTGGAGTGTCATTGTAACTACTGTATTGTAAATGATGGAAAATAATTGCATATGTTAAAAAAATAAATTGTGTTATATTCAAAAAACAAAAAAAGATTACCTATAAGGAAACCTAATACCTCCTGTGAATTATATCTAGAGTTACACATTTTGGTTTTTTCTGTAGTTTTCTATGGTTTATGGAACATATATATAGTCCAGAAAGTTTACTCTAAGATAGTATGTTTACTCGTTTCCATTTTAAAATCTGATCATCAAATATAGATCTAGTTTTTGTGGTATCCAAAGCTTATAGAGTTGGGGGCAAGGGGAAACTTTTGAAGAAAAGGTACAAAATTACAAAGAAATTACAAAATTATATATAGGGGTATGTGTTGGCTCAGTCTATTAATCGTTTGACTCCTGATCTAGGCACAGGTCATGATCTCTCAGTTTGTGAGATCAACCCCCATGTCAGGTTCTGGGCTGAGTGCAGAACTTGCTTGGGATTCTCTCTCTCCTCTCTCTGTCCTGTCCCCTACTTGTTCTGTCTCTCTAAATAAATAAATAAAGAAGTAATGAAAATTTTGTATATAGAAGACAATATTAGAATGAGAAAAAATTAACACAATTTTTCAAAAACTGATAAATCCATCATAAAATCCAGAAATGTGATTCTAATTACATAACATCTATGTAGTTCTATTCTTTTTTCTCTTCAAGATTTTCTTTGAATTCAAAAGTTTGTTAACATACAGTATTTGATTCAGGAGAACCTAGTAATTCATTGCTTTCATATAACACCCAGGGCTCATCCCAACAAGTACCCTCCTTAACGCCCATCACCCATTTAGCCCATCCCCACCTGCCCACCTCCTCTCCAGCAGCCCTAATTTTGTCCTCTAGAGTCAAGAGCCTGTTATGGTTTGCCTCCCTTTCTGTTTTAATCTTATTTTACTTTTCCTTCCCTTCCTCTATGTTCATCTGTTTTGTTTCCTAAATTTTATGTTATGAGTGAAATCATATGGTATTTGTCTCTGAATGACTTATTTTACCTAGCATAACACACTCCAGTTCCATCCACATTCTCCAAATGGCAAGATTTCATTCTTTTTGATGACTAATATTCTACCACCTACACCCACACTCACACACAAACACACACCCCACATCTTGTTTATCAGTTGATGGGCAAACATAATCTTTTCCATAATTTGGCTGTTATAGATAGTGCTAAGGATTTTGATTGTGATAGGGGTTTTCATAAATTCAAATTTGTGTTATGTATACCAAACACAAAGAAACATGGTGCATTTATAATTTTATATACTATGTTATTGTGTATATATTATATATATATATATATTTTTTTTTTTTTTTTACTGGAGTGAATTTCTCTTTTGCTTATGTCAATGCAAATAGAATCTTCTTATTAAAATGTTACATCTGAGAACTGGACGGATTTTCCAGAATCTAGTTTTCATTTTCATGCATTTGAAAACTTAGTATTATTCAATTACTAATTCTGGTGGCAGGTTCTATAGAACAAATTCTTACCACCTTTTACCTTTCCCTGATCCTTAGTTGCTGGGTGAGTCTACACAGTGGGCAATATACTTTCTTGAGGATATTTCATGACTACAACTACTAAAGCTTTACATATGAGTACAAACAACATAAATAATAAATTTCTTTCTTCCGCACATTTTACAAAAATATATGACCCTAGAAACACAATTCTAGCATCTGCCTTAGGGCTTTGAAAGTGAGGATACCCTGAAGCTTAGGGTTCATTAGACTTTTGGAATATTGGTCTTTGCTGGTAGCCATTAGAATAATCACACAAAATAGAAACCTTTTAATATAAGAATTAAAAATTTGAGGAAGGGACTATACTTGTGGTTATACTTTCACAGTTGATAGCATTATGGGATACAGAAGTGGTTCCCAGTAAATTCCATTCTGCAAAAATCTAGTTTCCAAAGAAAAGACTCATGTTAATTTTTCTTATAAGCCTCCTCTAAGGAAACAATTTGAACAGTTTATTCAAAATGTGACCATCTCTGTACTTCAGTTACTGTTCTTTTTTTCATAAACATTTATATTTCTTTCAGAACTATGTAGTACTATTGAAAAACTTGATGTTAGGCTTTACTCTGTAGATAGACTTTCATTTGCAAATGCCACATTCTATATTATGATACATTCCCTTGTTTTATAATGTTGGTTCCAGATTTTAGACTCTATATTTTCTTAAGAAACATGGTAGAATGTTCCTATCATCTGCTATATTCAAGTTTGTCTTCCTGATTTTTAAATATAAATTTCATGGACACGCACTCTTTCTGATTAGTCTTGAGCCAAAAATTCCTAATTTACTATATTCCTTGGCTGAGAAGAGACCAACCATGATTTAACCTAATTATGATTGTCAGTGGAACTCAGCCTGTGTGGAATATCAGGCTGGTTCAGGATTGTAGCCTTAAGAAAATATTTGGCATTCAGTGTTTGATAAAGAAGCCAATTTCTGGAGTCACATTTTGCTTGCCCAGGATGAGTTTTAGGAAGCATTAAATTTCATTAACTAGACCATACCATTTGGACAAAATGTTCCTCCTCTATTCTGCTTGAGTGTTGGATTGTGATAAGCCCTTTGCTTTTGCCAGAAGTGACCTAGTTGATGTAGTTCCCTGTCAATTACGGTCGGAACCAGGTGTCTCATGTGGTGGTGCTTTGATTACCCTGTAACAATTCTGGCTTGCTGATGGGACTAAATAGCAGAAAAGGCCCACATTACAAGGGAGATGTTTTTACTTTATTACAACAAAATGTCCTCAAAGAAAATCTTGGCCATGGTAATTGAAATAAATTGATTGCATTTTTTTTTTTTATAAATAAGGGATGCTTCAGAAAAGAAATCATAGACAATAATAAGGCTGACCTCCAGAAATGCTTGTATTAGTCTTTCTAGGAATGTAGAATAAATATTCACATCTGAACTGCAACTTCATGTGGCTATTTTAGTTACCTGACCTAAATATATTATTTCTCCAGAAAAGGGACTTTGGTCATCAGACCTCTGTTGGTTGTGTAGTCTCTCAGCCAAGCTCTGGCAGTATCAACACCTGGTGACAAATTAGAGCATCTCCGTGTTGGCTACTCAGTTCTCTAATTGCTTGTTCTCTAGATTTAACAGTGATACTTAACACACATTAGCAGTAGAAGACTTTAAAAATAAAATTTATGCAGAAATCTCAGTATATTAAACAGATACTAGTGACTCTCCATTAATATCAATTTATTTTTAAAGTTTAATTTTAATTTTTCTTTCTACAAACTCCATTATGAATATTGGAGATGATCCAATTTAAATGAATATTTAAAACCAGCTATAGATGACAATAGACTTGAAGCAGATTTTTGCCTTCAGAATATTTCTGGTTTATTTTCTTTCATGATGTTGATATGATCTTGGAATTGATATGATCTAGATAATTACTTGCAAATATATCAAATTTCAGTTTTGGTTATATTTTATTTTGCTTATTTATTTTGCCTCCTTACAATATTTAAGTTGTACAAAAAACAGATACTGGGGCACCTTGGTGGCTCAGTTGGCTAAGTGTCCAACTTCAGCTCAGGTCATGATCTCATGGTCTGTGGGTTCTGACAGCTCAGAGCCTGGAGCCTGCTTCAAATTCTGCATCTCCTTTCTTTGCCCCTCCTCCACTCACACTCTGCCTCTGTCTCTCTCAAAAGTAAATAAACAATAAAAAAATTAAAAGAAACCCCCAACAGATACCTTTTCTGTTGCTTCAGTTGTGTGTTCTTGGCACCTACAATAAGGGATAAAAATGCAAATATTTGGTATATTTGTTGAATATATGTTAATGTCAAAACTAATAATAATGTAATCATCTTGTTTGACAGGTAGAATTATATGTGCTTTATAAATATTACTCATTTAATATTTACAATAGCTAAGATAGGTACTACTATCCAAGATTCAGTAGTACATTCAAGAAATTAAATTTTCCAAGTTTCAGAATCAGTTTATATCAAGGATGCGTCCTAACTCCAGAGCAAATACTCTTTACAATTCTATATTAAATCACTCTAAATGAGCTAAGTAAGTTTAAAAATACTAAAGTGAAATATTTAAAATGAGCTAAATTTAAATTAAATTAGAATTAAAGTTAAATTTAGAAAATGAGTTTATCACAGTAGTTACATTTCAAGATCTCAATAGCTATATGTAACTACTGGATATTGTATTCAAAAGTGCAGATATAAAAAATTTCCATCGTCACAGAAAAAGCTCTCTTCAACAGTGTTGACCTAGAATAGGCGTTGACAACCTTTTTCTGTAAAGAACTGGATAGTCTTCAGTCTTTGAACGTCAGAATGGTCACTCGAAGCTACTCAACACTGTCATTAAAATGCAACACAGCCATAGACAATTTTTAAAATATGAGTGTGGCTGTGTTTCAATGACATTAAAATTTGAGTTTCATATAATTTTTATATTTTATGAAATATTAACTCTCTTCCAACCAATAAAGGTATAAAAGCTATTTTTAAAGTTTTTATTTAAATTCCAGTTAGCGAACAAAGAGTGCAATATTAGTTTTAGGAGTAGAGTTTAGTGATTCATCACTTACATACAACATTCAGGGCTCATCATGCAGTGCTCATCACAATAAGTGTCCTTCTTTATATAAGCATCCTCCTTAATACCCATCACCCATCTAGCCCATCTCCTACCATCCTCCTATCAACCCTCAGTTTGTTATCTATAGTTGAGAGTCTTTTTTTATGATTTGCCTTTTTTCCCCTCCATGTTCACTTGTTCTGTTTCTTAAATTCCTTATATGAGAGAAATATGGTATTTGTCTCTGACTTATTTCACTTAGCATAATACTCTCTAGTTCCATCTATGTGATGGAAAGAGTTCATTCTTTTTTTATGGCTGAATAACATTCCATTGTGTGTATATCTTCTTTGTCCATTCATTAATTGATGGACACTTGGGCTCTTTCCATAAGCTGGCTATTGCTAGTAATTCTGCTATAAACCTCAGGGTACATGTATCCCTTTGAATGAATTGTACCTTTGGGATAAATACCTAGTAGTGCAATTGCTGAATTATAGTTGTACAATTTTAAAAGTTTATCTATTTAGAGGGACAGAGACAGAATAAGTGAGGGAGGGGTGGAAAGAGAGGGAAGCAGAGAGAATCCTAAGAAGTCTCCGTGCTGCCAGTGCAGAGTCAGAGGTGGGCTGAATGCAGGAAACCATGAGACCATGACCTGAGACAAAACTAAGAATTGGATACCTAACCAATGAAACCACCAAGGTGCTCCGTGTAGTTGTATTTTTAACTTTTTGAGAAACCTCCATACTGTTTTCCAGAGTGGCTGTACCAGTTTTAATTCCCACCAACAGTGTCAGAGTGTTCCCCTTTCGCCACATGTTTGCCAACATCTGTTGTTATAAAAACTATTCTTAACTGTAAAGTCAGATGGCTCATAGGCGATGGGCTCAACTTTTCTATTCCCTAGTTCAGAATTTTTCTAATATTTTATTTCTAAAATGCTATAATTCTTATAAGATCCACAGATTTAACACAATTATCTATTTTATTATGGGGCATCAATAAGGACTACAAAGACTCATTCTCTCATTCTTTTAATATGATTTGAATATTTCAGTATTGGTTATTAAATGAAAGTGTAGTTAATCATCTGAAGACTTGTCAAACTAGTTGGTATTCCTCAAAGCTAAAATCCATGTCCATTGTTTATTATGTTATTCTCAGAACTTGGAAAATTTGTTGGCCATTAGTATAATCTTGGTTCTTGTTCCTTGAATTACTGAGTGAATGAACTTAAAAACTTGGAAATATTTTCACAACGAGTTGTTTGTTCAAGATAATATTTTATGTATGATACTTACATTGCAAAGGTTATATAAATATAAAGCATTTTAATATATACTTTTATAAAGTGATAATAGCAAAATATGAAAAAAGAAAAAATTAAGGTCAACTTTGATATTGTCAGCTAATGGTTAACAATATGTAAGATCTCCTGACTTTATCATTTGTAAGAATAAATTAATTGTTAGCATTGTTCATCTACGTAGGGGTATTTTTCAAGTCATTTAACAAAGTTGGTATTTATTAGCTGTAGTGCATTATTGTAACTTTCCTTTTTCTTATCATTTTAGTAGATTGAAAACCTATGTTTGTGATAATTTTCTGAAAATTCAGAGTGCAGTGAAGATTTTATAATTTATCTAAAAGAAAAATGACACATAAGTTTGGGGGAGCAGTTTTCGATGTAATGCTCAGACTTCTACCAGATCATGAAGTAGTGGTAGTAGGGGATGAAGTCATTACTTGGGCATCAAAAGTTACTTCTAAGTTACTAGGAGATTCTAATATGTAACAAAAGTTGGGAACCACTGATTGGACAAAACATAAAATTAAGGGACATTTCTCCAAATTTTTAAAAATGATATTAAAATTGGCATTTGACACAGAACTGCCTGTGACCCAGTGAACTGCACAGCATGGCACTGGAAAGAGAATAAGGGGCCAAAGAGTTGGTTGGTTTGATCATGAGCAATCCTCATTCACACAGTTTGGTCAGTGATATAATGAAGTGTGGTAGTGACTAATGAGAAAGAGCTCCAACCTAGTGGTGGGTCTTATAGAAGCATGAAATTTGCAATAGACTAAATCCTGGACAGAGCTTCACAGAGATGTACAAGAATATAAGTACAGGTTTTAGGTCTTGGCACTGGTACTCTTGAGAGCTGATTTAAAATAATGCCATTCAATTATTATACAAATTATTGAGCAAGTTTAATATCCTAAGATAATTTATAACACACTAAACATCAGATTCTGTAAAAAGAACTGAGAACTTCAGTAAAATTAGAACTTATAGAAGGAAGTATCAGACAAAGAATGTCAGATTAAAGAACCAAATGATGAAAGCTATTCAGGATCTAAAAATGGTAAGATTAATGGAATGTTTAAATACAGTCATTTAAAATATACAAACAGCATTATGGATCCTTCTAAATATTTGAGATGATTTATAGATGTATTGGAAAAAATGAAGTTGGTGTTCTCATAACACTATATAAGAGACTTATTAAAATCATCTGAAAATATCAAATCCTAAACAGAAATAATTGCCAATACAAGATGGAATAGGAACCAAGTTTTCATTTTAAAGTATGTGAAAATTACTAATTTGTCTATGGTTAAAACCATTTAATAATTTTTCATAGGAGACAAATGATAAATATTGAATTTTATGTTAAGATTTTTTCTTATAGTCCTGTAACTAGTATTTTGACAAGTGATTTTATAGAATCAATTAAGGCTACTTAGTTATTATAAAATATTTATTTCATGACAAAAGTATATAGAATAATTTTACATAAAATGGTAGAGAATATGCATGTTAAAGTGACTGTACTTAAGGATAGGAAAGGATTTATAATGACACAACTTATATATATCTTTTTAAACTCATTCTCATGAATGTATTATATTGGATCTCATATGGACAGTTGTTAGGATTTTGTCTGTAGCAGGACTTTATGTAATGACAGAAAAGTGAATTATGTTGAAGTACTAAAATCTCCAGTAACCTAAATTTGGATTTCCTGGTCTGCTGAGCTTTGAATTTGAAAGTTTTGCATGTGTGACCTGTTTTTATAGATGTAAAACCCTTAAAACATTAAAAGATATAAAATTTACATCAATATGAAACTAATAATATGAGTAAAAGTTATCAAAAAAATCCATTCTGATGATGGTTTGAGTTCTTTCTTGACAGCACTTTCTTACTCAAACATTTTGGGAACATGTCATTCAAGGATCAATTGTTTTTAGACCTCAGTATTTTCTACAATGCACAAATGGTTCTCCTATCATGAATTTGATGTATGTAGACATAGTTCATCATTTGCTTTTAAACTTGATATATCACTCAAGTATCACTGGTATTGGAAGTCAAATGGAAAATAATACGGCATTGTCAAAGAAGCACTAGTTTTTGAGGCTTTCTGAAACATGATCTGTTAGTTTTTTGTTTTTGCTTTTTGTTTTGATTTTGCAACATACCAGGTAACAATATAGCTTGGTAAATCTATATGAGCATGCATTTCTATTGCTCAGGATGTCACTGTGTATTGATGAGGGTCAATAACAAATGTGCAAAAATCACCCTGAAAATCAGAACCTGTGGAGGAGACAAATCAAGAAGTGCTATTTTTAAAATGCTTAGTTCATCATGTAGTAGGTGAACTTTGAGAGGAGAACTTTATTTACTTAACATTAGATCCTGTATAATTTTATGGTCCCTGAGATTTTGGTCATTCTCTCACACACAGGTAAGCATTATTGGGAAGTCAAACCTGCTGCAACAGTGAATATTCCTTAGAAGATAATGATTGCTTTATACTCTAAGTTTTTGATAAGTTCATATAAATCTTAAATCGTGTGGGTTTAATTAACTACAAAGTTAACAGTTTTTAATAATGCATATTTGGGGCACCTGGGTGACTCAGTCTGTTAAGCATTCAACTTCAGCTCAGGTCATGGTCTCAAGGTTTGTGAGTTTGAACCTGCATCAGGCTCTGTGCTGACAGCTCAGAGCCTGGAGTCTGCTTCAGATTCTGTGTCTCCCTCTCTCTCTGCCCCTCCCTGGCTCTGGCTCTGTCTCTCTGTGGCTCTCAAAAATAAATAAATGTTAAAAGAATAAAAATATTAAAAAATGCATACTGAGCGTGTTTGGGTTTATTATAATCTAAAGACTAGATAAAACATTATCTTGATAGATCCTCAAATATTTGGACATAGTTCTCATTATTTTTTCAGTTATTTTCTAGATGTTTAACTCCATTTCTCAGGTTAATTTCCACATACTTTATTTTAGATTGAGGTGTTTAAGGTCAAAAAACCTTTCAATAGTGATGGGAACCTGGGATTTTCACTGCAACTGCACTCAAATTTGATGATAGAGTTTCATATAAAAATTTATAGCAAACGTTCCAAAATCCTATTGTATTGATTGCAATGTAATTGGATTATGCCTACAGCTTAGTGGATCACTTTCATACTAAATCATCTAGTGCCCCCGTGATTTACTATCACTTGGAAAAAATGTTCCTGAAGAGGTCTAGAATTTCTACAGAAGGCACATTTTATTTCTACTGTTCACTTTTATGACTAAGCTTTATTTTTCTTAATGTTTATTTTTAGTTTCCAAAGAGAGTGTGAGCATGAGTCAGGAAGGAGCAGAGAAAGGGGGAGGGACAGAGGATATGAAGCGAGCCCTACGTTGACAGCAAAAAGCCTGGTGCAGGGCTTGAACTTGCAAACTCTGAGATAATGACTTGAACCAAATAACTGACTGAGCCACCCAGGTGCCCCAATGACTAAAGTTTTTTTTTTTAAATGTCTTATTTATTTTTGATACAGAGAGAGACAGAGCAGGGGGAAGGGCAGAGAGAGAAGGAGACACAGAACTGGAAGCAGGCTCCAGGCTCTGAGCTAGCTGTCAGCACAGAGCCCAACGCGGGGCTTGAACCCACAAAGGTGAGATCTGACCTGAGCTGAAGCTGGAGGCTTAACCGACTGAGCCACCCAGGTGCCCCCCAATGACTAAAGTGTAAATGAGTGCCTGGCCCTCACCTTTCTAACCTGACTTAACACTGTATCAGTCTAAATTCTCTATACCGAACAAATCAGGCTTCTGGCTGTTTCCTTTCATTCCATGAACCATGGTGCCACTATGTTTTGATGCATTCTGCTTTTTCTGTTGGAATTCCTGTTTGCCTTCACTTTGTTCATTTCCTTTTATTTAAATGCTTTGTATACTGTTGTTAGGGCCAAATTTTTATTCCAATTTCCTTATCTCCCCTGTAATGGATTTCTCCCTCCCCTATAAGCCTCAAAATTACTTTTTCACCCTTTGACTGGAACCTAATCTATGTTATCGTTCATTGTTAAACATATTTTTCATAGATCTATGTCCCGTTACTCTCCATTGACACCAGACTTCAAGGGGATCCCTGGCTCAGAAGAATCATGATTCAACCCACATGAAATCCTACCTGCAGTTTCTTGGTGTCAGTGTTTGTTCTGGGCATTAATATTGGCCTGGGAAGAGTTGGATCCCAGGGTTTTATTACACATTTTTTTTTAACCTAGACTCAAGTCCCCATTCCTGGAATAACCTAGAACAATTATTTATTCAACATATTTATTGTGCACTTAGTAACTAGAGAGCATAGTTCTAGGTTCTGCCAAGATGATTTTTGAAAAGCTGAGGTGTTTATCCCCCAGGGAACTTGCATCTTAATTTTGGAAAAGTGCCTGAATGTTGCAGTAGAAAAAACAGCTTAGAATTCACACTCTTCCTATCGCAAAATAAATTAAGCTCTCTGATATTCACAAACAGAATCAAGTACTCATCACCACACAAGCTGTTAAAAGCAGATGCTTGATTTTGGAAGTATAATGGGTCAGCATAGCAAAGTACTTAAGAGCCCATGGCCTAGGATACCAACTCCTGGATTAAATATATGGCTCTGGGGATTTCCGGTTTCAGCTCTAATACAGAATTTGGACATGATCACTCCTCTCCTCACAACAAGAAAAAAATTGAACAGGATGACAATCAATGACAGGGCAAACTGTCATTCTGAAAACAGGGGAAGCCAAAGAGTCACATATAAGACTAGCCTATCTAGAAAAGAACCCATTAGATCCATAAGCTGGTAGGAACACTTCTGGTAATTTTAGTGAATCGTTGGAGGTGGAGTGTGGGATGTTATAAGAGTAAGTAATGCTGGGAACTATGGAATTAATAAGGCCCTGCAGTTTCATGAGTTTTTACCTACAAGCATCATGCCAGCTTCACCAAAGAACCAAGAAAGACCTCTTTGTGGATTTGACAGAGAAAGGGGAAAAATAACCATTGTGAAGTAAGATCAGACATTATCCATAACACATTCTGCCCTTCAAGGTAAAAGACTTTACCAGCACCTTATTTCACTGAAAAGAATGCATTGAGTCACTATAGACATCTTTAACTTCCATTTTCATGTAAGGGGTGGGGAGTTAAAATACATCTGTGAATGTCATTAAGTTTTCTAGAACTCTCATAATGAAACACCTTAGACTGGGTCACTTAAACAAGAGAAATTTATTTTCTTACACTTCTAAAGAATGTAAGTCCAAGATCAAGATGTTGCAGGTGTAATTTCTCTCCAGACTTCTCTACTTGGTTTGCAGATGGCTGCTTTCTTGCTATATACTCACACGGCCCTTTCTGTGTGTGTGTGTGTGTGTGTGTGTGTGTGTGTGTGTGTGTGTGCGCGCGCGCGTGTGTGCATATGTGCTATGCATGCTTGGTGTCACTCCCTCTTTTTTTTTTTTTCCAAAGTTAATTTTGAGAGAGTGAGTGGGGGAGGGGCAGAAGAAAGAGCATTTCAAGCAGGCTCCATGCTGTCAGTGCACAACCTGATATGGGCCTCAATCTCCTAAACAGTGAGATAAAGATCCAAGCAGAAACTGAGTCCAACACTTAACTGAATGAGCCACCCAGGTCCCTTCTCTCCCTTTTTAAGTCATACTGGGTTCATGTCTCCTGATATTACCCCCATTTAATCTTAATTACCTTTTAAAAGGCCCAATTTCCAGACAGCCCCTCTCCAATATACTGGGGTTTAGGAATTCAACATTTGAATTTTGGAAGGCACATAGTTTAATCCATAATACCCACCACCCCCTTAACAGGTATCCAGTATAATAACTGATTACTGATGAAAAAGTTGCCAAATGGACTATTTCTGAGAAGTTCTTAGAGAAGCTGAAAGTCAACAGAGGCAACAAAGATCAGTGGGAAAATTTGAAGACCCTATAGCTACAAAAAATATTAAATGCACTCAGCTGTTGTCCAGATTAACATAAACCTCACACACAAAGCCTACTTACCTCAGTTTCTATTACCCCACATCGCTTCTCAGACTTTAAACCAAAAAAAATAAAAAGGGCATGATAAAAAATAGTCTGAAGTGACCAGGCATCAGAAACAGACTCCTATATGACATAGATGTTAGAATTAGCAGAGAAGGAATTTAGAATAGCCATGAGCAATATGTTAAGGGGAACAATGAAACAAGTAGAAAACATTTAACAGATGGATATGTAAGCAAAGAAACAAACTCCAAGAAGGAATCAAAGGACATTCTGTAAATCAAAAAGCAGTATAACAAAAATGAATATTTTGATGGGCTTATCAGTAGACTGACATGACCAAGGATATAACTAGTTAGCTTAAAGTTAGGTCACTAGAAATTTTCCAAACTAACCTGGAATGAAAAGAGAAAGAAAGCAAACAGAGCATCTAAGAACTGTGGGGCTATTTGAAAATTTAAAAAATCTGTGTAAGTAGTACCAAAACTAGGAGAGAACAGAGTAGAAAAAAAAAAGTAATTGGAAATAGAATGATTTAAAACTCTTCAAAATTAATGTAATATCAACCAAAGATTCAAAAGCAGTATAGAAAACCAAAGATATATAAAAGCAAAAAAGTCTATATGTAGGCATTATCATATTCAAATGGCATAAACACTAGACAAAATCTTGAGAGACAACAAACATTTATAGGGGAACAAAAGTGAGAATTAAAGTCAACTTCTCATCAGAAGCCATGTAAACATGAAGAGAGGGGAATAAATGTGTTGAAAGAGAAATCTGCAAAGCTCTCTTTAAAAGTTGAGAAATAAGAACTTTGACATTAAAAAAAAACTGAGGGAACTTCTCACCAGAGGGATTGCTTTTCAAGAAAGAAATATCAAAGCCCTTTAAGAGCAAGGAAATAAAAGACATCAGAATTGGCAAAGATGAAGTCAAACTGTCACTTTCCACAGATGACATGATAGTCTACATGGAAAATCCAACAGACTCCACCAGAAGCCTACTAGAACTGATCCATGAATTCAGCCAAGTCCCAGGGTAAAACAATCAATGTACAAAAATCTGTTGCATTTTTATACACCAATAATGAAGCAACAAAAGAGAAATCAAGAAACTGATCCCATTCACAATTGCACCACAAGCCATAAAGTACCTAGGAATAAACCTAACCAAAGATGTAAAAGATCTGCATGTTGAAAACTATAGAAAACTTATAAAGGAAATTGAAGAAGACACAAAGAAATGGAAAAACATCCCATGCTCATGGATCAGAAGAATATTGCTAAAATGTCAATACCACCCAAAGCAATCTACAATGCAATCTCAATGAAAATTGCACAAGTATTCTTCTCAAAGGTAGAACAAACAATACTGAAGTTTGTATGGAACCACAAAAGACCCCAAATAGCCAAAGTAATGAAGAAGAAAACCAAAACGGGAGGCATCACAATCCCAGACTTTAGCCTCTACTACAAAGCTGTCATCATCAAGACAGTATGGTATTGGCACAAAAACAGACACATAGACCAGTGGAACACAATAGAGAACTCAAAATTGGACACACAAATGTATGACTGACTAATCTTTGACAAAGCAGGAAAGAGTATCCTCTTTAACAGATGGTGGTGGGAGAACTGTACAGCAACATGCAGAGGAATGAATCTAGACCACATTCTTACACCATACACAAAAATAAACTCAAAATGGATGAAGGACCTGAGTGTGAGACAGGAAACCATCAAAACTCTAGAGAAGAAAGCAGGAAACCACCTCCTTGACCTCACCTGCAGCAATTTCTTACTCAACACATCCCCAAAGGCAAGGGAATCAAGAACAAAAATGAACTATTGGGACCTCATCAAGATAAAAAGTTTCTACATGGCAAGGGAAACAATCAAGAAAACTAATAGGCAACAGAGTGGGAAAAAATAGTTGCAAATGACATATCGGATAAAGGGCTAATATCCAAAATCTATAAGGAACTCACCAAACTCCACACCTGAAAAATAAATAATCCAGTGAAGAAATGAGCTGAAGACATGAACAGACACTTCTCCAAAGAGGACATCCAGATGGCAAACAGATACATGAAATGATGCTCAACATCACTCCTCAGCAGAGAAATACAAAATCAAGACCACGCTGAGATACCACCTCACGCCAGTCAGAGTGTCTAAAATGAACAAATCAAGAGACTATAGATGCTGGCGAGGGTGTGGAGAAATGGCCACCCTCTTACACTGTTGGTGGGAATGTAAACTGGTGCAGCTGCTCTGAAATACAGTATGGAAGTTCCTCAAAATATTAGCAATAGAACTCCCTTATGATCCAGCAATAGCACTGCTAGGAATTTACCTAAGAGATACAGGAGTGTTGATGCATAGGGGCACATGTACCCCAATGTTCATAGCAGCACTTTCAACAATAGCCAAACCATGGAAAGAGCCTAAATGTCCATTAACTGACAAGTAGATCAAGAAGATGTGCTTTATCTATACAATGGAATGCTGCATGGCAATGAGAAAGAATGATTTCTGGCCATTTCTAGCAATGTGGATGGAACTTGAGGGTGTCATGCTAAGTGAAATAAGTCAGGCAGAGAAGGACAGATACCATATGTTTTCACTCATAGGTGGAACAGGAGAAACTTAACAGAGAACCATGGGAGAGGGGAAGGGGAAAAATAGTTAAGGAGAGGGAGGGAGGCAAACCATAAGAGATTCTTAAATACTAAGAACAAACTGAGGGTTGATGGGGGTGAGAGAGAGAGAGGGAAATGGGTGGTAGGCATGGAGGAGGGCACTGGGTGTTGATTGGAAACAAACGACAATAAACTATAAAAAAAATACCGCCCTTTAAGGTGAGGAAAGATGATGTAGGTAACAAACTCATATATATATATATATATATATAAAGGAAGAACTCTGAGGATGAATAAAATTAAAATCATTTAATTATAGGGGGACCTGGGTGGCTCAGTCGGTTAAGCATCCAACTTCAGCTCAGGTCTTGACCTTGTGGTTTTTGGGTTCGAGCCCTACATCGGGCTCTGTGCTGACAGCTCAGATACTGGAGCTTGCTTTGGATTCTGTGTCTGCCTCTCTCGCTTCCTCTGCCCCACTTGTGCTCTCTCTCAAAAATAAACAAACATTAAAATTTTTAAAAATAATTTAATTATAACTGATCCAAATATAACCTTAAAATAATATCAGTGTATTGGGTAATATTTATATAAATGAATGATGTGAATAATATGATATAAATGATGAGAGGGAGAAACTGGAAATATTTAGTTATATGGTAGCAGTATTACATGTAAACTGGCATAGTGCTACTCAAAAATGGTCTTAGATTAGTTAAAAATGTATATTGCAAACCTTAGGGAAACAATTAGCAACTTAGTTTTTTGAGAAAAGCATGTAATTTACTAAAAAAAATCACATAAAATGATCAATTAAAACTTGAAATGACAGAAGAGTGTGAAAGAAACAATAAACAAGGGCAATAAATAGTAAATAGTTACCAACTTAGTAGATATTAGTACTATACCAGTCACTTTCATTGTGAATATTCTAAGCACACTAATTAAAATAAACTATTGTCAGAGTGGACTAAAAACCCAGAACACCCAATTCTAGGTTGTGTGTGTGTGGTTTTTCTTTTTTTTTTTTTTAATGAGAAATCCACTCAAAGACTCAGGCCAGGGTGTCTGGATAGCTGTCACTTGAGCATCTGACTCTTGATTACATCTCAGGCCATGATCTCACAGTCATGAGACCATACCCTACTGAACTGGAATTCTCTCCCTTCTCTGCTCCTCTCTCACTTGCATGGGTGATCTCTCTCACTCAGGGACAAAGAGCAACATTATATACCAATATACCATTAACCCAAGGAAACAAAACAATCCTTAATTCATATTCATTTAATAAAAGACATCAAAATATTTAAGCTAAAAACTGGTAGAACTGCAAGGAGAGAGATGCTGTTGTAGTTGGAAATCAATACCTCTCTATTGCTAATTGATAGATTCAGAAGACAGAAAATCTGTAAGCGTATAATTGAATTGAACAGCATCATAAATCAACTGGATCTAATTGACATTTATAGAAGAGTGCCTCCAACAATAGCATAATACACATTCTTCTCAATTTTGCATGGAACATTCCCTAAAATAGACCACATTCTGAGGAATAAAGCACATCAACAAATTTAAAATAATGAAAATCATAGAATATATCTTGTCAAACAATAGTGGAATTAAGCTGGAAATCAGTAACAGAAAAATACCTGGAAAATCCTTAAATATTTGGAGAGACCACATTTTAAAATATAACATGGGTCAAAATCTTGAGAAATTTAAGAACATTTTGTGGTAAATAAAAATGAAGCTTAAAATTTGTGGGTTTCAGCAAAAACAGTGGTTAGAAATTTATGGCACTAAAATGTATATATTTAAAAAAATCTAAAATCAATAATTTAAGCTTCTTTAGGAGATTAGAGAAAGAAGAGTAATTGAAGCCCAGAGCAAATATAAAAAAATAAGTAAAATTAGAGTATAAATTGATGAATCTGAAGAAAAAAAAAGAGAGAAGTCCATAAAACACAAACTGGTCCAATGAAAAGATGAATACAATTTGATAAAGCTCTATCCAGGCTAACCAAGAAAAAAACCCAAAATATCAATATCAGAAATGAAAGTGGTGTAATAACTGATCAAAATAATATTAAAAGGGAGAGAAAGGGAAACTGTAAACAATTCTATGCTCATAAATTGGATAATGTAGATGAAACGTACCAGTTCTTTGAAAGACACAAATACCCCAAACTCACACAAGGATAATCTAAAAAAATATATAAATCTAATAAGACCTTTTCTATTATAGATACTGAATCAATAATTAGCCTTTCAAAAGAGAAAGCAACACAACCAGATGGTTGCAGAGTGAATATGAGTAAATATTTTAAATGACACTAATTCACCACAATTTAATTACCTCAGCCAAGTGATCAAAGTCTGCATCAATACCAATAGGTATACTGATAGTATACTGATATATCATTGTATTAATATCAGGTATACACCAAATTAGATGTTTGTATATATTGTAAAATAATTACTGCAGTGAATTTAGTTAACATCTGTCCCCATACATAGTTACAGAATTTTTTCTTCATATAAGAAATTTTAAGATCTTCCTTAATAACTTTCAAATATGCAATACAGTAAGTGTTATTAACTATAGTTTCCATGCCATCCATTATATCCCTATGACATTTGTATTAGAACTGGAAGTTTGTACTTTTTGTCTCCCTTCATCCATTTCACCCATGTCTCCCATACTCATCTCTGCAAATACAAATTTGTTCTCTGTAGACATGAACTTGTTTTTTTGTTTGCTTTAGATTGCACATATAAGTGAGATCCATCTTTCTTTGTCTAACTTATTTTAGTTGGCATAATGCCCTCAACTTCCATCAATCTTGTCACAAATGGCAAGATTTCCTTATTTTTTATGGTTGGATATTACATGGAATCTATCTCATATTTTCTTTGTCCATTCATCCATCAGTGGACACTAAGATCAGATATGGTGGCTATTGTAAATATTGCTGGAATGAATATGGGGTGACTATATCTTTTGCTTTGAATAAATGCCCATCAGTGGAATTACTTGATCATATGTAGTTTTCTTTTTCAATTTCTTAGGAACCTCCAGACTGTTTTTCATAGTAGCAAGTTAAATTCCTATCAACATTGCACAAAGGTTCCCATGTCTTTACATCCTTGGCCACATTTGTTATTTCCTGTCTTTTTGACAATTGCCATTCTACAGATGTGAGGTGATATCTCACTGGTTTTTTTTTTTTTTTATAATTTTTTGAGAGAGAGAAAGATTGTGTCTGGGGGAAGAGGGGCAAAGGGAGAGAGAAGGAGAATCTTAAGCTTGGCATGGAGCTTGACACGGGCTCAATTCCACCATCATGAGATCATGACCTGAGCTGAAACCAAGAGTCAGACACTCAACCAACTGAGCCACCCAGAAGTCCTTCATTGTGATGTTGATTTGTGTTTTCACACTAATTAGTGCTGCTGAACATCTTCTAATGTGCTTATTTGTCATCTGGATGTCATCTTTGGAAAAATGTCTATTCATATCCTCTGCCCATTTTTTTAAACTGAGTTTTTCTTTTATTGTTGAGATATGGGAGTTTTTTGTTTTTTTTATATTAATCCCTTATCTGATATTGATTTGCAAGTATCTTCTCCCATTCAGTAGTGTGCCTTTTAACTTTATTGATGGTTTACTTCATTGTGCTAAAACTTTATAGTTTGATGTAGTCTCATTTGTTTGTTTTTGCTTTTGTTTCCCTTGCCTTTGGCTTCAGATCAACAAATGCATTGCTAAAGATGAATGCTAAGAAGTTGCTGCCTATAATTTGTTTTAAATATTTTATGGTGTCACATCTTACATTCAAGTCTACAATTAATTTTGAGTTAACTTTTGTGTATGGTGTTAGTTATAGGTGTAGATTCATTTATTTTGTATGACTATCCAGCCTTCCCAATGCCAGTTATGGAATTAATTTCCATATATGTTTGGGTTTGTTTTTTGACTTTTATCTTCTATTGATCTTTGTGTTTGTTTGTATGCCAGTATCATACTATTTTGATTATTATAGCTTTCTAATATAGTTTGAAATCAGGAAGTATGATAATTCCACCTTTCCTCTTGCTCAAGATTGCTTTGGCTATTCAGGATATTTTGTGATTTCATATAAATTTTAGAATTATTTGTTCTAGTTCTGTGAAAAACACCATTGGTGTGTGTGTTTGTTTTCTCAGTTTAAAGACTCTTCTTGGTCTGCTGTTGTCTCCAGATGTCTCCATAATAACATTTGTTATTTCTTACCTGGGAACACAAGACTCTCTGCAATGCAGTGTTTTTTTTTTTTTTTTTTAATGTTTCAAGTTCTTTTTTAAATTATAACTTGTTATATATAATAATGTCATATAACTTATTAGCTTCAGAAGTAGCATTTAGTGATTCATTACTTAAATATAAGAGTGCTCTTGCATCAAATCTATAAATGGCTTTGGGGTGTATTGACATTTTAACAATATAAGTTATTCCAATCTAAGAGCATGATGTAGCTTTCGATTTATTTGTATCCTTGATCCTTTTAAGGCATTTTTAAATTAAGTTTGCCAATATTTTGTTGAAAATTTTGCATCTGTGTTCACCAGGGATATTGGCATATACTTTATTTTTTGTGTGTGGTTTCCTTATCTGGTTTTGTTATCAGTAATACTGGCCTCATAAAATGAGTTTGGAAGAATTCTCTCCTCATCCTCAATTTTTTTTGAAATAGTTTGAGAAGGATAGCTATTAAATTTATTGTGTTTTATTTTTTCAAATTTATCATATTTTAATTAACTTTCTATGTTTCTTTTGTATATTGTGCTTTTTCTATCTACTTCTCCTACCAGTATGTAAGCTCTATTAGTTCTGGAATCTTTGCTTTTTATCTTGTGTATTCCAAGTATCTCTATAAGTCATTCATGCCATTTTACAGACAGCTCTTAGACATTTACTGTACATTGAATAAATGTATAATGTAATCATTTCCAGCCATTATGTAGCTTATCTTTAAAATTTGTTTTTGTTATATTGAAGTTTTAAATATTATTTATTTTCTAAGTTGTCAAATTTTATTTTATAGTTTGGCTTTTGCTGTCATATGACATCTTTCCATAATTAAAGTCAAAAGACTTTCTTTTCTTCAATTTTTATTAAATTTACATGGAAATTTCCATATGGTTAGTGAGTTGTTTCAAGACTATTGATTGAATCCCTTTGTACCGATTTTTGTTGTACAAAATCTTTTACCATATTTTTAGATAAATGTTAGTCTATTTTGTTATTTATACTGTCTATTTCCCTACGTTTTGGCTAATGCCACATTGTCTTAATGACTAAAGTTGTATCTTCTTCTTTTCATTTTCCAAAGTTATATTGATTATTTGTGGATTCTTCCTCTTCGATATGAATTTGAGATTTATCTTGTCCTAGTCTATGAAAGCTCTTTTGGATTTTTCATTGGGATCACACTGATTTATAGCTTACTTAGGGAGAAAAAAATCTTCACAATATTGAATCATTACCCCTTCCTGTTTTAAATTTTTTATTGCAGTGTTACCTGTGGGTCACTCTGTTGTGTCTGACTCTTGATTTCAGCTCGGGTCATGATATCACAGTCATGAGACTGAGCGCTGCATAAGGCTCTGTGGTGAGCGTGGAACCTGCCTGAGATTCTCTCTCTCCCTCTCCCCACTTGCATGCATGTGCTCTCTTTCTCTCTCTCTCTCAAAAAAAAGTAATAAAGTTTGTTATTGCAATGTAGTAGACGTATAACTTATTAGTTTCAGGTGTACAATATTGATTATTTGTTTATATTGTGCAAGTTCATCACAATAATTCTAGTGTATGCATCACCATACATAGTTATAATTTTTTCCTTGTGATGAGAACTTTTAAGATCTTCTTTCTTAATAACTTTCAAATATATATATGGTGTTATATTAACTATAGTCTCTCTGTTATATGTTATATATCATAGCTTACTTATTTTATAACTGAATGTTTGTAGCTTTTGACCCCTTTCACTCATTTTGCCTGCACCCACTTGCTTCCTTTAACATCTGCCAATCTGTTTTCTGTATATGTGCTTTTTGTTTTTGTTTTTAGATTCCACATATTAACTGAGATCATATTGTATTGGTCTTTCTCTGACTTATTTCACCTAGCATAATACACTCAAGGCAAATAGTAAGATTTTCTTCCTTTTATGGCTGTGTGATATTCCTGTGTGTATATGTTGTGTATATAGATATGCATGTATGTATATACTTATATGTCACATTTTCTTTATTGATTCATCTATCAATGGATACTTAGGTTGTTTCTCTGTCTTGGTTATTGTAAATAGTGCTGCAATGAACATGGATATCTTTTTGACTTACTGTTATCATTTTTATCAGATACTCAGTAGTGAAACTGCTAAATCATATGGTATTCTATTTTTAATTTTTTGAAGAAACTCCGTATTGTTTTCCATGGTGGTTATGTCTACTTATGATCTCACCAACAGGACATAAGAGTTTCCTGATCTCCACAACCTTACCAACACTTGTTATTTCTTGACTTTTGATAATAGCCATTCTAACAGGTATGAAGTAATATCTAATTGTAATTTTGATTTATGTTTCCCTAATGAGTGATGATGAGCACCTTTTCATGTGCTCTTTTGGGCATCTGCACAATTTTGGGGGGGGGAGAATGTTTATTGGATTTCTTTCCCTTTTTTGCTCTTGATTTGTTTGACTTTTTTTTTTTTTTACATATTTTGGATATTAACTCATCAGACATGTCATTTGCAAATATCTCCTCCCATTCAGGAGGTTGTATTATTATTTTATTGGTGGTTTCCTTTGCTTGCCAGAAGCTTTTTTGTTTGCTGTTGTTCTATTTGTTTATTTTTGCTTTTGTGTTTTTGTTTTTGGTGTCCAAAACAAGCAAACAAACTCACTCATTGTCAAGACCAGTATTAAGGATCTTATCTAACTATGTTTTCTTCTAGGAGTTTTATGGACTTAGGTCTTCCATTCAAGTTTTTCATCAGTTCTAAGTTAGTTTTTGTGTATGGTGTAAGATGGTGGCCCAGTTTCCTTCTTTGCACATGGTTGTCCAGCTTTCCCAGCATCATTTATTGAAGAGACTGTCCTTTTCCCATAGAATATTGTTGGCTCCTTATAATAAATTAATTGATCATATTTTTGTGGGTTTACTTCCAGGTTCTCTCTTCAGTTCCATTAATCTATGTGTCTGTTTTTATGTTGATCCCATACTATTTGAGTAGTATAGCTTTGTAATGTAGTGGAAACAAGCTTCATATTTTATATCTCTCAATATTATAGATTTTATTTAAGTTTGTCAATTATTCTTTGCAATTTTACCTATGAATTTCTTGATCATATAATGATTAACTTATTCCCAGATACTCATAGTATGTGTTGCTCGTTAAAACTTTTTCTTATATCCTGCTACATTTATTTATTTATAATTAATTAATTAATTAATTTTTATTTAATTTTGAGAGAGAGAGAGAGAGACAGAGTGCAAGTGGAGAAGGGGCAGAGAGAGAGAGGTGCCGGAGCCGCTCAAACTGCCCGCAGTTTGAAGAACTGACAACACCTGGATTCCTTGCAGAGACTTTTATTGGTTCTTTTCTTCCTTCTTCCTTCCCCCTCCCCGCTGCTTGCTCCCCCATATATACCTGCCGCCCAGGCTGCGCCGGCAGCTCATGATAGGCTGGCAGAGGCAGGGCTGACCCATTCCATGGCCTCGCATTGGTCGCTCACTCATCGCGGTATCTGGCGGGGGGGGGGCACTAGAAGCCGGCAGGCCGTACCTCGCCATGTGCTCGGGCAGGGTCTTGCATCCGCCTCCTACAGAGAGGGAGACACAGAATCTGAAGCAGGCTCCAGGCTCTGAGATGTCAGCACAGAGCCAGATGCAGAGCTTGAACCCACAAACTGCAAGATCATAACCTTAGCTGAAGTCAGACGCTTAACTGACTGAGCCACCCAGGCACCCCTTATCCAGCTACATTTAAACAAACTTTTTAAGAGTAGTTTTAGGTTTAAAACAAAATTGAGAGAGGCAAGTTTTCTATATACTCTCTGCATATATATATATATCCTCTTCCGTTATACACATCAATCACTACAATGGTATAATTTTAACGAAGGATAAACTTACATCGATACATCATAATCACCCAAAGTCCAGAGTTTACCTTGGGGCTCACTCTTGTTATTGCACATCCAATAGGTTTGGGTAATTATATAATAAAATGTATTCATCCATGATAGTATCATATAGAGTACTTTTACTGCCCTAAAATTCCTCTGTGTTCTGCCTATTTATTTGTTCCTATCCCCACCTTGGTAACCATTGATCCTATTTCTCCAAAGATTTGCCTTTTTGCCTTTTTCATGTCCTATAACCAGAATCCTACAATATGTAGCCTTTTTCATATCGGCTTCTTTCACTTAGTAATAGGCATTTAAGGTTCCTCTATATATTTTCATGGTTTTATAACTCATTTGTTTGCAGAGCTGGATACTATGTCATTATCTATATTTATCATAGTGTATTTATCCATTCTTTAACTAAAGGACATCTTAGTTCCTTCCAAGTTTGGGCCATTTTTATAAGTATATAGTGGTTTGTGATTATTGTTGCCTAAATAATTTTGTTATGGCAACTTTTCTCTTAAGAGTCTTTAAACTCATTTAATACCCTTAGTGATCGTGGGACACAACTGCATGGGTCTCTTTTGATGGCTTATTGCAGATTTCTGAGAAAAAAAAATACTTGTCTGGGCTTCATGCATAAGTGATAAAATGTATAATATACACAAAAATTAGAAAGACAAATCTACATTGCAAAATATTAATATTCTTCAGGTATTACAAATAGAATAGAAATGCATTTATCAGTTCTAAAGGCAAGGACAGTTTGAACTCTGGTCCCATAACCTGTCCATTCAGTTCTTATGTTTAAATTAATAATGAGAATATTTTCCCATTTTATTAACGTTTATTTGAGTCTTTAACTGTTGACTGAATTTTAGTTGTGGTTTGGTTCCATATTAATCTTGATGCCAGGTCCAGACATTTTATTTGTGTTTAGTAAGCAAAACTGGGAAGGAAAAAGATTTTTGAGGTGAATTAATATTAGTGGTCACAGAGATATCACAAACTGTCATGTTTTTCAGGAAAAAAATAGCTAATTAACACATGGCTTTTTCCATAGTCCATCTTGGAAATGAGATTTTCATATGATGTTTGAAATTGGGACATGATGCATATATGATCATGTTAAAGGAAGACTTTCCACTACTAATGATGTGGAAAGTCTGTTTCTGTTATTGCTTGATTAAAGACATGGTGCAATGCTCAAATGATGCTCCATTATTTTCTCAGTGTTTTTCCGTAATGAAAGTTGCTTTCAGTGGATACATGGTTAGATCTGAGATCTAACAGATCTATCTAATAGTTGCAGCTGCTGCGCATATTTAAATACTACCAAGGAATAAGACTACCAAATTCAACATAACTCTGGTGTTTTTACCTCTCAATGTAGACCCAATAGACCATTGACTAAATTATTCTGCTTCCAACTGTCTACTCAGCACTTGTGAAAAACATAAAGAGAATGAAGGGAAGACACTCATATCTTTACTCTGACAGTAGAAGCCAGAATTTTGTGGTCGAGTCATGCTTGGCAAGGTCATTGGTCCCACAGAAGATGTATTTTTCTATTTTTTAAATTTAAATTCTAGTTAACATTCAGTACAATATTGGTTTCAAGAGTAGAAATCAGTGATTCACCACTTACATAAAACACCCCGTGCTCATAACAAGTGTCCTCCTTAATGCCCATCACCCATCTAGCCCATGGCTGTTGTTGATAGTGCAGCTATAAACAGCGAGGTGTATAAACATTGAGGCAGGGTGTATGTACCCCCTTTAAATCTGTATTTTTGTATCCTTTGGATAAATACCTAATAATGAAATTGCTGGATTATAGGGTAGTTATATTTTTTTTGAGGGACCTCCATACCATTCAGTGCAAAAAGGTTCCCCATTCTCCATATCCTCATTTTCTTAAAATGTATCATCATTATTATTATTATTTAAGTAGGCCCCTTATTCTATATTTGCAGGCCAGTAGACAGGCTTCGAAATTGCCAGTATTTGCCAACTCTGTTACTTACATATTATCCAAGTACTTACAGAATGTGCCACCAGCCTCTATGAAAACATATTCTTCAGGACACTACTCTATCCAAAAACAGAGATGTTTTACTGTGCAAATGTCTCATTAAGAGGGGACAGGAACATGTTTCCTTTTTCAAACAGTGTTTAAGGAAATAAAGTCAGATGTAGATAAATTTCTTGGGAAAAGTAGTCAAACTAGTAATGTCATACATCTAATTCCTTTATATAGTTAAATTTATCTAATTGAAGATAGATACTAAATACAGTAATCATTGTTTTCATCATACCAATCTTATAGTAAATATTCACACATATACACTCATTATATTCAACTGACTAAAATTTCAAAACTAGAAATAATTAGCAATAATTAATTTTTAAGCAATTTTCTCAGTATAATGTGAAAGAAATATAACTTTTGGTTTAAGGAGACCAACAGTAGGAAAGTAGCTTTTAGGTTTTTTGAGCAAAAAAGGTTAACCTTTTTGGATTGTGTGTATGTATATTTTTTAGAAGATATATATATAGACTTGTCTGTCATTGTACTTGTCATAGCTACAATTTTACATTCATTTTGAATAACATGATTAAAAGCTATCTCTCCTAACATCCTAGACTAGAATCTGCCTGAGCAAATGGCTCTGCATCTCTAGAGCCTTGAACAGGTTGTGGTGTGGGCTAAGCTCTCCATAACTGTATGTAAGATTAATCAAACATGTATGTATGTAACATACCTCACAAAATCATTAAATATTTCTTTTAGTTAAAAATTAGGTCTTGTGTGGTGATCTAGAAAGAATTAACAAGCAAATAATACAATTATTCCGTATTTATTAGAGTACAACTTATTGCCACTTAGAAATACTATTTTTTTTAGTACATGTAATTTATAGATGTTTTGTTTTCATCATTAGAGGTCTGTTAGGCCTTCTGTTGTTTAGAATAGACTTTCCTAAGGGAACTAGATCTAGGAGGAAATAGTATAAAGATGATTACATATTTTTAAAAATATCTTAGAAAGCAAAGGAAAAGTGATGATTCCGAACATTAAGCTTTTTCAAGTACAGTAAGATACTCAAATCATGGTTTTAAAAATAGTTCTTAATATGTAAGCAGTGGAGTGATTCCTCACAGAAAGATAGATGCATCTTAATGGTCAGAAAGAAAACTCCCCTCTCAATTACCATTGTCTAGTTTGCCTAGTTTTCATTCTGTGTAACTACCTATTATAGTATTGTATATGAGAAATAGAAAAAAAATATTGGGTAAGTGCTTAAATTCTGAAAGTAAGCCATTTTTCTCTCTGTTTTAATCTGAAGTCATTCTACAACAGGAGTGCTATAGACAAGTCACTGTAAAATATGGCCCAGTTGCTGCTTTGGACATATTCATGATGTTTACAAGTGGCTGCTCTATCTTCACAACTGATTCTGTCCATTATTATGTTCCTACAAGATGACTCATTGTTTTAATACTTCTACAAAGCCTGAAGAATGCACTCAGGCATGTTCAATCGATTAGAAATAAGTCTCCCTTAGGACAGCACAGAACTTTGGTGGGGTTTTTTTCATTTCTAATTTTCAAAACAACATGTTTTTGATGAAATGTTCCAGATCAACAAACAGCCTTAAAGACTGATGGTCTCTCAAACTCCCCAAACACAGCCAATGAGGATGACTGCTACTTGAAATTCCAACTGTGTTGGAGAATGATTTCTTGAGAAGCCATGAAAAGAAACATTTTGTTTTAAAAAAATACTTAGCACCCTCTGGGACTATGAGGTTTCTGGAAGACATACATTCTTCTTCCCTCATTCCTTCCTTCCTTTTATTTTGTTTCAACAAGTATAATATTTATTTTGTGTATTTGTTGTATATATTATATATTCTTTCAATACATTTATGGGCACTTAGCATATTCCAGGAACCATGCTGTATTCTGGGAATGGAAGCATGTGTAAAATGCAGTTCCTGTTCTTTGGGGTATTATCTATTTAATGGGATAAACAGCTAAGAAGAAAATCCCCAGTAGAGTATCACATGCTTGCTGGTAGATCTTTACCTATTATTAAATAATAATGGCAAACCACTTACACGAAAGGCTCTACCAAAGATGTATCCTACATTAAAAATTTTAAAGGTTCCAGTATATTTATATCCTGAAAAGAAAGTGATCACTTTTTCTTTTTGCTATTTTACCTGTTAAAGGCAGCCTCTAATTATAACTGAAAACTAGAGTTTTAAAAATGTTTATTTATATTGAGAAAGTGAGAGCAAGTGTAATCAAACATCAATGGGGGAAGGGCAGAGAGACGGAGAGAGAGGGAGAGAGAGAATCCCAGATAGGCTCTGTGTTGTGAGAGCAGGGCCCAAGGCAGGGCTCAATCTCATGAACCTAAACCATGAGATCATGACCCAAGCTGAAATCAAGTCAGATGATTAACCAAGCACCTCTGAAAACCAGATGTTTTGATAACATATATTTAATAATATGTTCAATGAGGAGACATAATTTAAAAAATATCACTGAACCCTGAAGATCTCTGTTCTTTGAATTAAAAACTATAGGAATGAGATTAGGTTGCAGGTTATAAAAATAATTGACACTGCAGAATAAGGAATCTGAAACAAATCAAGTTTCCTCCTCAGCACCTCCTCTAGAGTTTCCTTTATCGAGATTAAAGTGGTTCTTGGATCTACATTTAGTTTTATAGTGTTTTCTTCCAGCCCTTGCTTATATACTTTTTGTCAATTCTTATACCTCTTCCTCTTCTTTTGGTGAGACATACAACTTGATGAATGTGTCAAATAGATCATTCTAAAATGCTGGATATAATTTGTTTTTCTTCTGTAGAGTCTTTCTTCAGGAGACTGTCAAGTATTTCTAAAGCAATCCTTGATTATTCATAGTTTATTTACTACTTGGCCTTCCAATTGAAATTTCTAAAAATAAATTAGAAAAAGTGTCAGAATTACTCAACTCACATGTGGGGATTTGTGAGGTGGGATAGAGAATGTCTTTTCATGTGGTATTAATCCATTACTGTGAAATATCTTTTAAAGGTATTTCCCTGTCATATGAACATGTAAAATATAAAGCAATCCATAGTCATAATAATAAAACCCATATTTAACCACTATTAGTATTTTAGCAGAGGTCCTGCTATTTTGACATATTTTTACATACTTGATGTTATGCTATAGATACATGGTTTTAATCCTTTTTAAGTTAACATTGAGGGCTTTTTTTCTCCCTACCTCATTAATATATTCATATTAATGGTGCATTACATTTCGTGACACGGCTCATTTCTCACTTCTCGGATTTTTCAAGTTGAATCTATGTTTCAAAGTATTTTATTATTTAAAACACTCCATAAACTCTCCTCCCCCTTTACTGTCATCTGATCATTGCTACAATTCCAGAAATGCTCTAATCTTATCTGAGGTCTGTCTTCCCACTTGTGCTCCAGATCCTATCCTGCCTCATCTTTCAAGGTTATTAATCCCAAAATTTCTCTCTCTTCCACACCATCAATTTTTCCTTCTCTATTGAATTATCTTTATTGACATAAAATGTTCTTTAGGTTCTTCCATTTATTTAAAAAAAAAACCCTGCTCTTTAAACTATAACCACATTTTTTTGCTTCCTTTTATAGCACAGTTCTTTGAATATGTTGTCAGTACTTTTATACTCACTTTCTCATCTGCATTTTCCCTCTCATTAAGTTCAGCCAGATTTATGCTCCTAAGCTCTCCACTGAATATACTCATACCAGATCACCAGGGACTGTCATATTACCAAATACTAAATGAGCTGGCCTCATCTCTCAAATGACCTCATTGCCAGGTTCATTCTGTCTAGTTTGACCAATCATATTTTCTGAAAAAAATATTCTAGTGTTTTTGTGTGTATTGTACTCTGTTAGATTGTCTCTCTACTCACTATCTGCTCCTCCTCTGTCTCTTTGGCTGCTCTTCTAGATCCCTTTTTCAGGACTCAAATTTGTTACCATATCCTTCTCTGTTTATAGCCTTGTGTAAAAGATGTCATCCACTGCTATGCCTTTAAATACCTAAATGTGAAGCTACATCTTCAGCCTGATATCTCTCCTGAACTACAGACTCATCTTCCTGCTTCTTTACATCTCCACATGAATATTATGTCAGAGTCAGCATACACCAAATTAAACTCCGTCAACAAACTCTTTGGCAATGCACACCTCAGTAATGTTGCCACCATCTACCATCTGCTTAAGCCAAAAATGAGGACCAGGTACCATTGATTCCTCTCTTATCTTAATCCCCACAACCATTGTGCCAAGAAATCCTGTCACCTTGAATTCATCATGTTACTTATATATGTAGTTCTCATGTCCCTACTGCCACCTTAGTCTTTCCCTACAAGACCTTCCTCATTAGTTGACTAGTTGGCACAGTTGACTCCTTACAATGCATTTATTAGAAATATCCTTATAAAACAAAAATTACCCTATTTCCCACTTACCTGCTTAACCCCCTGTATTTGTTTCCTCATTTTCTATAAAACCCAAAGTCAAGTCCTCTGACCTTTTGGATCCCAAATTAATGAGGTACTGCTAACCTCCATGACTGTTTCATAAACTCTCTTTGCACTTACTGTCTGCAGCCACGCTGTCACTTTTCTTGCTGTTGCTTTGATAGGTCAAGTTTTATAACCATTACTTCTGTTTCTCAGTAGCATGTGCACTACTGCTGGCTCCTACTTTTTATTTCTCAGCCTAAAAGTCACTTTTGCACTTAGGCATTCCCTGAAAGCCCAGTGAAATGTAGATCTCCAGTCTCTTTCATATTTTCTAGTTTCATTCTCATCATGGAATAATTTATTTAACATTTTTGATCTTCTGTGAGAATGCCAGCTCTATGAAATCAAGAATCTTTGGGTACTCTTCCTGCTCTGTCCCCAGTGCCTAGAAAATGTGTGAAATTTAGTGCGTGAAATGGAATGTCTTTGTAAAGGCCCATTTTTGCATTTCCTATATGATTTTCTTTGAACAGATTATTGAGTTCTAAGTGGAATTAGTGAGTTCTAGCCAATTGTTTTTTTAGGGAGTTTATACCTGTATTAGGGTTACTGATGTAACAGGAAATATAAAACACCCAGTTAAATTTGAATTTGAATTAACATTGAATAACATTTTAGTATAACTATGCTCCATGCGGCATTTGTGATATACTTATATTAAAAAAGTTACTCTATGTTTATCCCATACCCAAATTCACCTGGGCATACTGTATATTACCTGCCAGTGTTATCCTACATGCACTCTCAGCTAAAGTGCATAAAAATGATGGTGTCCTCCTATCCTTTCCCCATGCAAAAATGCACGAATCCTCTCCATTCCGCCAAACACACACGTACACATTCTTATACCAGACCAGGACCACTAAAAATAAGAAAAAACATAAGTCTGTACTTAGATTAGAATCTGTTTTACAATATATAACTTTTATTTCATTGAAATCCTGCTCGAAGCTTTAGTCATTCTGTACAATGCCAGCAATGGTCTGTATGTCTTTCTGAATCCAAGTATGACTCTTGATTAGACCATAAAGTTGTTTTGATCTGAATGGACTTTTTGAATTGTTATTTTCCCGATAAGCAATAACATGGAGGAAATCTGGTTCTGGCTGGGGTGATGTGGTTTGCACGTGAACAAATGTTCAAAATTTGGCATTTATGGCATTTATGGAATCTAGAAAACATGAGAATCAGGAGTCTGAGGTATTTTAAGTCACTGAGGATGTTGAAAAAGAAAAAAGAAATCTCTAGGATGGCAGTTTATGTTCTAGAACTTCCTAAATGTTTGCCTAATATGTTGCAAGTGTTTTTGGCTACCCTGAAGGGAATGTAACTCTATAAATAGAAATGATATATATAAACTCTTTTTAAAAGAATAGTTAGAAAAGAGAATTAAACTTAATGCAAGCTTTCCTTTTGCTCGTGTTTTTATGTTATTGTAAACTAATAAGAAAAATGCTAGATAAAGTGAGAACGATACAAAAATGTATTTTTGTCATATATTTCTTCGTTAATCCACAATAAATCTCTAAAATGTTAGGAACTTGAAAAAGAAATGTAAAAACCTAGAAACCATACTAAATGAAATGACAACATTGAAAACTCTGAAGTAGGAAAGAATTCTCATTAGGGGGTCCCTGCATTTTAAAAGCCTTAAAAATCAAAATTGCTTCAAGTAGTTTTTATAATAGCTGAAATTTTTGGTTTATACTAGATTAGAGACTGCATTAGGTGCTGAGAATATCCTCTCTATTGTCCTCAACCAGAAAGGTTTGACTCTTTGATTTAGCATTTCCATAAAATGTAATATTTTCCGAGTTCTTACCATTATTTGTTGGCAGCTCCGTTCTATCAGCTGTAACTTAAGTCAGCAGGGTTTGTCATTATACGAGAAACAGGGAAAGGAAGGAAATACAAAGGAGCTATACTAGAACACCTGACTTCACTAGGCTGTATCCATTTGCTCTTTGTATTCAGAATTACAGGATAAATCGTTATATTCAATCCCATCTTTATCAGATAATAGTAGCAATGGTTCATGTGCACTGAGTGCTCATTAGAGTGTGGGTAAGTGTGTGTTGCTTAATATTTAGTATCTGATCATGTGAGCTTCCTTTTCCACTTACCTTCAAGTGAATATTGTTTAACAATAATAACCTTCTAGAAATTCCACCAAGAAATCATAAATAGAAGACAATGACCCAAGTTGCCACAGACTGTTTTTCCTGATGCTTGCATGCCCTCACATGTCATAGCAATTTGGTTCCGTGTATCAAGGGAAGAGCAAGGTTTCTGGTCTGAGAAGATGTAGGCTTGAAGTCTTATTCACCACATGTTTGTAAATAACTAGAACTCCCTTGGGTCTCTGTTTCTATTTATAATACAGAGATTTGATTATTTAAAAATGAAAAAATGAGTAACCAAAAAAATGCACTTATCACCAAATATGATGCATATAAAAGGGATTCAAAAATGTTGCTTCACTTCCTTTTTTCTCAAGACGCCCAAGAGCTATTACACCCCCTTCCTGAGTTCATATTATTTGCCAGACAATACTAATGCCTTTGGATTTCTTTAATGCTCACAATGCTTCTATGAAGTGGTTATTACTTTTTTATCATTCCCATTTTGTAGGAGTAAAAAATGAAATGCTTAGGCTCAAAGATAGTAAGTAGTACCCCTCAGGTGATCTTACTCTATCTTGGCTCCCTTGTCTATCTGGGTACAGAAAATTTGGATATACAATCTTTTAGGTTTATACTGCACTAAATAATACTCTATCTTTCCATTAATTATATTTCAGTTTAAGGATTCAAAGTGTCTTCTCTGCCGAAGTATAATGTGCTATGATAGACACCAGAAAAACACACATGTGACTTATTCTCTGTCCTCAAGGAACTTAAGATTGGAAGAAATTTATCTTAGTTCCAACCTCAAATCCATGAACTGAAGAATAAGGCTTATTCTATGATCACTAGAACAAAAAGGAGAAAACAACCATGTTGTATTCTCTTGGGCTATTAGAAATTGCTAATATAGATAAATTGCCAAGACATGCAGCTGAGAATTTATACACGTGCTTAATGAAATCTGGTCACCAGAGCAATTTAGTGAAGTTAAGGCAACTCAATTAGAAGAAAAAGAATAATGGACATAGAATTAACTCAAAGAAGTAATTCTAAATGTAGACAGAGTTCAGTTTTCTTTCTCTAATGCAGGGTGCGATAATAAAATTTAGATCTGAATTTACTGATAGTTAAACCCAATATAATAAAAACTTAAAAACTAAATTTTTATTTGTCTTTTATAACCATTGTAATTTGGGATGAGAGGTGGTTTGTTTGGTTTTTTTAATAGTTTATTGTCAAATTGGTTTCCATACAACACCCAGTACTCTTCCCCACAAGTGCCCTCCTCCATTACCACCACCTCTCTTCCCACTTCTCCTTCCCCTTCAACCCTCAGTTCATTTTCAGTATTCAATAATGTTTGTTTGTTTTACATGACTACCAAGTGTTCCCATCTGATTATAAGAGAAGTCCCAGAGTGATATTTTAATAAAATGTAATTAGAAACAGATAAACTGATAAACTTTGCACAGCTTAACATAAATCTCCTACAGGACAATAACTGTGGATTTAACACTGTTTGCTGTAGTCTCTATACTATTCATGGCCTGAATACCAGTATTATTTTAAGTATCAAAATAAGGGAGTGTTAGACAGGGTGACTTTGAAATATTGAGCAGTACATTCACATTGTGGAATAGAAATTCTACTTGCCTTTTCTGAGTTGTAAAAAAGATAGTTTGTCAAGTAGGCAGTTGGATTATTTATTTTAAAACAGCAAGTTAGCTGTATTACATTGAATGTGAAACTATGTCTTCTTTTGGCTATTGATTGGCCAAAATATTATCTCTTTGATTTGGTACATAAATACAGACAGTGAATGATCAACATTCTTAACACATGAATTTTGGTTATAAATAAGAAAAACTAGATGATGGATAATAAATTTCTAGCTGTCAAAGACATTTTTTTGACATATCCTTTCTTACCACCTAAATAACCCTGTCTCTATTAGAACAAATACATAAAACAGTTACTGGCTTAATTCGAGCATAAGTGAATTTTAACTAAACATGGATGCCATCAACCATATTTGTGCTGCTTTCAATATCCTTTCCTCTCCTGAGGTGCTGTGCATTTCTTTGTTTTTCTACAGTTGCTCAAAATATTTTATGAACTAATTTTTAGAAATTTCCATTGTAATTGGAAGCATGTTTATTTGAATATTCAAAATTATGGCTAACCTACCATGGTATACATTTTAAAATAGGAAACAATGCAGAACATATTTTTAGGGAAAAATGAGTTCTACATATGAGTGTATGTGTGTGCTATGGAAATGATGCTGGATAATTAAACACAATACCATTCACTATGGTTATTTCAGGAAGGTGAAAATGGAAAATGGCAGAAAGATTTAAGTTTTAGATATTTCTTGAAATTATTTTGATTGTGAAGATGTGCATTACATACATAATTGACAAAAGAAATCAATGAAGTCATATATAAAGGAATATAAAGAAAAGAAAAACAAGCCTTTTTTCCCATAGGGAACAATGCAACATGGATACTTAGGTCTTCCTTAAAGTGAAGAACGAAATTACCAGATGGATGAATTTAAGCAAAATAATCATATTAACATTAAGCTATATATTAGAGTAACATATTCCAAATATTAAGATAAACAATTTTTCTTGGATTTTCACCACAACTCTACCTTGAGAAATGGAATTTTATAGAATTAAGTAACTGCCAAACAAAACATAAAGTGTTAAATTCAGAATTTCCAATATTTTAAAATCAAGGAACTTTGTTCCTAACTACTATATTTATACTAATACTATATTTATACTAATACTATATTTATACTGCCTACTAGTATTTCCACAAAGCCATGTATTTTCTAGTGAGGTTTAGTTCCAATCTCAAATCCATGGAAAATGAATGAGACTTATTCTATTATTGCCAGAACAAAAAGGAGGAAACCCTTTTGTATTCTCTTGGACTATTAGAAATTGCTAATGTAGATAAACCGTCAGACATGTTGCTGAGAATTTATACACATGCCAATGAAATCAAGTAAAAACGATGACAGTTCTTTGAGATATCTTTCTTACAATCCTGTCATTGTGAAACTGCTTCATTAAGAAGTGTCTGATTTTATTACTAGTCATTTGGCATATCTAAGATGGTTTTGCAATTTAAAACTTATTTTAAATAAACTTACTCTTTTACTTTGTTTTTGACACATGGATTCAGAGGATTAAAAGGTCTGTAATTTAGCCTTATTTGTAGATATTCACAAACACATGTAGTAAAGTCTATATCTTGTTAAATTTATTTTTAAAGTTTTGCTTCTTTGTTTTATGATTTTAAATTTCATCTGCACAAGAGAAAGTCCACCCTGTGAAATTTATTGAATAGATGATTTTCTTAGATTTTTGCTCCTTTGTTTATTTTTTATTTTATTTATTTATTTTTAAATAGTTTATTGTCAAATTGGTTTCCATACAACACCCAGTGCTCCTCCCCACAAGTGCCCTCCTCCATCACTGCCACCTCTTTTCCTCCCTCCCCCTTCCCCTTCAACCCTCAGTGCATTTTCAGTATTCAATAATCTCTCAAGTTTTGCGTCCCTCTCTCTCCCCAACTCTCTTTCCCTCTTCCCTTTCCCCTGATCCTCCATTAGGTTTCTCCTGTTTTCCTGTTAGACCTATGAGTGCAAACATATGGTATCTGTCCTTCTCTGCCTGACTTATTTTGCTTAGCATGACACCCTCAAGGTCCATCCACTTTCCTACAAATGGCCATATTTCATTCTTTCTCATTGCCACATAGTACTCCATTGTGTATGTATACCACATCTTCTTGATCCATTCGTCAGGTGATGGACGTTTAGGCTTTTTCCACGTTTTGGCTATTGTTGACATTGCTGCTATGAACTTTGGGGTACATGTGCTCCTATGCATCAGTACTTCTGTATACCTTGGGTAAATCCCTAGCAGTGCTATTGCTGGGTCATAAGGGAGTTCTATGGATAGTTTTTTGAGGACCCTCCACACTGTTTTCCAGAGCGGCTGCACCAGTTTACATTGCCACCAACAGTGTAGGAGAGTGCCCGTCTCTCCACACCCTCGCCAGCATCTATGGTCTCTTGATTTGTTCATTTTAGCCACTCTGACTAGTGTGAGGTGGTATCTCAATGTGGTTTTGATTTGTGTTTGCTCCTTTGTTTTAATTTACAATGTTTTGGTTGACTTGAACTGCTGGAGGAAAAGAACAGAGCTATTTGTAAATGTACAGTTACTCTTTGAATATGTAGATTAGAACAACCTTTGATTTAGTGATCATAACTCACAAACATTTATGTTTACTCCTTGAATGTTGTCATTACTGGATACTTATAACAATTTCTATAATCTAAACATTTGGGAATACGTGGGTAGCTCAGTCGGTTAAGCCTCTGGCTCTGGTGGGGTTAATGAGTTCTAGCCTCCATCAGGCTCCATGCTGACTGTGCAGAACCTGCTAGGGATTATCTCTCCCCTTCTCTCTGCCCTTCCCCTGCTTGGTCTCTCTGTCTCTCCTTCTAAATAAATAAACTTTAAAAATTAAATATTTGTAAAATAGAGAAACCTTAGACAATTAAATTGCATTATATATATATATTCTATGTTTACTTTCAATAACAAATAATATTACTATTTTAATAAAAATTAAAACTGCCTCTTTACTATAAGTCCCCAATACTCAGGTTTGTTCTGAATTTTATCAGTGGATATAACTTCTATTTTGTAAGTTATTGTATTTGAAAATGTTTGTCACCAACAAACATTTCTGTGTCACAGCATCTCTTACTAGAAGCAGCTGGTAAAGGCCATTTATACTCTGGGATAGGTTGGCTTTGAAATGGCTAAATTGGGTAAAATAAAAGGGGGGTGTATATTGAATTCACTGAATTAAAAAAAGTCAGTGGATTTTCACCGTTTTAAGCAAGTCTTGTATCATGCAGAACATCTCAATATATTTTATGCTGATCTCATCAGTTTTGGTATTACTCTTTACTAATTACCTTTTTCTAATTTTAACTTGCAATTTCTAATTTAATCTAGTAGTTTGTTTACACTTCAGACAATATTTGTGTTGGGTTGAAGCATTAGCCATTTCAACAAGAAAAAATATGAATATTTCTCTATGGTTCTCCATAAGTTTAAGTAATAGAAGAAGAGCACAATTACAACAATAAAATGAAACAAAAACTGTCCTCACAACTATTGAATAGGTAATTTTTGAAGGTAATGGAAAATAGGTAATAAGTATTAGGTCTCTGCCTTGTCAGAAAGCATCAAGACCGTCCCTCATCCAGCCAGATGCTTTCAGAATGGCAGAGGCACCCTGGGGTGCTATCTTGATTTAGTCATGGACAGATTAAGAGGAACAGACTCAGAGGGAAGAAAAGTGACAAAACACAAACTGAGAGGTATTTATTCCAGTACTGGAGAGGCTACAGGGACAACTAGCCATAATAGTATTTCATGCAATATTTCACAAAGACATAAAATTTGTGATAAGTTTAGTTTTATCAACAAAATAAGTATTGTTTTGTTTTGTTTTGGTGTTGAGTTATATAAGTTCTTTATATATTTTGGATATTAACTCCTTATCAGATATATCATTTGCAAATATCTTTTCCCATGTGGTAAGTTTGTAAATGGTTTCCTTTTATTTGGTACATTCCCAAAAGTTGGATATATCTAGAAAAATATGCAACATCCAATGTCAAGGAAATTACTGCCTATCTTCTCTTCTAGAAAGAAAAAATGGTATCATGACTCACATGTAGGCCTTTACTCCATTTTGAGTTTATTTTTCGTATGATATATATAAAAAAAGTGGTCCAGTTTTGTAAGAAAGTGTTCCAGTTTTTTTCTTTCCCCTTTCCAGTGCTCAGGGCACCTAGGTGGCTCAGTCAGTCAGTACTGACTCATGGTGTCAGCTCAGGTCATGATCTCACACACTGTGAGATCAAGCCCCATGTTGCACTGTCAGCACAAAGCCTGTTAGGATTCTTTCTCTCTCTGTCCCTCCCCTGCTCTCTTTATCACTGTCTTTCAAAATAGATAAATAAACAAACAGTTTAGCTGTCCAGTTCTCACAACACCATTTGTTGAAGACCATCTTTTCCCCAGTGTTCATTCTTACTCCTTTGTCATAGGCTTCTTTCTGGAACATTTCTTCCAGAAATGTTTGATACTTTGATAGGGATTGTGTTCAATCTGTATGCTGTTTTGGATAGAATGGGCATTTTAACAGTATTTTCCCAATCCATAAGCATGGGAATGTCCATTTATTTGTGTCATCTTCAATTCATTTCATCAACATTTTATGGTTTTCAGAGTATAGGTCTTTCTCCTCTTTGGTGAAGTCCATTCCTAGGTGTTTTATTATTTTTTGTGCAATTATAAATGGAATTGTGTTTTTAAATTTCTTTAATTTTTAATTTCTCTTTCTACTCTGTTATTACTGTGTTAGAAACATAACTGATTTCTGTATATTAATTTTGCATCCTGAAACTGCACTGAATTCATTTATTCCAATAGTTTTTCTGGGTGGAGTTTTTAGTGTTTTCTATGGGATGCCATCTACCTACCATATAGTGGCAGTTTTACTTCTTTGTTATGACTTGGATGCATTTTATTTCTCTTTTTTTTTTTTTATTGCTGTGGGTAAGATTTCCAGTACCATGTTGAGTAAAAGTGGTGAGAATGGACATCCTTGTCTTAGTCCTGATCTTGGAAGAAAAGCTCTTAGTTTTTCACTTTGGGTATGATGTTAGCTGTGGAGTTTTTGCATGTGGATCTTTTTTCAACAATTTTTTAAAATTTTATTTATTTTGAGAGAGAGCACAAGTGGGGGAGAAGTAGAGAGAGAGGGAGAGAGAATCTCAAGCAGGCTCCATATTGCTAGTGCAGAGCCCAATGCGCGGCTTGAACCCATGAAGCCACAAGATCATGTCCTGAGCCAAAACCAAGAGTTGGATGCTTAACCAGCTGAGCCACCAAGGCACCCCTTTTATGTGGACCTTGTTATTTTGAGGTATATTAGCTGTAAACTTACTTTGTTGAGAGTTTTAATCATGAACAGATGTTGAATTTTGTCAACTGCTTTTTTTCTGCATCTATCGAGAGGATCATATATGATTTTTATCTTTCATTTTGTTGATGTATCATGTTGATTTGCAAATATTGAGCCATCCTTCAATCCTTGACATAAATCCATCTTGATTATGGTGAATGATTCCTTTAACATATTGTTGTGGTTTTCTAATATTTTGTTGATGATTTTTGTATGTATGTTCATCTGGGATATTAAGGTATATTTTTTTGCTGGTAGTTTTGTTTTGTTTTGTTCTTGCATTGTCTGTGTTTGGTTTTGGTATCAGAGTAATGGTGATGCTAGCTTTATATAATGTATTTTGAAATTTTCTTTCCTCTTTGATTTTTGGAAGACTTTGAGAGGGATAAATATTAGCTTTTCTTTAAACATTTGGTAGAATTCACCTGTGAATCCATTTGGTCCTGGACTTTGGTTTGTTGGAAATTTTTTGATAAGTAGTTACTGGTCTGTTCAGATTTTCTATTTCTTCCTGATTTAGTTTTAAAAGATCGTATATTTTCAGGTATTTTGGTTATTCATTTTTTTCTAGGTTGTCCAATTAGATGACACGCAATTTTTCACAGTATTTTGTTATAATCCTTTGCATTTCTGTGATGTCAATTGTTACATCTCTTCATTTCTCGTTTTATTTATTTGTATTCTCTTTTTTTTCTATTGATTAGTCTGGCTAAAAGTTTATCAATTTTGCTTAGGTTTTCAAAAAATTGACTCATGGCTTCATTAATCTTTTTCATTGGTTTTTAGTCTCTATTTCATTTATTTCTGTCCTGGTCTATTATTTCCTTCCTTCTGCTAGCCTAATGCTTTGTGCTTTTTCTAGTTTCTTTAGGTGTAAGGTTAGATTGTCTGAGACTTTTCTTGTTTCTTAAGGTAAGTCTGTATCACTATAAATATCCCCTTTAGAACTGCTTTTGCTGTGTCTTGAAGATTTTAGGGGCACCTAGGTGGTTCAGTTAGTGAAGTGTCCAACTTTGGCTCAGGTCACGGTCTCATGGTTTGTGAGTTCCAACCCCATATCAGATTCTGTGCTGAGAGCTCAGAGCCTGGATCCTGCTTTGGATTCTGTGTCTCCCTCTCTCTCTGTTTTTCCCCTGCTCACACTCTGTCTCACTGTCTCTCTCTCTCAAAAATAAATAAAGAATAATATTTAAAAAACAGATTTTAGATTGTTGTGTTTACATTTTAATTTGTCACCATATTTTTTTTAGTTTCCTCTTTAATTTCTTGGTTGGCCCATTGGATATTTAGCAAAGTGTTGTTTAGCTGCATGTTTGTTTTTTTCCTAGTTTTTTTTCCTTTAATTGATTTCTAGTGTTATACAATTGTAGTTGGAAAAGATGCTTGATATGATTTCATTCTCCTTAAAATAAATGAGATAATTGAGCTTTGTTTTATAGCATAACTTGTGATCTGTCTTGGAGAATGTTCGATGTGCAATTAAAAAGTATGTGTATTCTGCTGTTTTAGATAGAATATTCTGTATATATCTGTTAAGTCTATCTGGTCTAATGGGTCATTTATGGCCACTGCTTTCCTATTGATTTTCTGTCTGAAAGATCCATCCATTGATGTAAGTCGGGTGTTAAAAACCCCTAATATTATTGTTACTGTCAGTTTCTCCCTTTATATCTGTTAATATTTGCTTTATACATTTAGGTGTTTCTACATTGTGTGCATATATACTTATTATATCTTCTAGTTGGATTGATCCTTTTATCATTATGCAATGCCCTTCTTTGTCTCTTATTATAGTCCTGTTTTAAAGTCTATTTTGTTTAAAATATATCAATACAAAATAAGTACATTTAAAAAAAATTGTACTTCCATTTATATAGAATACTTTTTATCATCACTTTGGTTTCATTTATACGTATCTTTAGATTTGTTAGTGAGTCTTATAGCAGCATATAGATTTTCTTTTTCTTTCCATTCTCCCACCCTCTGTCTCTTAATTGGAGCATTTAAAATATTTACATTTAAAATGATTATTGATAAGTATGTACTTATTGCCATTTCGTTAATAGTTTCCTGGTTTTTATAGTTCTTTCTTTTTTCTTCTCTCGTTCTCTTTCCTTGTGATTTAATGACTTCTTTTAGTGTTGTTTTTGGATACCTTTCTTGTTCGTTTTCTGTTGATCTGTTATAGATTTTTGGTTTGTGGTTACCATAAGATTCATACATGACAACCTATATAACTCTATTTTAAGTTGGTTGTGACTGCCAGGGCAGAAGTTACTTTGCAAGGTGCTGAGTCTCAGCTGAGGCCACCTGCCTGGTGTGGTGGGGTAGTAGGTGCTCTGTGAACAGAGCTCGTCCTGGCCAAGGCTGCCCAGTGGGTGTGTCAGGGCAGGAGCTGGTGCCTGGAAGGGTACCTGCTCAGGCATATCCACAGGGGAACACTGGGGTATGGTGGATGATTCTAGCAAGGTAGATGGAGATTGTTAAAAGTGGCACCCACCAGCAGTGTGTCAAGTAAGCAAAAGGAAGGTAAGAAAAATGGCGCCCACCGGTGCTTCTGGACGAATTTCCTACAGATGCCTATGTTTCTGGCACACAGCCTAATTTCCACCAATTCAAAGCTAGACATCATGGAAGCTTGTCTTCTTGTGCTGGTCCCCAGGGTAAGAGATGTCCAATGTGGGACTTGAACCCCTTGTTCTTCAGGTTGGACCTCTTTGCCTGTGATATCCCTTATGCATGTGGGCTGCAATGCCAGGAGTGTCAGGCCCAGCCAGGCCACACCTCTGATCCTACTATTGTTCTTGAGGTGGCTTTTTCTTTCTCTCTTTAGCTGTGGAAGAGCTATTCTGCTAGTCTTTAGGCTCTTCTCAAAGAGTTGCCCTTTATGTGGTTGTAGACTTGCTCCATCTGTGGAAGGAGGTAAACTCAGGATCCTCCTATTCTGCCATCTAGGGATTAGGACTTATTTTCTTCCTTTTAGCATAGGAGAGTTTTGATGGCTAAATAGCCTTAGATAATTATCAGGCAGTTGCTCAAAGAAGGGCAAGGGCACTGTTTGATTAATGGAGGGATGTATTGTGCACAATTAGATCATGATACTATATTGTGATTGTAGAAACTAAATATGCCCTGAAAGTTGAGAAATTAGTTTATCATTGGCACCCCAAGTACCTTCCAATAAGTAAGATCAATTAAAATAGCCGTGTTTTCCTTTGGATATTCAACTTGCATAATTCTTATATAATTTTTAGATCATTTCTCTCAAAATTAGCCTCTTGACCTGACATTTGATGGTCTTTAACTTAGTTTTACAACTAAGACTTCAAAGTCTTCCTTTGCTGACAAATGATCTGATGCTAAAGACAATGTTTAGGTGTGCAGCTAGGAGAATAAGCGCTAGAAATCTATACTTAAAAAACAGTTCAGCTCTCAGATAGCAGCCACCTCACTGACTTTTTACATCATGCACGGATTTCAAGTAAGAAGCAGACTGGATGATAAACTGTCTGTTTTGGCCATTTCAAAGGCTGTCTCAGTGAAGGGTTCTTTTCATAAATGTCAGCTATGTGAAAATGCAAAGCATCAGCCTAATAAAGTAGTGCATATGGTCATTCAATTAGATTATCCTCTCCCTCTTAAAGGGGAACTGCAACTAATGGGCCTAATTGCATCTGAGAGCTTGGGACACTTTTATTTCCCCCTATGTGCTTTCTATTTCATTTGAGCGACGAGAGCTTTCTGTGGTAATGCCCTTATACTTTAATTAAAGAATTGAAGTCTGATTTTAATGTCCAACCATCCCACTAAAATGGAAATTGTAAATATTTTTGAAGAAAAAAACCCAGAATTGTGTTAAACTCTTCCATTAAAATATTGTAAATAAAATATGTGCTAAGTTTAATTAATCTTCATTGTCTACCAGAAAGGCCCCATACCTGGTGGCAATACTGAGAGCAGATGTACGAATACTGCAGGAGCCTATCTTGCTAAACATTTCCGAAGATTTTTCTTAGTATGTATAGCCTCCAGCTAGAGGATATGCCACTCTTTCTTTTTAATTTTTTTTTAACATTTATTAATTATTGAGAAACAGAAACAGAGCGTGAGGAGGGGAAGGGCAGAGAGAGAGGGAGATACAGAATCTGAGGCAAGCTCCAGGCTCTGTGCCGACAACAACCTGACGCAGGGCTCAAACCCACAGCCTACGAGATCATGACCTGAGCCGAAGTCGGCCACTTAACTGACTGAGCCACCCAGGTGCCCCAGTATGCCACTCTTAAAAATTGTGGCCAGTGTTCTGAATTTCATACGGAAGAATGACTTTTGGAGTGTCTTCTCAGCACGGGACCAGAGTCTCCCTTCTGAAAGCTTAGACTGAGTATGGTTTCTATTATATAAATAATGGCCCATGGTATGGTCTTTTCAGATGACTTAAGGAAACAAAATATCTCAGGAAACATACTGAAAATAAAAAATCCATTCTGTGTATTTTCACTAAAAAAATTAAGTATATGTACATATTAAGCACGTGTAACTGATAGCGATGTGCATTTTGTGTAGTATTTAAATGCTACTATTCCAGACAGTTATCATTTAGAAAATACATGCAGTTTGGGGTCAGATGTCAGTTAGAAATGGTGGCAGGTTGTACCATACTCCTTGGAAGTATGTGGCCGCTGGCCCTTGTGCGGGACACGTAGGACAGAGAGTGTCTCTTCCGTTCAAGCTCTTTTCCTGTAGCCCCATATCCTTATGCTGGTTTAGTGTGACCTGAAGACATCCAGAGCATCTTTGTCACAAACCTGTTCTCGTGCTTGCTCCACTTGGTAAGACTCTGTTGGGGAAACTCTCTTGATGTCACTCCATGGGATGACAATCCCAGCCTCCATCATGAGAGATGAGGCCACCTGGCATGCTTATAAACTGTGAAAGGAACAGTCTATCCTTGAAGAGAGAAAATGAGAGAAAAAAATTAAGGAAATACCATTCTTTAGCTTTTGTAATTATCGCTTTTAATTATTCTAAATTAAGTCTTTTGGTACTCAGGAATCATTTTTCTCCCACAGTGAGTGCTCCTCAGTTTCTAGAAGTAAGAGACTCCCTATTTTTGTCTTGATCCTGCTCTATACCTCTCTTGTAATTTTTACTACCATTCTGTAATAGCAAAAAGGAGAAAAAAGACAAAAGGAAAGTGTTGATGATAAAGAGAGCAAGGGACAAGAGGGGAGGGTTTTGTGGCAGAGATGAAGCTAGACAATGAACAGAAAGAAAATAATGTGGGATCACAGAGGCATAGACAAGAAGTGGTCACAATTGTGCTCTCCTCCTATGAGCCTTACTTTTGAGAAAACCCCATACCACCGTTATCTTGAATAATACTAAGTCCTGGAAACAATAATAAATTGTATGTATCAATAACATGTTCTGGAGATTTAGGAGACCAGAAACCCACAAGAGACCCTTTCAAGAAATAGGCAAGTTTCCTAAGGCCTCATTAGTTTAATTTTCCTCTTTACAATGTTACCGCATTAAAAAAAATTCCAGCCACAAAAAAGAAAAGCAAAACAGAATT
>NC_043704.1:50741541-50747971 GCF_006229205.1 Suricata suricatta
CTCTCTCTCTCTCTCTCTCTCTCTCTCTCTCTCTCTCTCTCTCTCTCTCTCTTTCTCTCTCTCTCTCTCTTCCCCCCCTCCCCGATCCTCCTATTGAGCCACACTTGAGCCTTTGCTTAATCTCTCTCTGACTTGAGCTCCTCTCTTCTCTTTGACCAAATCCCAGCTACTCCTCAGGACACAAGTAAGCCCCACTTTCTCTGAGATGTTATCTTCTGTCTACACCACCCAGTATCAATCCCCTAATTTCCCACTGTCCTTTTTCAAGGATGACTTTATGTCACACTTGTATATTGGTATTGAACTTGCCATGGTTGTCCTTTTCCTCTTAAAAAACAAACTTTGAGGTAAGTGATATTAACAGAATCTTTACCATTTATACAATGTGGTGTTGTGTGATATACATAGCATATATTTATAATTTACCAAATGGATAAATGCAGACTTCAAAATTCTTCTAGTTTGAATTCTGCAGAAAAATACTTAAGGGCAAAAATTTAGTTTGATAATCAAGAAATTCCAAATTCAGAGTGAGATATTTACTAAAATCATATAGTTTATAAACATATATACTTCTTAATATAGGAGATAAGAATAATTTGTAAGATTTCAAATGTAAAACATAATCTTGCAAATCCATACATGTATGATAAATAAATAAAAGGAAAATTCATAATACCCTTTATTAAGTTACAATACTCTATTGTACAATACTCTATGTAAATTTAACTACCAAATTTTTAAAATTAAAAAAATAGTTAGGGCACATTTTGCATTCTCATAGTGATGTTCACTATCTTACTAAGAAAAACAAAACAGATACCCAGGAGATTGAGAATTCAGCTTAACTCTACTAAGCTCTAAAATTTCTCAATTAAACTATTAAAGGAATTGGATTTTGTTCCTAATTCAGCATCCCAGGAACTGTACGTGGAAATGACTTTCATTATTCAGTGGTAGAAAAAATCATCTCTTATTTTGTTGTTATAGTTGATGTAAGAAAATAGACAGGAATGAACAGCTTCTGCACCATCTACAAGAGAGTACAGCTAGAGCAGTTTCCCCTTCTTAACAGAAACTTGAAAAAGAGATCTTCTCTTTTTCTTTCAATCACAAATACAATCTGGATAAGAAGCCAATAATAAACTGAATCTTTTGGTGAGTTTCAGGCATTTGACAATTATATAGGTTGGCTCATCAAGTAGGCATTGATTGTTAGCATTATCCAGGAGTATATAAACATTTATAAATATTGCATGCAGAAGAAAAACTGCACTTAGATGGATGATTAATAGTTCTGTTGTTGGTAATCTATTGTAGTTCTTTTGCATGGAAAAAGCAATTAGAAACACATTTCCGACTATCTCAGACAGATCTGAGATGCTTCATAGCGGAAAATTAAAATTTTAGACATCGCAAAGAGTATAATAAATGTATCTTCAGTCACCACATAGAAACAGTAGCTGGGGGACCCGGACAAGCTCATAAGACTACAATTTGACTTAACTTTCTTCCTTTTGATAATCTGCTTTAATGAAGCCATGAGATTTTTTTGACTGTGATCATTTATTTGTGTGCCTGTGTGTGTGATGGTGTGAGTGTGTTGGCGCTGTGACTAACAGCGGAAGAAAGGAAAGAGGCCAAAAAAGGACAAAGCTAAAAGAAAAAAAGAGTATAAAAGCACAAGAAATGGAAACTTTGACAACTGCACCGTAATAAACCTATATGCATGCAGAGCAGGAGTGTAAAACAACAGGCTGGAAATGAATTTTACTATCGAACTTCCAGGGTCTTATTATAACTTGTGAGTAAAATTGATTTTTTAAATATGAAAAAAACCTTCATTGTATCCTTAGAGTTTTTCACTATATCCACTATAAACTAGATCTTATAAATCAGGTGAGTAATTCCGGGCTAAAAACTGCCGTATCAGGTTTCTGTCTAGAAAAGAATTATGACTCATATTATAATTATCATCACTTACACGGAGGAAATGCTCATTCTAGAAAAACTTTAAAAAATCAGCTTAAGGTGAGTAGAGAGTCTTGAGCTAAGTTCATGTTATTAATAATCCATTAAAAGTCCGTCACAGCCACTTCCTTTCCTTCTTTTTAAGTTGCCATGTATAACAGGATTTTTTTCTTTTTTACATCAGAGAAATTGGGCCTCCAGAGAGTACTGTTTATTGTTATATGCAACATGCTCACAATACCTGTGTAATGGAAAGAAATCAATGAGAATTTTGTTTTGCAATTAGGTTAATCCTCAGGTTATAAAATTTTCAAAAATGCAAGATACAACTTAAATATATATAAGATAAATATATATATACACTTCAAAATTTTAACTTCAAATTCTAAACGATATAGTAATAGAATTTTCTATTAATATAAATGGACTTGCTGATATAATTAAACCCAAATTTTATGCACTAAGTCCTTCCTTTGCATTCTTTCTTCTGTAACCTCCAACCTATAAAAAAAAAAAAAAAAAGCTTTGAGAGGTGTCTGGGTGGCTTAGTTGGGTAAGCGTCTCTCTCGGGTTCAGCTTGGGTCATGATCTTGCGGTTCACGAGTTCGAGCCTGACACTTGGCTCCACACTGACAGAGCAGAGCCTCCTTGAGAGTCTCTCTTGCTCTCTTTCTCTCTGTCCCTCCCTCACTTGTGCTCTCTCTCAATATAAATAAAAATTAAAAAAATAATAAATCCTTGAATTGGATAAAAGTGAGCGCTGAGGGTCATAGTGATGAATTTTGTGTATTTAAGTTTATTTATTTTGAGATAGAAAGAGGCAGAGGGAGAGAGAGAATCCTAAGCAGGCTCAGCACCGTCAGCGTGGAGCCCAATGCCAGGCTCGAACTTGTGAACTGTGAAATCATGACCTGAGCCACGCAGGCACACCCAAACAATTGAATTTTGTGTATTTCTTTTAAGTTTATCTGTTTCGGTAATGAATATTGAAGTGAGTGGTTGGTTGTTTTAACTCGCAGTTGATAAAACCTGGGAGTGTGTTTCTATGTATTGTGATCACCCTCTCCCTCCTGGGAATCCTAGCAACCCATCAGTCTCAGGATCTATGTCTGTGGTAACAAGAGTGACTTCAGAGAGAGAGAAAGGACAAGAAAGGGAGAGGGATAAGAGGGCATTTTTTAGATAATAAAACCATGACACTTTCAAAAGCATATCTGATACATATGTCCCCATGGTTAAATTTTCACTTAGTTGTGAATACGTAGTATTCTCATTTAGGAATAAAACCTCCCCATAGAATAAAGTCCTAAATTAACTAATTTATTTCTTTTACTCATACAGCATAATTTTCCTGCAGTCTGTGATGAAATTTGAAACACGTAAAATGTATTAATTGGTTAGAAGTTTTATCAGATAACCCAAAGAATTATTGAGTCTTTATAGAATTCCTTTGTTGTTAACTAGCTTTAACTTAATAACTGCTAATTCTACAAATAATACTTTTGTGGCATAGCTATTTTTGCCAGACCCAAGTGGGACATTTCTGGATGATCCATACGTTCCCTAGCGTTAGCATTCTTAGAAAGGTCTAAGACTACATAATAGACCTTTTGGGTTGGCTTGGTGTATGTGATTTTCAAGCCTAAGTACGAAGCCAATGTAATTGCTTCAGAACAGCCAAAAAGCTCAACTCAACAGCAATTATCAGTCCTCATCACAGAAAAGGTTACTAAGACAAAGCTTCATTTGGAAAAGAACACCTCTTCTCTCCAGAAAGAGGTTTGAGGGAGCCAGAGACATGGTTTAGGTACTGTTTCTGTGACAATTTTGTGGCAGAGACTATGCCTTAATTGCCCATCTAGCTGGGAGAAAGCTTTATTACACACATTTATTGTTTCCATTGCAACTGGTGTTCTACAGCATTACCCTCCAAGTCAATCATGTGGCTCTTTTTCGGGGCATGAGAATAATGCACTACTGAAATAGTCATTGATATTTTTGACTATAGGAAGAATTTAATTATATTGATTGTGTGGCAATCTCATTGTTTGCTAAGGTTTGGCTAATATTTTTATAAAGTGAAATTGACCTGTAAGTGGCTGATTTCATGTATGTTTTTAAATATATAATTACCTATAAAAAAACATTTGTTTTCTAGAAAATTACAGTAAAACAAAATATGGCCACAGTTTAATCACAGTTTTCAAATGTGCATGGATACAGCCTACCTGTTTCTGTCTCTGCTCCTTCTTCTTGTTCTCCGTATATCATTTGTAAAACTGCTTCCCTTCTGGACTCTGAAGGAAAGCAAAGCTTTGGGCCACTTCATTCCTGAGAATGATTCTATCCTTAGCAGCCTCCAGTCCCTCTAGTGCTATTTTTCTGAATGAATTTGTTTTCGTTCAGTGATGTTTAGAGTACACAAACCCAACTGTATGTGAAATATTGCCCACCTGCAAAAGCTCCCTGCGGGCACTAAATGAAGTAACCATGCCAGGCAAGAATGATTGTTTCTGGGATGTGAGGATGGAACTATCAAAAGGCAGCACTCTGTAAACCTGGAATGAGTCATTTGACATGTTTCAAGGGGCAAACTGAACAATTTAAAAAAAGGCTTGCTTAGTAACAGAAAATAAAAAAAGCTGTTAGAGTTATACCTTGGTTTACTTAGAATGGCCCCACATTTGCCTTCCGTAAATACTATCTTTTCCTAAGTACCTTTTCCTTTCTGCTTCCCTCTCTCTTGTCAGGAATGTCACGATGCAAATCTTGTTCCTAAAAAAATGTGCTAACTCTTCCAGGTTCACTGTACTTTCTCTTTCCTTGAAATCCCTATGGAAATTAGCTAGAAGTTTAATTATACATTATTTATTGCCATATTTTTGTGTGTGTGGAGTATATCATATAAAATTATTTGTGCCATTAAAGAATAAGAAAAAAGTCCATATTTTTCAGCTTCAACATAATCATTCTAATTTTAAAGTCCTTGAGTGAAATGTTTGTTTTTTCCCCACAGTATTACATTGTCTTCTTATTGATTCACAAATCATTATTTGTAATTAATGTGGAGTTAATTTTATATTCCAGGTGGAATCTCTACTCAATTGTATGTTGAGAAATCTTCTCTAACTTTGTGGCTGAAAAACAATCTTATTTAAAAGGAAATAAAGGGATGGGGCACCTGGGTGGCTTGGTCAGCTAAGCGTCCGGTCAGCTCAGGCCATGATTTTGCGGTTTCTGGATTTGAGCGCTGCCTCCAGCTCGGTGCTGACAGCTCTCTGTCTCTGTCTCTCTCTCTCAAAAATAAATAAATCACTAAAAAATTTTTAAAAAGGAAATAAAAGGATAAATAAAGGAGACTATTCTTTTTGAACTTGGGCTAAGGAGGAATTGTCTTTGAACAAGACATAAAAACACAAACTATAAAGGAAAAGATGGGACATTTTTACTACATTAAAAATGAGAATCTAATTAAAAGTAGAATAAAGAGGACAAAGAAAACAAAAATCATACCACTATTATATTTTGATAGATATCTTTTCTTATCAAGCTGAAGATATTACTTCGCTTATTTATGGCTTTCTTTTTCTGCCATCGAGTAGTAGACTATCTGATTGTTACCTCCTTGTTGGTCAACTGACCTTGCTCTTTGCTTTTATTTATTTATTTTTAATTTTTTTTGGATTATAATTTATTTTATTTTTTTGAATATAACAATTTATTTTTTTAACATATGCAATTATTTTCCATCATTTACAATACAGTAGTTACAATGACACTCCAAACAGAAAAGCAAAGTAAAAAATCAAAACCCCAACTTCTATTTCATGTAATTAGACTTATACAGAAATTAGAAGGTTAAGTAACAACTAGTTAATCACCTAATTTCACAACTGTCTGAAGTGGCAATCCTTATATAGCAGCTGATCTATGATACATTCAAGATAAATGACACAATACATTACTTGTCCATAGGCTACAACACAGCCTGCTTAATACCTTTCTGTCGTGTTCCCTCACTCAGCCCCACGTTGGGACGTCACTTGTCTGGTCCTGCCCCAGCCGGTGGGGCGGTAAATCCTTGCGGGTCCGTTCCTGAGGGAGGGAGAGTAGGGCAGGAAGGGGCGCACAGAGAGTGAGGGGAGACAGCGATTTCTGATCAAGCCCCCGTTTATTAAGAGAATAATCCACACCTATATAGGATTTGGGGCGGGAAACTGACCCAGGTTGGTTGCCAGGTAACAGAGTCAAATGATTATTAAAGGGGAAACCGAAACTGAAACTCTGAACACAGCATCAAAAGGAGAGCCCAGACTTTCGTCTGCAATACTGGGCAGGGGAAGATTAGCGCTGCATAGGCCCGAATGCGGTTGATCTTTTGTTCATTTTGGCTTTTCTCCTCTGGCCCAGTATGACTGTCTCCGAATCCTGGACCAGGAAATGCACTCTCCTGGCCTCT
>NC_043704.1:50748071-50780651 GCF_006229205.1 Suricata suricatta
TGAACACAGCATCAAAAGGAGAGCCCAGACTTTCGTCTGCAATACTGGGCAGGGGAAGATTAGCGCTGCATAGGCCCGAATGCGGTTGATCTTTTGTTCATTTTGGCTTTTCTCCTCTGGCCCAGTATGACTGTCTCCGAATCCTGGACCAGGAAATGCACTCTCCTGGCCTCTAGATGTAAATCTTGTTTTTTTGGTTGCTCCCTGGAGAGCGATATATCCTTGCCTGAGGCGGCCAAAACTCGGCAGCTCCCAACACCTTTCCTTAAATTCCACCTCTCTACTACAGTATACTTGAGGTCCATGCAAAAAGGTAGCTACCTTTTATGTAGGAAATGGATGATTAAGTCTTTGGTGTTGCTTTTAAAACCTTCTGTTGCCCTTTTTCCCTGTGCTATTCTACCATGACATATCCGATTGTGGATTTTCTTTTTATTAATCCTGTTTGGGATTTTAAGTTTTCTGAATCTGAGGAAGGGGATCTTACAGAAAATCTAGGATACAACTTAACATTACTTCATTGAATATGGCCTTTACCCTAATCTTCCTATTCTCTCAGCTCCTAAAAATATAATTAGAATTTGGGCTTATTTACTCTATCCTCCCTGTTTAATATTTTTATCTTTGTCTTTCTGGCAAATTTTCTACAGAACTATAGTCCACTTCACTAATTCCTTCAGCAGCTATGTTAAATTGCTTTTAAAGTATTCATTCTTAAAATTTAAATTTTAATATTAGTACTTTTTAATATTAATAGTATTGAAAGTTTAATGTCTGTTTTCCATTTTATAAGTTTAATTTGTCCTATATTTTAACATTTTCAGGAATATGTAGTTGAATATCTTGTTTATAACTTCAATGCCTCTTTTGTTTACATGTCAATATATTTATTTGATAAACTAATTAAAGGATTCCATCATGTGCAGTTTGGGAATCGTATTCTTTAGTTTGACTTTTCTGTTGGGTTTACATGATTATGTGATCCTTGATGGATCTCATTATTTTGACTGGGGGCTGCTTTCTGGAATTTCTTAAATAGGAAGAAGTTGGTGTCTTTATTTAAGATGTTTTCCTCCAAAGGACATTTATATTTGCTTTCTCCAAAGTCCTGAGGGCAAGCCAGTATGTTGCTGCATTAGGTTACTTTGTTTTCTTTTTAAGATTTTGTTTAGTTATCTCTACACCCAATGTGGGGCTTGAACTTACAACCCCAAGATCAAGAGTCACATTCTCCACTGACTTAACCAGCCAGGTGCCCCAAGATTGCATTTTTGTCTTCATACTTTTAAGGTAATACCTGGCATGATTTTAATGACACAAGCATGTCTGATTATGAACTTTTGCTTAGGGAATACTTTTGTGTTTTCTATTTTATTTTTCCTTCTGCTCAGTCTGAATTCAGACTCATATTGCCAGCATGCTCTTAAAGAGTGGATTTGTTGTGTTTTTTGGTTTTCCTAATTTTTCCTACTGAACATGTTTCCCTTTAGGAAAGTTTGCTTTATGTAGAGAATTCTGAGCTGATATTCTTTAGGCGCTGGATGTTTATCCATTTCTCTGGTATGTGATCCTTCTTTTAGACCCTGGTGTGCTACTTCTGAAGTTTGACAGGGGACTTCAAGCCAAATGTTCACTTTACTGGTACTCTGTCCTTATATAAGTTAAGTATCTTCCTCATCTGTCTTCTGCTTTTCCGTTACAATACTGCTAGTCCAGTCATGATTTAACACACAGATATTAAGCATTGCAGAACTTGGTATTCTGTCCAAGGAGTGGTTTCTCTTCTTTGGTTTATCCTGTTTTAGGTTTTTTTTTTTTTTCCTCAAAATAGTTATAAACTTCTTTAAGGTATAAATATTATGATAGCTTTCATTCAAACCTAGATTATCTCTTGCTCATTGTTTTATATTTAGAAGGTGCTAAATAAACTTTATAAAATGGATTAATTTTAATATTTAATCAATAGACTAGAAATCTTATATCTGAGTTGCATGTCTTGTATGTGTTGCAGATGTGCATCAAGTTCATACAACTTCCTTGTTGAGTGTTTATTACCTGTAAGGCATTGTATCAATTCCAGTGGTCACAAGAAGTAGCAACTGAACTTAATTTCTGAAGGTATTTTAGTTGAATTGGGAGCTTCTTAAAGGAGTAAAGAGAAAGATCTTATTTGTTTTAAATTTAATTTTTATGGTATCTACCACAATCTCTAATACTGAAAACAATTTTAAATTTTTATGGAGGGGTCAGACCTAATTGGAGTGGTATACTCAATGAATCATAATTATTTAATGTGTTTTACTAACTAGCAATATCTTTAAATGTACTTTTTAAAAAATTTACAGACACCTTTATTTTTTTTCTCCCTCTAAGTTTTGTTTAAATTCAAGATAGTTAACATACAATGTCATATTAGTTTCAAGGTACCATAGAGTGGTTCAACACTTCTCTACATCACCAGGTGCTCATCACAACAACTGCACTCCTTCGTCCCCATCACCTATTTTATCCATTCTTCCTTCCACCTCTCCTATTTTAGCCATCAGTTTGTTCTACATAGTTTATCTCTTGGTTTGTCTTCCTCTGTTTTTACTTTGCTTATTTAGTTTCCTAAATTCCACATATGGCTGAAATCATTCAGTATTCGTCTATCTTTGACTTATTTCACTTAGCATAATACACTATAGCTCCACCCATGTCATTGCAAATGGCAAGATTTCATTTTTTATGGTGTAGTAATATTCCTGTGTGTGTGTGTGTGTGTGTGTGTGTGTGTGTGTGTGTGTGTGACACTTAGGCTGTTTCCATAATTTGACTATTGTAGAAAATACTGCTATAAACATCGAGGTACATATATTCCTTTGAATTACTATTTTTGTATTCTTTGGGTAAGTATTTAGCAGTGCAATTGATAGTCAACAAAACTAAAAGCCAACCTTTGGAATGGGAGAAGATATTGTAAATGACATATATGATAAAGAGTTAGTATCCAAAATCTATAAAGAACTTATCAAACTCAAAACCCAACAAATAAAACAGTTAAGAAATGGACAAGATTCATGAATAGACATTTTTCAAGGAAGACTTACAGATGGTAAAAAGACACATGAAAAGATATTCAACATTACTCATCATCAGAGAGATACAAATAAAAACTACAATGAGGTATCACCTCATATCTATCACAATGTCTAAAATCAACAATACAGGAAATAACAGATGTTGGTGAGGATGCAGAGAGGGGGGAACTCTCTTACACTGCTGGTGGGAATGCAAACTGGTGCAGCCACTCTGGAAAATAGTATGGAGGTACCTCAAAAAGTTAAAAGTGGAACTACCCTATGAACTTTAAATACTTTATAAAATTAATTTCTGATTTAACCCTAACATACTAATTTGCTTCTTTGGAATAAATATAAAGAAGCTAACATAGGCTAAAAATCCTTCTGAAGGTTTGGGGAGGCTGAGTAACTTCAAACATTTGCTCTCAGCAAAGAAGAGAGTAAGGTTAGCATAATATAGCATATAAATAATGTTAAATATTTGAATGTGACTTGCTAAGTTGAGTCAAAAGAAAAGCTGTTAATGTAGCTTTGACTTTGAGTAGATTACAGCACAATATATGAAAGAATCCACTCAATTACTTAAATAAATCTGTCACTGAAACAATCGCATAAAGGGTACACTTATTTTTTATAGAGACAAGTCATGGTTTTTAACTTCAACCACTGAATGTTTTCTGTATTTTTTAATCTTTCAAGTATTTATTTAAATTCTAGTTAGTTACTATATTGTTTGATATTAGTTTCAGGAGCAGAATTTAATGCTTCACCACTTAACATATAACACCCAGTGCTCATCACAATAAGTGGCCTCCTTAATGCCCATCACCCATTTAGCCCTGCCCACCTCCCCTTCAGCAATGCTGAGTTTGTTCTCTATAGTTGAGTCTCTTTTATGGTTTGCTTCCTTTTCTTTTCATTTTTCTTTCCCCTATGTTCATCTGTTTCTTAAATTCCACATATGAGTGAAAATATATGCTATTTGTCTTTCTTATTTCACTCAGCATAATACACTCTAGATCTCCCTACATGATTGCTAGTGGCAAAGTTTCACTCTTTTTGAGGGTTAATATTCCAATATATGTATATATATACACTACATATTCTATATCCATTCATCATTCAGTGGACATTTGGAATCTTTCCATAATTTGGCTATGGTTGATAATGCTGCTTTAAACATCAGGATGCATGTGTCCCTTTGAATTGGTATTTTTGTATCCTTTGGGTAAATACCAGGTAGTGTCATCGCTGGGTTGTAGGATAGTCCTGTTTAAACTGTTTTTAATCATTTTTTAATTTTTTATTTATATTTTGGGAAAGAGTGTAAGTGGGGGAGGAGTAGAGGGAGAGGAGGACAGAGGACCCGAAGTGGGCTCTGTGCTGACAGACTCTCAGCAGCAAGCCTGATATGGAGCTCTGACTCAAGAACCATGAGATCATGACCTGATATGAGGTTGGACACTCAACCAGCTGAGCCACCCAGGCTGCACCAGTTTGCATTCCCACTGACAGTGTAAGAGGGTTTCCCTTTCTCTGTGTCATCTCCAACATCTGTTATTTCCTGTATTGTTGATTTTAGCCATTCTGACAGGTGTGAGATGTTATCTCATTGTAGTTTTGGTTTGTATTTCCCTGATGATGAGTGATACTGAGTGTGTCTGTTAGCAATTTGTCTTTTTTGGAAAATGTCTATTCATGTCCTCTGTCCATTTCTTAACCATGTTATTTGTTTTTTGGGTATTGAGTTTGATAAGTTCTTTATAGATTTTGGATACTAACTCTTTATCATATATGTCATTTGCAAATATCTTCTCCCAGTCCAAAGTTTGCCTTTAGTTTTATTGATTGCTTCCTTTTCTGTGCAGAAGATTTTTATCTTGATGAAATCCCAATTGTTCATTTTGCTTTTGTTTCCCTTGCCTGTGGCAGTGTGTCTAGTAAGTTGCTATGGCCAAGGTCAAGGAGGTTACTGTGTTCTCCTCCAGGATTTTGATGGTTTCCTTTCTCACATTTAGCTCTTTCATCCATTTTGAATTTACTTTTGTGCAAGGTGTAAGAAAGTGGTCCAGTTTTATACTTCTGCATGTGGCTGTCCAATTGTCCCAATAACATTTGTTGAAGAGACTTTATTTCTATTTGGTATTTTTTTCTCCTTCGTTGTTGAAGATGAATTGACCATGTAGTTGTGGGTCCATCTCTGGATTTCCTATTCTGTTCCATTCATCTATGTGCTTTTGTGCCAGTGCCGTACTATCTTAATGACTATAGCTTTGTAATACAGCTTGAAGTCTGGAATTGTGATGCGTCCAGTCTTGTTTTCTTTTTCAAGATTGCTTTGGCTATTTAGGGTCCTGTAGAATCCAATGATACTTTTGTTTTTACTGATATTCATATTCATTTGGCTCTTAATGAAAGAGGCAGCAGAATCACATGATAAAAGGAAGTGCACACAGGAAAGGGAGGAATTTGAGGCCATTAAATAATCTATCATAGCATATGAATGTTAAACTTGACAAGATAACATCAACTGGTTAAGTGTGTTTTGGACAAAGTTGAAATTGTCCTAGCAATGTTAAGGGATTCTATTGCTGCATTGATCTAGACCATATATTTCAAATTATCCAACTGCGTACTTTTTGTGGATTTAAAGGGTATTAAATGAGCTGTCATTTTAGTATTGGTTTATATTTTCTGATTACTTTGATAATCATTTCTTATATTTACTGTGCATATATTGTCTCATTACTTTTCCTGTATTGTTTTTTTCTTACTGGCTTAAAACTCAATATTCTGAAAACTATAGGGTCAGTTATACATATTGCATATAATTCAAGTGTGTAGCTTTGCTTTTGACCTCCTTAAAGGTATCCACTGATAAGGTGAACTTCTTTATCGTCATAGAAATTAATTTATCAAGTATTTTTATGGTGTCTTATTTGGGAAATCCTTTCTTAAGCTCAGATGAGAAAGGCAGTTATATATTAAAATTTTCACGTTAGATTAAGAATTGTGAAAAACTGTGTGGGCTTGATTAATTTCATAGTGGGAGGCATGAGTTCAGCTTTTCCCCCATGTGATAAAGTATTTCTTTCTGCAACTTTTTTCTCTGATTTGCCATCATGTTTTTGTGAGCTACCTAAGTTCTATATGGTCCCATTACCTAGCCTATTCTATTCTGTTCATCAGTGAGTCTACCCTATACTAACACCATACATCTTATATCACTTATAATCATCTTCCCATATAGTAAGGCAAATAAATCCCCTATTCTTCAGGAATGCTACTTTGTTCTTTCATATACACTTTAGAGCAAACTGTCCAAATATTAATAGAATCCTATTAAGATTCTGATTGAAGTTCCAATGAATAAAGATATCCATTTGGGAAGACCTGACACCTTAATATGTTATGAAGTCTTCCTACTCAAGTCCATGAGATAGGTCTCTACTAATTTAGCTCATATTTACTGATTTGCAATAATGTTGCATGATTTTCTGGGTGTAGATGTTACATATCCTTTTTTCATGTTTTGTTATGGGTTTTTCTTATTTTAAAATGGTATCAAATGTTAATTTTTTAAACTTATAATGTTTATTTTTAAGAAAGAGACAGAGCATGAGCAGGAGAGGGGCAAAAGGATAGGGAGACACAATCTGAAACAGGCTTCAGGCTCTGAGCTGTCAGCGCAGAGCCTAACACGGGGCTCAAACCTACCAGTTGTAACATCATGACCTGAGCTGACATCGGATGCTTAACTGACGGAATGACCCAGGCATCCTTTTTTTTTTATTTTGTTTCTAAAAATGGTATTAAATGCTTTTCAAGAATTTTAATCTTTTCTGGTACACATGTGAAGTGCAATTGAACTTTGTATATTGATCTTTATTTAGCACTTGCTTAACTCATTTTATATAATTTCAAAATTGATTCTATGAAGATATTTCTATCACTTGAAAATAATGATCAATTTATTTTCTCCTTTCTAATCATTTTGTCTTGTCTTTAAAACTCATTTGTTTTGAGAGAGAAAGAGAGAGAGAGAGAGAGAGAGCGCGCGCAAATGAGTGAGGGAGGGGCAGAAAGAGGGGGAGAGAGAATCCTAAGTGGGTTCCGCACTGTCAGCATGGAGCCAGACACAGGGCTTGAACTCAGAAATCATGAGATCATGACCTGAGCTGAAACCAAGTCAGATGCTTAACTGACTGAGCCACCCAGACACCCCTCTAATCATTTTGACTTTCATATATTTTTCATATGTTGTCACACTGAAAAACAATATTGAACAGAAAAAGGTGAGAAGAGGCTTGTTTATATTAAGTAATTTTTTACACAAAATAAAATGTGGTTAGATAAGAGAACATCCTGATACCATTTCCAAGGATGTTTCCAAAAGGGCAATTATTGCTCTTAATTTAACTAGTTAGCTTATCAGCTGCAGTGTAGAAGAAATAATACAGATTTTGAAGGGACAAAATACTTGGTTATAATATTAATTCTACCACTCGTTGAGTGGTGGTTTTGGGAGTTTTTCAGGGAATTTAAAACTCACCTAGTACTTGTCTCTTAAAGTTCATATTAGGAGTCAAGAAGCCTGTTAATATGGAATGGGGTATATACATAAATAGCTACAAGTGAATCTCAGTGTTACCAGCCCATACTGGATTGTAGACACACATGGGGACAGTTTATTAATATGGTGTACTGACAACTACACTTCCTGTGCTCATCATAATATTTGTGGAAGTTCTCAGAGAAGATACCCATATACTTCCTTATTGTATCCAGTTTCCCTAGGGCCTTTGAGCTGCTTTGGGGAGTGCTTTTTCTCTGAGTGGACACCACTGCTCCCTTAAGAATGGCAAGAGGTGCTGCAAACTGGTGCTGTTACAGCAGAGGACTCAGTGGAACTCTTGTCATGGCTGACCTCTCTCTTGCTGTTTACTTCACTGTGGAAGGGGGTCCTGGGTGGCTCAGTCAGTTAAGTATCTGACTTCAGCTCAGGTCATGATTTCGTGGTTTGTGAGTTTGAGCCCCCTAACAGGCTCTCTGCTGTTACTGCAGAGCCTGCTTCGGATCCTCTGTCTCTCTCTCTCTGTTCCTTCCCTGCTCCTACTCTCTCTCTAGTTCAAAAATTAACATTTATTTCACTGTGGCAAACAAGGGCTCCTGCCTCTTTACACATGCTAAGGTAAGGATCATATAGTAGCATTGCCTATACCTCATAGTAAGCAACTGTTTGATTTTTACTAACATCTTTTCCCTACTGCTTGAGTATGAACCCAGGGAGTAGGGATGATAATGGATTTGAATAACTTACCACACTACCATTAAGCAACTGACTTTCTTTGTGGCTTTAGTTCACACCTGGGCACTGAGACTGCTTGTGATAGACAGGGTGGATTATCTGATGTGTGTGTCCAGATACACATAAATAGATTTCTTTTAGGTTTATACCATCAATTTGAAACACATGCCCTGATAAATCTGAATCATGAGCAGTATATGACACAGCCCAAGGAAAAGCAGAAATAACAATTTAGCAGAATAGGATAAAGCATAGGATTCCTATCTGATTTATTTTTGTATCAGGAGATGAACACAGTGTAATCCAAATAGCATTACTGTTGGAGTCACTCAGGTTGGGCCTCAATCAGATTTTCCCCATTTACTTAATTTGCACTAGAAGTTAGGATAAGGCTTTTTGTGTGTGTGTGTTTTAATTGTTATTGTTGTTTTGTGTTTTATTTTGTTTTACCAATGCTGCCTAATACTTGTTAATATCAACTAAGTGGATATTAGAGATAATTTTTAGGAAGACCTCCATATGGGACATATTTCTTTAAAATTAAATTCTTAGATCAAATATGCATAAAAACACAATGATATATGCTGTTATTTCAGTGAAACAGACCAATTGCATGATAAAACAGGTGAAAGCAATTTTTTGATAGTGTTACTCATATATAAAAAAGTATATGATTATAATTTTTAGTTTTCAATCAAAGATAGGTAGTTCAACACAATCTAGGATTCTTAGAGCATATACCATTAATAGCATTTATATCTCTGAATTTGCAGCTCTAATTCTTATTCATATCATTTTAATGTTATAGAGATGATTATCACCAAGAATAAAAGCTTGACATCATGGCATGAGCTATGTCTAATAAGAAAACCAGTTACAACTGCTTATTCAAGAATATTTGAAAACCTGACTCATAAAACAGATAAGAAACTCTCAATTTCTTCAACAGTTTAATGCTTAAAATAAGCTGAGCTCACATATACAATATTGTATTATTAATAATAGTCACCATGCTATACATTAGATTCTCAGAACTTACTCCTCTTATAACTGGAAATTTGTGCCCTTTGACCTACATCACCCTTGACAGTAAATCCTTTTTAAAAAAAAAAAACTAGCGAGGAACAACACACAAAAATATTTTAAAAACTGTATTTGTCTAAAGATAAAAATGGAATGAAAAAGTAGGCCTAGTTCAGCAGAATCGTAAAAGTAGTCAATGGTATATTTTTGCAAATGAGATTAATTTGAAAACCCATTTTCTTCATTTCCTAAAACAGAATAAGGGAGAATCACATTTCCTGAATTCTGTCAAGTATGTAATAAGTCTACTTTGGAAAGAACCTTAGTGAAAATAACACTGCATCATAGGAGTCATATTTTTTGTAGCTATATTGTTATAATTAAGTAAAATGTTAAGATACCTTAGTTGTTGAGTCCCCTGGGAAGAGGGGCAAGATGGTGGATGCTGAAGAGATGTTGGCGGCCTCCAGGAGCCTCTACTGCCCCACTTTCATTCAGCTTCAGTCGCATATCGGACCTGAGACAGCTGGCGGATATGGGGGATGTCACGGGTACACCTCCGGAGAAGCATTTCTGGAAGTTGGAAGGGAGCAAGATGTGGAGTGTGAAGCCCTCAGAAACCCCCAAGGAACTCGTCATCCCTTTGATCCAGAATGGACCATTGCAGCCACCGACCCCGGCTCTTGGGCCACCCACAAAGACTGAGGCCTTGGTGGATGGGGGTCTGTCCCAGGCTGTGAAGGAGCCCACTGAGGACACCCGGAAATCCCTGGAGGAGAGAGAACCCCATGCTAACCCCATGATCCAGAAAGGATGCTCCCGAACTGGCAGGGGGCAGACAGCAAACCCCCGGGCTGAGACCGTGATTCCAAGGGAGGAAGCTGATCACAGGGAAGTCCCTGTGGAGGCCTGTGGGCTGGCTTTACTGCGGGGCACTGGCTGGAAACCTGGCGACGGCCTTGGCCGCACCTTCAACACGGGGGAAGGCCGGCGTTAACTCGCTCCGGCCCAAGGGATCAGGGCTGGGTGCCAACCCCACTGAAGTCTGGACCTGGCCCCCACAGGCCTGCCACCTGCCGCGGCCCAATGAGGATCACGAGAAGGACAAGGAAGCTCAAGCACTGGTGCCCAGGGGAGCTGTGGTGGCTCTTTGTGGCCCTCACTGAGGCTGGCAAGGATGTGGAGCAGTAGGAACTTTCAGACCTTGCTGGTAATGAGAAAGCCTCCATGGGAGGGTGGAAGGCCTCAATCCTGATCATGTTCGGGCTGTGGTTTGCGGTCTCGGTCTGATGTGCGACTGAAGCTGAATGCAATTGGGGCAGCAGAGGCCCTCGCGGCCACAGAGTACCCTCTTCTCAGGGGACGATCTTGCCCCTCTTTCCAGGGGACTCTTAACACCTTAAGTATTGTAACATTTTACTTAATTATAACTCAATATAGCTACAAAAATATGAATTTTTAAGTTCTACTCTCTTAGTAAATTTCAATTATATAGGTAAGAGCCGTAATTTTTTGAAATACTCTTCCGGGGGCACCTGGGTGGCTCAGTCGGTTGTGTCCGACTTTGGCTCAGGTCATGATCTCACAGTCTGTGGGTTCGAGCTCCAGGTCAGGTTCTGTGCTGACAGCTCAGAGCCTGGAGCCTGGTTCAGATTCTGTGTCTCCCTCTCTCTCTGCCCCTCCCCCACTCACTCTCTGTCTCTCAAAATAAAATAAAGACCAAAAAAGTTAACAAAAAAATTCTTTCAGATTGTTGAACTGAATTTATTCCTTAAAAGTATCAAACTTTCTATTTGTCTCTTACTTGTGGTACTTTATAGGCTATGTAACAAGACGGATTCTTTACAGATTAGGGTAATAGCTAATACCCTCTGGAGCAGTAATTCCTGAGCCTGGCTTTTTATCACAATCTTTGGTAAAGCATGAGAAATATTTATCAAATTATAAACTGTTGATATGGTGGTGGCGTTTCTTTAGGCCTGTAAATTAATCAGAAATCTGTTTTGTAAGTTAACTTCCTAAGTGTTGTAACAAATCTATAGACAGGATTTGAGAACCTCTTCTGTAGTATGATGTGAATTTTTCTGATTCAGTAAGTCATCTACTCAATAAGGGCATCTGGTAGAAAGATTTTTCTGAATTTTATACTGGAGGATTCATAACAATGGTAGAAAAACATTCTTCCCTATTATTAGGCTAACATTTATCATTGATAAATGCTGGTTAATTTTAATTTCATTTTCTTTCATCAAAACATTTCCTGGTTTATCTTCTTAATAAAAGATTAAAGGTTACTGTCATATTTAACTGAGTAGGGATGCTATTTTTTTTAGAATACTTTATTGTCAAATTGGTTTCCATACAACACCCAGTGCTCTTCCCCATAAGTGCCCTCCTCCATCACCACCACCTCTTTTCCCCCCTCCCCTTTCCCCTTCAACCCTCAGTTTGTTTTCAGTATTCAATAGTATCTCAGGTTTTGGGGATGCTATTTTTATGTCATGTATTGTTTATATTTCCTTTAAATATAATCTCTATTCCTTAAATAAATTCAAAAGGTCAAGTTATGATATCAAATATATTGAGGGATGATCTGTCACTTTTATGGCCAGCTGCCCACTTAATGCTCGCATAGCCTCATAATTGGTCCTGTAATAAACCCATTGTTTTGTAGAGGAAAAATGTGGCTCAGAGAGACAATGTGATTTCCCCTGAGTTACGCTTATGGATACAGCAGAAGAAGGCCTAGAGAGTGGGCTTTTCTAAATCAGGTTTGCAAGAAATGGGATTATGAGAGTAGACAGACTCTAAGAATTGGAAAATGATGTCAGTATATGTGATGTTGGTCAAACTAGTGCAGGTGCATAAATGTAACAGAAGGCTGAAGTTTTTTTCTTGGTAATTGAAATAAAGTTATGTTGAAGCCAAAACTGTTGTCTCACATGTAGGTGCTGTTCTTCAGAGGAGGATGAGAAAAATCTTGTCAGGGCTAGAAGGAATAGAGAATGGGAACTAAAGAGTATTAAAGAGGGGAGAATATTCCCTCTCTGATCCTAAATATGGAGCCAGAGGGAGAATTTTCAGAACTGCAAATGATTCAGAGGGCCTGAGAACAGGAACAGTGAGTCTCTGTTCTCTGCTGGTGATTAGGGAAAATGTATATGGCAACAGGATAAATTTAATATTACTAAACACATTTGTTATGATAATGTTTGTAATCCAAATGATTAAAATAGGAACATGTGATTCAAACATAAGTATAAAATATGGAGTAACCATGAGAGTGTATTTCACAAAAGGAACCAGCTTCAGAACTGACCTTGTAATGGAAAAATTTCTTCTAAGGTACAGTGTGAAAATCGGGCACTTCAGTATGTATTTTTGTACAATTTGAAGTTTAAGCTAAATAGTCATTTATAGACTAGGAAATATTAAATACCTAAGTGCAGTTGCAGATACTGTAATTCCTGATTTTTAAAAATGTAAAATTTATATAAACAGCATGGTATCTCAAGAATGAACAGTCTGGTGCAAAAACTTTATTCCTCTCCATCATGAAAGATACTAGATCTGAGACCACTGACAACATTCAGGCCCTGTGAGCGATAACATGGTGGTGTTCACATGAAAATTGTTTGGGATTCACTCTACTTGCTGGGAACACAGATTTTACCTACTCTTTTAAAACTAGGCATGTATATTTTTGTACAAACATTTTTTTGTTGCATACTCTAGAATGATACATAAACATCATGATAATAAAATGGAGAAGTAAATGATCACATAAAAACATGTTTACCACCATTGGGGTAAAATTAATTTGGGGAGTTTCTTGTATATCTACTATCATACTTTTGTGGCCTATGAGATTGACCACGACATTTTGGGTTATGTCCCTGTAGGTATAAGGGAGATTAGATCTTTTTTTTTTTTTCTCTCTCTCGACAGTTGAGGAAACCATAGTTTTAGGTACTGTGGTCTCTTATATTTCACCATGTTGTGTCAATTCCTCAGATACATATTCAGCCCTATTTCTTTCTCATAAATTTTACCCATGTTTCAAGGTCAAAGATTTACTTTCTCATTTGAAATGGCCTTCCGCAATGCTATTGTGTAGAATTCTGAGATGAGAAAACACTTAGTATTTCAACCCTCTAATTGTCTAAAAGTAGGCCACTTCATCTTTAAGTTTGGACATTAATGAGCTGTCTACATTCTTGTGGAAGCCTCCCTATCACAGCAATGGTGAAACCTTCTCAATTAAAGAAGATCAATACGTATACACTTTTTTCTTTTATGCAGTCCAGTTTACAACTCACTTTTAATATCATTTAAAAGTGCATAAGCAAATCCTACATGACATTTTTATTACCATTGTAATATCTCAAGTTTAATTTTTGGCAATAAATATAGTCTGGTACATAACTTAGAAGCAAAATAAAAACCCTTGAGTTTAAGCATTATTTTTCTATTTATATGGTCATTTGACTTTTGGGGGTGAATACCATCTTTGTACAAGACACTGGTATGTGACAAACCTGAAGTAGTTTGATTTTCAAATGAACTCTAGAGGTTATATTTTATTTGTTCTTAATACATTTTGTGAAGTCTACTACAGTTTTAAATTATATTTTCTAAAGGCTTCACATAGAGCTATCATTGGGACATCAGTAGATTTTATTTGACCCAGTCTACTAATTTATGTTTTTTGAATAGCCCCAGATTAATTGCAGAACCAATAAAACCAAACCTGGTTCTTTTACCTTTGAAGACATTTTTAGTCATTAATATAGATGTTTAGAATCTGTTGGATAAGGGAGAAAAACAGGCTAAAAGCCAGGACTCTGACATCCCATAGACTTTGGGCTTCAATTTCTGCCCCTGAATCTTAAAAATTAAATAATCTTCACAGGGTTATTCTATTCTTTTTCTATCTTAATCTACTTAATTGTAAAAGGGGTGAGTGAAAGTGCCTTTACTTCATCAGTTATTGTAGGAGTCATTATAATAGGACAACAAAAGAACACAATATTTAGACCATAAGAATCACATGGATATTTCCTATTAGCCTCCTTTCTAGTCCAGGAATGGATTTGGTGGAGATAATGGAAGGTGAGGCTATATAGGGAAAACACACAAGATTAGTACTCTTATAAAGAGGAGCAGAAATCTAAACCCATGAGGGATAGCCAGAATCCACATGAGAGAACATGTTAGCTAGGTACAATAACAGTCTCCAAACATTGTAGGTCAGCCAAAGCAGGTCTGGCTTCTTAGGTTGCTTTTTCTGCATTTACAAAATTAGTCACATATTTACAGAAACATGGTAAATATATGCTCACCTAAAAGTCACAAGGGTACAAGGATAATGAATATAATTATTGATGTTAGTAGAGCTGTGTCATTTTTTTAATTTTTTAAAATGTTTTATTTATTTTTGATACAGAGAGAGACAGAGCATGTGAGGGGGAGGGGCAGAGAGAGAGAAGGAGACACAGAACTGTCTGTGCTGTCAGCACAAAGCCTGACGTGGGGCTCAAACCCACAAACGTGAGATCTGACCTGAGCTGAAGTCAGAGGCTTAACCGACTGAGCCACCCAGGTGCCCCAGAGCTGTGTCATTTATAAATGTAGAACAATGACACCATTTTTTTCTTTTGGTGTTTTATCTTTAATGTTACCAATGAAAGCACACAAAACTGAATGCCTTTAAACAAAACAATGAAATATAAATCTTGTTTTGGGAAAGAAGCAAAGCAAACATAGAAATGGTAGGGATTGTGACATTATACATGTGTATTCAAAAGAATGGACTTTTCAATGATCTAATATTCTAAAGAATTTTACATTTCTTAGTTTTGTATCCAAGAAAACAACAGATTTCTGAAATAGTTGCATTTTGAAGTTTGTTTTAACCATTATGTGTTTTAGTAATCCAATTAGCAAAGCTTTTAATTTCTGACTGGTTTTGGAATCTGCTTTGGCCAAAGATTAGTGATCCAACAGGGTTAGCGTCTACTTCTTCTTGGCATTTGGTAATGGTTTAATGATTGAACTTTCACAGTATGCTCAGGGTGAATTAGTACTATGTAAAAACCTTATGATTTACTTAATGAATTTTCCAGGCTACGTATTTGTTATTTTTAAATGGTAGCATTCCATGACTATTTCAAATCATGTCACCTTAAAACTTGCTGGTTTCTGCACATTATCAATTTAGAGTATTTAAAAAATAAATTGTTAAACACATTTGAGTTTTCAGAACAGTATTAAAACATTTTTATTATGTAGTAATATTGGTTATGTGTAGTGTTTACATTTTAAATTAAATAAGTAAAGATGTATGAAAATGAATAAGATGGCTGCACCTTTTATTTTAGTGAAACCTGATGTGGACGGAATATTCACACACAATTCTATTACTTAATATAGTTACTTTAGATCCTTTTTTTTTTTTTTACAGTACTAAGTTTGTAAGTCCATCATTCATTCTGTTTTAATAGTGCTACCATGCATTTTGCCAATTATGGTCACAGTGCCTGGTAGAGAAAAGTATTCTGAAAAAATCAGAAGCTCTTTTGCTTATAATAGTATGTCCCCCTTTGAAATAATTTAAAGATGTTTCTACAGAATATTGTACAGAAAATGAGCAATACATCAACCTCTTTAGCAACCACCCTCTCCAGAAAGCCCTGCAAATGCGTTATTTCAGGTGTTAGTGACTAATATTTTTTCTAATTTACTTACACTTCCCATTAAAATGTCATCTGAAAATAAAATTGAAATCTGTATATGAAATTCATTACATTGGGAGCACTCATTAATTTTTTTCTTTTTAAGTAATAAAAAATTAATAGCACTAATTCCAAGTTTGACTTTAAGTATACCCACAGTCTTTTATTGCTATTTCCATTTATTTACTCTTAGAATTTCACATTTGGGAATTATGAGTGTGTGTATTGGTATGAAGGAAAATCTGTATTGACTATAAAATACTCTAGTAGTTATAGACAGAAGAAATATGGACCATTTGAATATAGGTAAATATTTTTTGCTTATCATAGATTTTGCTTTGTGTATTAAATGTCTATATCCAATTTTAGTATGTAAAGAATGCCTATAATTAGAATAGGATCAAAACCTAAAAGGGTTAAAAAAGGGAATATTTGAGATCAAGCATCCCATAAAAAAAGAAAAATGATTCTTAAAGTAATCAAACTGTGCTCATTCCTACATGTAATATAAAAACATACAAAATTATACTCAAACACTACATATATAGAGAGAAAGATCTTAAGAAGAACAAAGCATTTTCTCTCTCTCTAGATATACCAGGTTAGAAAATAACTCCCAAATAGGAAATAATTCACATTGTTACCCAGGCTATGGGAAAGCAGAGATGCTGGTTTCAGTATGGATACCATAGGTAGTATAACCATTTTGAGAAAGAGTTTGTCAGTGTTTGAACATAATTATATTTTTTTCTTTGAACCTTTAATTTTATTTTAGATTCAGCCTCTAGAGACATTTTACGAGTGAAATGACATGTAAAAAGATATGAATTTCTGCATTATTTAAATAGCATTAGTTTGGAAACAATATGCATGTCTATTGTTAGGAGAATGTTGCGGGGTGATTACAAAAAAACCACCAATGCCAAATAGGAGCAAGGCAGGATTTCATTTATGACCGCATGCGACCGCCTGCTTTATTTACCGCCAGGCCAAACCTGATCTCCTTGGTGTTAAGGAGCAGAGAATGGCCCCGAACAAAGGCAGCAGTGAGATTATATGGACAGAATACGTCATTATTGAGTTAACCAATTACAATCCATAGCATTCCATGGTAGCCAATTACATTATAATACACAACCGGCATATTGGCAGGAATCCACCCCTTCAAGGTTCTTTCTCCCTTTAAAATGACCAATCATAGTTCTACATCTAAAATATTGCGAGATGGGGATGATTTCTCACTAGTTACCTCTGTCTTTCCAGGTCTGAGTAAAAGGGGTGGGGTTGTGCTTAGCAAGCAGGCGGAAGTTACACCTTCTGATAACTAACAGGGAGCTACACAGGCTTTTATCTCAGTGTTTGAGCAGTTACCAGGGGAGATGCATTCCGAAAGCAATTTACAGAAGCCAAAACAGCCGGTTAATGATTTTTCATTTTACTCAGGTTTGTAAACCTACAACAGAGACTATTTAAATTATATTAGAAATCTAACTTTTTGTGCTGTCATGGAAAGATCTGCAGGATTTTCTATTGAATAAAAAAGAATATCTGAGAGTACTTGATAGCATGTTCATAAAATAGCTGTAGACAAAAACAGTAAACTAAATAGCAGTGATGGAGGTTAACAAATGGGTGGCTGTGAGAAGGAAACTTTTAGATGTATGCCCTGACTTTTCAGTTTTGGAACTTTATAACTGTACTATGAGAAAAAAATATATTATGAAATTAAAATTTAAAAAATAGAAATGAGGGGTGCCTTGGTGGCTCACTTGGCTGGGCATCCAACTTCAGTTCAGTCATGATCTTGAGGTTTGTGAGTTTGAGCCCTACATTGGGCTTCCTGATGTCAATGCAGAGCCCACTTTGGATTCTTTGTCCCCCTCACTCTGCCCCTCTCCTGCTCACACTCTCTCTCTCTCTCAAAACTAAACATTTAAAAAATAGAAATAAGATGCAATTAAATTATCTGGGGTATTCTTACTTCCAGACAGTTTTCTGTAAATATAATCAACCTTGATACCTACATAAAATGATTGCTTTATAAGTCATACACAGATAATGTATTAAGGAACCAAGAGTATTGGTAAGTGGCAATAGATTTATAATTGATTGAAGAGTATGGTTGCTAGGATTGAGATGCTAAAATTTCACCCTTGTGTCTTTGCATAAGCTGTTCCTTATGCCTAACATTTTCTTTTCCTGTCTCCCCTGGTTTTCTATCTGAGCAACATTTTTCAGTCTCCAAGGCCTCCTTCAAACACTTAAAAAAAATTTTAAATAAATACTCTAGTATCTCTCATTTTGTTCTCTCCTAAGAACTCTGATTATGTCTCGATTATAGCACATATAATCGTTCACTGTTTTTCTTTCTCCTTCTACTCTTCCCTAATATACCGTAAACTGTTTAAGAGTAGGGATTGTACCATGTTCATTCTCAGGATTTGGTACTGTCTGGCACATAGTAGGAGACCAATAAATGTGGATGAAATAATTGAACAATAAATGAAATGCATTAGGTAATCAAAATGGTTGCATGAATATAGAACTATTTTAAAGAAAAATATAATAATGTAAAAGAAAATGGCTTTTTATACTGTGACTATTTTTTATATTTATGACTGTTATGAAGTATAAAAGTGTGTGAAAGAAGTGCTATTAAAGGGCACAGCACAACATTAATTTTGCACAATGTGCTTAGGCCTCAACTAACTTGCAAAACTGGAGTCAAGTAAACTGAGATGAATAAAGGTTGGATAATTTTCCCCAGATAAGACAACTCAAAAATTGAATAATTAGAGATTTGAACATAGTCTGATTTTCCCAAGTCTGTTCTCTCTGGTACGAATCACATATACAGTAAACCAAGATGATTAAAAAAAAATGACTAAAGTGAAATATAGACTCCAGGAACTACTTGGCTAACATCTAGACTTTTTTCTTCAAATTTTTATTTGAATTATAGTTAACATAAAGTGTAATATTGTTTTCAGGAATAGAATTTGGTGATTCATCACACAACACCCAGTGCTCATCCCAGGTGCCCTCCTTAATGCCCATCACCCATTAACCAACCCCTCCCCACATCACCCCATCCTGGCCCACCTCCTTCTACCAAGTTCTTTATAGTTGAGTCTCTTATGGTTTGCTTCCCTCTTTCTCTACCGCCACCACTTTTCCTTATGTTCATCTGCTTTGTGTCTTAAATTCCACATATGAGTAAAATCATGTGATATTTGTCTTTCTCTGGGTGACTTATTTCCCTTAGTGTCATGTCCCACCCCAGCCGGCTGGGCAGAAAATCCTTGCAGGTTCGTGATCCTGAGAGAGGGAGAGAAAGGGCAGGAAGGGGGAGCACAGAGAGTAAGGACACAACACACGGTATCTAATCAAGCCTCTTCTCTTATTCAGAAAACATGGTCTCTTATAAAGGTTTTTAGGCGGGAGAACAAGGCAGCTGACCTAGGTCAGTTGCTAGGAAACAGGGTCAAAGCTAGGGTAAAGAAGTAAACAAACTAAAGTTTTTAGCACAGCACGTGAAGGGCCGATACCACCCTGCAGGTAGGCGATTGATCTTTGTTTTTCTGGCTTCTCCTGGCAGGGAGTGGCACTCCCCTGCCTATTTTTGCAACTCCCCTCAGAGAGTAATATTACCGGCTAGTAAATGGCCAAGCAGCTGAATCTTTGCAGCTCCCCACACCTTAGCATAATACACTCTAGCTCCATCTGTATCACTGTTAATGGCAAGATTTCATTCTTTTTGATGGCTGATGTCGCACCTATATTTATTCTATCAATTGGGAACCATTGGGCCAATGAGAAAAGTATAAAGATGACCAATTAGTACCATATTTTTCAGTTAGTTTTAGCTGTGCCTTAGTTCTGCTCAATATTCATGAAGGGTGGAGATGACAAGATGAAACCAAAAACTATGATTTCTTTTTCAAAATATACTTTTGAGAAAATGAAACTCTGGTAAGTGTAATCAAAAGAGTTTGTGGATATTCCTACTGAGTTAGTTAGTCTTTTTAAGAGTAAGATTATCGGTGACTAAGATGCTTTGTGTTTGCTTGTCAAAAGCTAGGCTGGTGAGTTCTTAAAATTCTGCCTTCCCTTTTCTTTATTCAACATGTTTTCTGAGTGTTAGAAAAGGAGACCTAAAACTTATTTTTTAAATTTATTTCTATCCTTTTTTCCCCTTAGTAATATACACCAAAACAAACATTGTTCATTTCTTTGGCCTATGATATTTTGCACACATCTATTATTAAATTGGTTTATGTGAGCTCAAGATTTTTTTTTTAAGTCTTTAATACAAATCAGTGTAAATGTCATTGCTTGGATTTCAAAAGCAGAAGTAATTAAAAAAAAACCAAAAACCAAAAAAAAAAAGAATAGTTCAAAGTTGGTTAGAAAAAACACATATTTCCAAGAGTTTTAGATTTAATGAAACTGAAAACAAGTACTAATATTATTCTCATCCATGGTTATTCTATTTGTTCTTTAAAATTTGCATAATCATGTCATCTTAAATTATAGGAATGATATGGAAAATTATTGATATTTATTTAAATAAATGCATAACATGGAGATATTTTGGGCTTAGTTCCAGACCACCACAATAAAATTAATATTACAATAGTGAGCCAAATGAATGTTTTCCGTGTGTGTGTGTATAGGTTATGTTCTATACCACAGTCTAAGCAATAGCACTATGTTCAAAAACCATACATACTTTAGAATATACTTCATTGCTAAGAAATGCTATCATCTGAACTTTCAGCAAAGCATAATCTTTTTACCAATAGAGGGTCTTCTCTTGATGGCTGCTGACTGATCAGGGCGGTGTTTGCTGAAGGCTGGAGTGGCTGTGGCAATTTCTTAAAATAAGACAAAGATGAAACTGCCACATGGATTGGCTCTTTTCACAAATAGTTTCTTGGTAGCATGAGGTGCTGAGAGAATTTTAGTGCAGAATACTTTTTGAAATTTGAAGTCAATCCTCTCAAACCCTTCACTGCTCTATCAACTGTTTATGTAATATTTTAAATCCTTTGTCATTTCAACAATCTGTATCTCAAGAAAAGTCTTTCTTTGCTCATCCATAAGAAGCAATTCCTCATGTGAAAATGTTATCATGAGATTGTACCAATTCAGTCACATCTTGAGGTTCTACTTCTGGTTGTCTTGCTGTCTCTACCACGTCTGCCATGACTTCCTCTGTTGAAACCCTTGAAGTCATACATGAGGGTTGGAATCAACTTCTTCCAAACTCCTGTTCCTGTTGACATTTTGACTTCTTCCCATGAATGACAAATGTTTTTAATGGCATCTAGAATGGCGAATTCTTTCCAGAAGAATTTCAATTGGTTTTTACTTGATCCATCACAGAAATCACTGTGTATAGCAGCTCTAGCTTTCTGACATCTTTTTCTTAACACTTGAAGTCAAAATTACTCCTTGATCCATGGGCTGCAAAATGGGTGTTGAATTACCAGGCACAAAAACAACATTTATCTCCTTGTGTATCATCATCAGAGCTCTTGGGTGACCAAGTACATTCTCAATGAAAGGATTTTTTTTTTTCTGAGCAGGTTTCAACAGTGGACTTAAAATATTCACTAAATTTTGTAAACAAATGTCATCCTGGCTTTGTTGTTCCATTTCTAGAGCACAGGCAGATAGATGTAGCATAATTTTTTAAAAGTTTTTATGTATTTTGAGAGAGACAGAGTACAAGTTGGAGAGGGTCAGAGAGAAGTAGAGACAGAGGATCTGAAGCATGCTCTGTGCTGACTGTGGAGAACCTGATACAAGCCATAGGATTTTGGGTATGGTAAATGATCATTGGTTTCAACTTAAATTTTCTAGCTGTGTTAGTCCCCTAACAAGAGAGTCAGCCTATTCTTTGAAGCTTTGAAGCCAGGCATTGAGTTCTCTCTAACTATGAAAGTCCTAGATGGCATCTTCTTCCAATAGAAAGCTATTTTGTCTACATTGAAAATCAGTTGTTTAGTGTAGCCACCTTCATTAATTACCTTAGCTATATCTCTTGGATAGCTTTCTGTTTCACCTTGCACTGTTATGTTGTTATATTTATGTTATGGAAATGGCTTCATTCCTTAAGCCTGATACTTTCTTCTGCAGCTTCCTCACCTTTCTCTGCCTTCAAAGAAAAGGAGAGTTAGAACCCTACTCTGAATTTGGCTTTGGCTTAAAGGAATATTGTAGCTGTTTTGATCTTCTATCCAGACCACTATAACTTCATATCAGAAATAAGGCTCTATTGCTTTGTTATCATTCATGTGTTCACTGGAGGAGCATTTTTAATTGTCTTCAAGAACTTTTCTTTTGCATTAACAATTTAGCTGTTTGGTGCAAGATGTTTAGATTTTGGTCTCTCAGCTTTATACATGATGCCTTCCTTACTAAGCTTTATCATTTCTAGCTTTTGATTTAAGGTAAGGGATGTACAATCCTTCCTTTCGTATTGACACTTAGATGCCATTGCAGGGTTGTTATTGACCAAATTTCAAATTGTTATGTCTCAGGAACATAAGGAAACCCAAGGAGAAAGACAAGGGAACAGTCAGTCTGTGGAGCAGGCACACACACATTTATTGAGTGAGTTTGCCATCTTATATGGGCATGGTTCCTCATGTCCCAAAACATTTATAATAGTAACATCAAAGATAACAGATCACAGAAGAACATAATACAATAATAACGAAAGTATTTGAAATATTGTGATCACCAAAATATGACACAGACATGAAATGAGCTAATGCTGTTAAAAAATAAAAACACAGCACTGATAGCCTTCCTCAACACAAGGTTGCCATAAATCTTCAGTTTTTAAAAATTGCACTTTCTGTAAAGTGCAGTAAAACACTGTAAGTTGATATAATAGAAAATAGCATCTACAGGCTTAGTTATTACTTTTATACTTGACTAACAGTTATGACATTTTTGATGCCTGACATATGTTTGCTCTAACAGAAGTCATGATCTCTCCTTTGACCTTGAGAAACAGATATACATTTTTCAGATAAGACCTTTTAGGTATACCCAAACAGATCATTCAAGAGTTTATCAAATAGCCAAGACATTCTATCTTCTCAGGTCCATTTCCTACTGAAAATTATTTTTGATGGTCTAAAAGTCAAGGAAAGGGAAGGAAAAAACATAATTTCACTGTTTGAATAGTCTCACCTAATGTATTATTCTTAAAAATCTCACCATGGATCATGAACGTAAGCTAAACCTTAGTTTGACATAGCCAATGACAAGCTGAACAGAAAAAAAGATTGATAAACTTAGAAGTAATTCTGTTCTACCTTCCTTCTATTTCCATAGCACATGTCATTGATGGGCTCAAGGCAACTGATTCAAAAGATAGAGTAAATACAAACTAATTTTCTTTTCAAGACCAAATCTAAGAACTGGGCATACAAAATATTCACTGGCACATTTGTTAACCTGTGATCTGATCCTGACACAAAGCAATTGTAAAAACGGCATTTGAGCATTTCTGTTGATTCAATACTCACTCATTTTCAAGGCTTGTTTAAGTCCCTTCCTTCTTCCATGGAATCCTCTTGAAATGCTTCAACCCTAGCTCTTCTGTTCTTTCTAAGAAGATCTATTGGACTTTTAGTGAGTTAAAACCTCCTTCATATTTTAGAATGAAATACAACCATTTTGACATGGAAGCAGTTGTTTATTGAAGGAAAACCTCAGTTAAGCAGTTTTGTTATTGTTATTTTGTTTGGGGATGCACCCCCCCATCTTTCCTTGCTAGAATGCCAAAGACTTTAAGTTTGATCATGATGGTTAATTTTATGCATCAGCTTGACTGAGCCAATTTGCTCAGATTTATGAACATTATTCTGGATATGTCTTTGAGGGTGTTTTTGGATAAGAATCACATTTGGATTAATGAACTGAACAAAGCAGATTTCCTTAACCAAATGGGAGAGTTTCCTCCAAAACAGCGAAAGCTTAACTAGAACAAGAAGGTTGAGCAAGAGAGATTTTTCTCTCTGCCTGATGGTCTTGAGCTAGAATGTTTTTCAGACCTTCAGACTACAGATACTGGGACTTCTTAGCCTCCATAATCAGATGAGCCAATTTCTTATACTAAATCCCTTTTTATATATATTCTCATATTTCTGTGGAAAACCCTGACTAGTACAGTAATCAATGGGGAATAAATTTTTAAAAACCTAAATTCTGGAAGAGAGAAAGTGAGGGAAGGGTAGAGGGGCATGAGGAACATCATTGCTTTTTTAGGCTGCTTTGTAAAAAAATTTTTTTTGGTATTGACTACATTCAGTATAAATTAAGTTCAATGTTTCTCTGCATTTGTGCAACTCTAAGGAGTCATGGAAAAAAATTCATTTATTTGTTCTAGATGTCCAAAGCACCAAGATTATGCAGCCTCAATCCAAATGTATAATTTAAAAGTAAAAAGCAGGGATTTTTTTTTACATCTTCTCTGCAACTCTGAATTCTTTCTCCTTTCTGCCTTATTCTTCTTGATGAGATTATAAGGTGGGATTCCTGAGCAAATGGCTAAGAAAGAATTCTTGAGGATTTTTGGTGCAAAAAGGTTGTTTTATGACAGGATGGGGTCAGGGCTCAGGGGGAGAAAGAGTTTCACTCGGATTGTGAGAAGGGAGTGATTATATATTTAAGTTTGTAGAGGGAAGAGGATAGAGATTAAGTAAGCTTCTAAGGAATTTTTAAAAAATAGTTTATTGTCAAATTGGTTTCCATATGCTCTTCCCCACAAATGCCCTCCTCCATTACCACCACCTCTTTTCCCCCTCTTCCTCACCCTTCAACCCTTGGGTTCGTTTTCAGTATTCAGTAGTCTCAGGTTTTGAGTCCCTCTCTCTCCCCAACTCTCTTTCCCTCTTCCCCTCTCCCTGGTCCTCCATTAGGTTTCTCCTGTTCTCCTGTTAGACCTATGAGTGCAAACATATGGTCTCTGTCCTTCTCCGCCTGACTTATTTCGCTTAGCATGACACCCTCGAGGTCCATCCACTTTGCTACAAATAGCCATATTTCATTCTTTCGCATTGCCATGTAGTACTTCATTGTGTGAGTATATATACCCACACACACCTCATCTTCTTGATCCATCCATCAGGTATTGGACATTTAGGCTCTTTCCATGATTTGGTTACTGTTGACAGTGCTGCTATGAACATTGGGGTACATGTGCCCCTATGTGTCAGCACTTCTTTATCTCTTGGATAAATCCCTAGCAGTGCTATTGCTGGGTCATAGGGGAGTTCTATGGATAGTTTTTTGAGGAACCTCCACACTGTTCTCCAGAGTGATTGCACCAGTTTATATTCCCACCAACAGTGTAGAAGGGTTCCCATCTCTCCACACCCTCGCCAGCATCTATGGTCTCTTGATTTGTTCATTTTAGCCACTGAGCGAGTGGCGTGAGGTGGTATCTCAGGGTGGTTTTGATTTGCTTTTCCCTGATGGTGAGTGATGCTGAGCATTGTTTCATGTGCCTGTAGGCCATCTGGATGTCCTCTTTGGAGAAGTGTCTGTTCATGTCTTCTGCCCATTTCTTCACTGGGTTATTTGCTTTTTGGGTGTGGAGTTTGGTGAGTTCCTTGTAGATTTTGGATACTAGCCCTTTATCTGATATGTCATTTGCAACTATCTTTCCCATTCTTTCGATTGCCCATTAGTTTTCTTGATTGTTTCCTTTGCAGTGCAGAAGCTTTTTATCTTGATGAGGTCCCAAGAGTTCAGTCTTGCTTTCATTTCCTTTGCCTCTGGGGATGTGTCGAGTAGGAAATTGCTGTGCTTGAGGTTAGAAGGGTTTTGATGGTTTCCCATCTCACATTCCGGTCCTTCAGCCATTTTGAGTGTATTTTTGTGTATGGTGTAAGAAAGTGGTCTAGTTTTATTCTTCTGCATGTTGCTATCCAGTTCTCATAGCACCACCTGCTTAAGAGGCAGTCTTTTTTCCATCGGATACTCTTTCCTGCTTGGTCAAAAATTAAGTGGCCATACATTTGTGGGCCCAGTTCTGGCTTCTAAGGAATTTTGGAAGCAAGTTTTTCATGGCCTTGTGGGGCTACCTGCCTTTAAGGTACGGTTACTTTTAGGTTTTAATAACATACATTAAGGCAACAAGGTGTTCCTTTAGGAAGGTCACACTCTGCATGTTTCAGGTGTCTATCAGTGGGCTATAAGCTGTAAGGAAATTTAATTTAAGCTACATTTCTTTTGCCTTTGTCTCCCTCATCATTTTCCTCCCTGAACAACTTTTATCCTTAAGTCTTTCAGGTTATTGAAGGCTGACGGTCTCATCTTTTGTTTCACCTTCCTGTTGAATAGGGGCATAGAGAAGTTAATAATAGGAGTTACGGAATGCTAAAGCAGCTATACCTAGAATTTTTTTAAATATAATTTATTATCAAGTTGGCTAACATACAATATATACAGTGTGCTCTTGGTTTTGGGGGTAGATTTCCATGATTCATCACTTACATATAACACCCAGTGCTCAGCATAAAGGAACATCTGTTGACTTAAAGTTATGGCAGTGAAGGAGTATCACACCAGGGGGAGAGACTTGGGAGAAAATAGAATTATGTGAATAGAATAAGAAAAAAAAAGCACAAATAAAAGCCTTTTGATAGGTGACAAAAATCTTCCTTTAGTCCAAGAGTTTAACCAATTATTAAAGGAAAGAAGTGAATAGTTTAATGTGCCAATTTGAGCATTTATGTCAGAAGTCTAGAAATATTTTTGTGGAAATCTGAAACATATATACAGTATTTTGCTATTATGATATGATCAGTTCAACCTTGTGCATCTGTTAAAACATCTAATGTCATTTTATTTTGTAAAACTAACTGCCTTATGCATTTGAGTTATTTCAGTGTTTCATAATATATTATTTTGAGAGTTAGTAAGGCCTTACTTGTGTAGAATGTGGTATTAACCATCAAACCATTATAAAGACACTGTTTTGTTTAGTAAGCAATCAGGTGATTAATAACAGGCACTTCCATGGTAACAAAAGAAAAATATAGGTTAATGGTTAGAGCAAATTACAAACCCAATGTCTGAGTCTTGAGTGTTGCCAGTGAGAAGATTTTAGAAGTCAGGCTTGAAGTGTCCTCAGAAAGGGTGGGAACAGGAAGCTGGAATTGGATTGGTTTTCCTGCTTTGTAATTCGAATGCTTCTGGTGATCCTTTTGAATGGCCCATAGAGCAACAGGACCAAAGATCATCTATACATGAGCCTTATGGCAATTTCTCTGAAGCTTACCGCAAGGTGTCTAGCTTCAGCAAATTACAAATATTTAACTAGAATTTAACACAAGCAAAGATGTGTTATTGAAAAACAGTTTATCTCTCTAAAGTCACTATTATTTCCAGAGATAGATAAATCAAGACTAATTTGTTTACAAAACAAGTCCAATTTTAGAAAACTTGGCCTAATTTTTTATATAAGCTCAGCAAGAAGGACGATTGATTATATAAATATTCTAAAACTTGCTTTGCTGGAAACTCTTATAAGGAAACTCGAACTTTTAGAAGCCTCTGAAGACCAGAAGCTAAGCCAAGTACTTGCCATCAGACATGCCTCTAATACCTTCTCTTCTCTAGGTTCCCGAAGTGTCCTGAGGCTCCTGCACCTGCAAGGAAGTGACATTCTTTACTCCCCAGGTAAGGCTGCTGGGATCTCTGTAAAGCGAGGTATCAGGCCAACATTTCCAAGGGGCTTTATGGCTCTGTGTTTCCTAAAGTCAACCTCAATTTCTTAAAGCTGTCTGGTTCATAGCTTAGTCTATGCATCTCTCTCTCAAATAGAAGATTCCAGTCAAAGCCTTGGCAAAGTAACCAATATTTCCAATGGTTTCCTGTTGCAAGAACAGATTCATACTAAACTTGTGCAAATGATTATAATTTCCACAGAAAAAATAATATTCACAAAGAGTTTTCGAAATTTAGAGGGTATAGGTAGAAAGTTAAATGCTTTAAATGGTTCACAAAGGGAAATTTTATTATACTTTTTAGATCATAGTTATCTTAAGAGAAAGTTTTTTTAATATGGAAGAACAACATTAGAGAACCAGAACTGTTTCAAACAAAAGCCATAGAACTATAATTGTTGGGCTATTTTTCAGTTTATTTAGTCCCATGTTACTAATATTTGTTCAGTTTGAAAACAGCTTTTTGTGTGCTGGAAATTTTTTTCCATTTTATTTTTATGATTTTAAAAATATTAAAAGCATGTATTTGTTTTAAAAAAGTTTCTTGTTATAAAACTCCTTGAAGATGAAACTCACTCTGTAAATAACAATGGAATTTTGTTAATTGCATTATAACCTTTTATTTCTGTGACATGTAACACTTCAATAATCAGAATACCGAGAGATGACCTTATTATCAAAACATATTAAAACTTCAGAAATTTTATATAAAATATATGTTATATATATATATATATCAAAGCATTTATAAACAGCGATAGCATATACCCAAGCAATACAACCTAAGTTTTATCACGTTTGACAGTGCTTTCTAAGTAACTTAACATACCAAATAAACAAGCCTAATTGGTCAGAAAGACTTTATTTACAATTTAAATCTCAGGGAAGTTTGTTAAAAACTTCAGAAAGTTATAAAGCACATGCCTAGATAGGATTACAGATCATTATAAAACAAAAATAAACATTAAAAATTTTTAAATAATAATTAAGTTTTAGAGAGTGAGCATGAGTAAGGTGAGGTGAAAAGAGGGAGACACAGAATCTGACGCAGGCTCTAAGCAGGCTGCACAGAGCCAGAGCGGGGCTCAAACTCACAAACCCTGAGATCATGACTGAGCTGGAGTCAGACGCTTAACCAACCGAGCCGCTCAGGTGCCCCTAAAACTTAATTATTTAACCAAGGTGGCAGTAAGAGACTTTAAAGGCAAATATGTAGGGTTAAGTAGTTGTTATCAATATTAAAGAAACTAGGTTTTGCTAAGTTGTTTTTATCAAGTTTTTGGTTACTTAAGAGAACTAAAACTTAATAACTGATTATCCGGTCAGACAAAATAAGAATAAAAGCTTTTGATTACTTTTTTTTGTATTAGGAGGAGATCAACAATCCAAGAAAACTTTGTCTTTTTGACAGTGAGGAAAGGAGAATTTTAATCTTAGACCAGTGTACTTTTAAAATTCATTCATTTTAACCTTAGGTTTGATCACACAGTTTTTTTAAAGCTTTCCCTTCCCTTTTGCACTCAGATTTTTACCTAAACCATTTTTCTCCAAAATGTATTCCCATTTCTTTTGATATTTCTTACATATCTCCTGCTATTCTATACACAGAGTTGCTTTCCTTCTTTCTATCAGTCTCAATTACGTTTAGGAGAATTTTAGCTTAGTTTCCACTGGAGACTAAGGTTTTTAAGTAGTAACCAATTGTGAACTGTTATAACAGAATCCTTTAGATGACAGACATATGAATCAATTAAGTACGAGCATATTTTTTTAAGCAGGTTTGTGTTTTTGCCTTCCTATTTAAGCCTATGTTCAGTAATCAATGCTTCAGCATTTCATCCTATTTGGAAAAGATTACATTCTAATACATTTAATCCAATTTATCATCCAAGCAAAACTTGAAAGTTTCAGGTTACCAAAGACTTTGAAAGCCATTTTAACTATTGCTTGTGAGAACTTTGAAACAAAATTAACTATTATTTTAAATCATCCCTTTGCTAACACATTGCAACATAGATAACATGAACTTATGTAACCTGAAGTAAATGGAGGTAGAAAAAGTTTTATATTTAATGTTGATAACTCTAAAATTATTTTAATTAAATCAATAAACTTAAATTAGTTTAAATACCAAATATGTTCCATTTAGATCACTTGAATGTCCATTTGTTCACCATTGTTGATTTTACCCAGGTGGACTGCTGGGGGAAATTAGAAGTGGGGGGGGGGAGGTAGAAGAGGTGAGGTGCCCCCAGGAAGCCTGGAGGCCAATAAGAGCCCAGAGGACACAGAAAGAGGTCTCCCAGTTCTAAAGTTCATCAGCTTGGACAGATGAAAAGATAGGGTTTTTGTTTGGTTTGGGTTTTTTTTTTCTTGCTTTATTTGTTTTAGACCACCAAGTAGAAATGGGCAGCTCACCTAGGTCAGAGAAGACAAGGAAATTCCCCAAAACAAAAGTCTGCTTGAGAATATTCCTTGAGTAGACTAACCAGACAGTGGGCTCTAGTTATTCTAGCGATTAGCCTGGGAAATGAAGGAAGGAGAAGCCCCCACATACAACTAGAGTAACCTAAATCTATTAGAAGGAGCAATGAGAGAGTGTGTCAACATCCTCTACCTTAGGGATGGCCTATGTTTTCTCCAGCAACCTGGGTTTATTCAGAGGAGTCCTGTTTAGACAATTATCCAATATATCAGGAGGTAGTTTATCAGCCTGATTAGTGGCCAAATGCATTCTGTAAGAGGCCCTTATGTTGAGGTCCTGATTTAGGGCCCATCAGGGCTGGATATAGGGTACCTCAGTCCATTTGCCCTGTTTCCTGCAGAAGAGATCTAGTTGATAGGTTAGAAATCAAGAGTCAGATGCTTAAGACACCAAGCCACTCAGGTACCCCCCAGAAAGGCATTTTTATTCCCTCAAAAGTCCTGATGCACCTTGTAAAGAGAATGAGACCCCACAGGTATGCAAAATGCAGTTTTAATTCTGTTGATCTAAGTCACAAATGTTAGTATAGATTGAGAATGGATAGACCTAAGTAAATTATTTGTAAGGCAACATGTTGATTGTGAACAAAAAAAGGTGTCATAAATGAAAATATCTCATGCCTAAGCCATTTTAAACTTAATCTTGAGAGCCCTCTTTCCAAAGAGATATTTTAATGCTCTCTTTTCTCTCCTTTTGTCACATTATTTTAAAACCTTGGGATCTTAGGACATAAAAAACTAAGAATTGCTATTTATGTATTTCCCTCATTGAGGGAAACAAAGGCAAGAGAAATATGGCTGAAACTTTGTCTCTGTATGGCTTGCAGCCCACTGATAGACACCTGACACACGCAGAGCACAGCCTTCCTCAAGGAATGCATGGCTCCCTTACTACATTAATGCCCATGTTTTAGTAAAATCTGAAAGTAACCTTAACAGCAGCTAGCCCTTCAAGGGCCTGAAAGCTCTGCTTCCAAAATTCCTTAGGAACTTCCTCTACTACTTAAAAGTATATAATCAGTCCTTCCTCACAATCCCAGTGCAGCTCTTCCTGCCCATGGGTCCTGTCCCGTGCTGTAATAAAACCACCTTTTTGCACCAAAACTATCTGAAGAATTCTTTCTTAGCCATTTGCTCACAATCCCCACTTCATAATTTCATCATTTTGGTGCCCTTACTTGGGGCTTCAAATCTTTAACCTTGATTCTGAGCCTTGGTGCAAATTTGATGAGTAATTCCTCTTTTCCATCCTTACTTTCATTTCAGGGGACTTTCAAGGAGTATGGCGTTAGGCTGCAATCATCTAGCTCACGGCTACTCTATGGGGAAGAGAAAGCCTGCCTTTTGGCTAGAAGTTAATACACTAGCTGGAATGGTAATAATTTCCAGAAACTTGATGCCCTCTTTTTATGTCTATTCTTATACAAAGTTGTCTTTCTGGGACACAGGATAGCCACCTAAGTCATTAGCACAGCTGCCAATTTTAAAGACTCTGGTGTGAAATTTTCTCCTTATTAGTCTAATATGATCTCCTCTACATCTGTAGTCTAGCCACCTTTAGCCCAGAAACCTCTACTTGGAGCAAGTCAAATCCAGTATCTGACTGAATTAAAACCCAACTAGAGACCATTTCCTATGGAAGTTAGCTGGTAAGGACTATGTGTTTTGCTGGACACCTGAGTGGCTCAGTTGGTTAATGATCTCAGCTCAGGTGATGATCTCAGTTCATGAGTTCAAGTCCAGCATCGGGCTCTGTGCTGACCATGTGAAGCTTGCTTGGAATTCTCTCTCCCCCTTTCTCATGCACTCTTCTCAAGATAAATAAATAACCTTAAGAAAACAAAAGAATGCCTTTTTTACCCTACTCCACTGCTGATTTGTCTCAGAAGCTGAGAACAAATTAGGAAAGGCTTCATGCTTTTCCTTTCTGTCCTTTCCCAATTTGTTTTCTCACTTAAAAATAAAGACATGAACCTAACGATCTCAAAACTTACAATGCATTGCCTCCTAAAGGTACACTGAATCTAAAAAAATTTTTTTAAACCGACAGTTTTCACTATGTCTTTAATCAAGTCACCAAAACTTGTCTCATGTGTTCTTTAAGATGTGCATTTGCAATGATGTTTTTACATGTTGTTTTTGTTGAAGTTTGTAAATTTGTTGTTTTGTCAGTTTAATGATAGTTACAATTGTATATACATTTTTTAAAAAAA
>NC_043704.1:50780751-50810763 GCF_006229205.1 Suricata suricatta
AGAAATATGGCAAACCTGGAACACAAAGTGCTGGTGTGTTTTTTTTCTGTCATATTAAAGTAAAAAGCCATGGGATAAAGTAGTTATGGAGGGAGGATAAGTCCATTAACACATTGACCTCATTCTAGTACTTTGACAGAACCAGTACCCAGGATTTGCATTTGTACAATTTGCTAAAAGCAAAGTATAAAGCCGGCCTCAGAAACAATAGAAACGGAAAGTAAACAGGTATGTTGCTGTTTCTATAAAGCCCTCTCTACCCTGTGCTCCCATCAGATCAATGCAACGCTCATATGGGGAGAGTAAAAATTCACAAACTAAGTTGATAGAGAGCTCCTAAGATGCCGAGAGAGTGCTAAGGCTGAGAGGGCCCCTGTGAGCTTAAAACAAGCTTTTTCACTAGTCTTTCATCCTCAGAACTACAGCTGAGCCTAGACTTAGATGAAGTCATTAAATGGAGTAAATAAGACACTTTGAGGAAAGAACATACCATTAAGGTGAGGCTTCTTTGTAAGTGAAGCAGAGGGTTTTTAAAAGACTCTCATCACAAAATGTCCTTTCCTTCTAACCTCGAATGCCCATACCACTCCCTCTACCTCTTATCCTAAACTTGAAGTCCCTGTTTCCTCTCTAGAATGCTGTGTCTTCCTTACCATCACCTGCTATCCACTCTCTCATCCTTTAGGGTTTTTTTTTTTTTTAATTTTTAAATCATCTACTGTGGAAATTTAAGATTATTATAGTCTAATTATTCCCCTACCTCTACCTTCAACTTTCCCTCTCTTCACAAACAGTAATGGCAGAAGGCTTTCATGCTTCCTCCTTTCTAGCGTTCTACTTACCTTCACACTCCTCCAGTTAAGGTAAGGTGTGCCCCAAAGCAAATGCCTAGATGGGAACTAACTTCATCTTCAGCTGTCTCTAAGGAGATGCTATTCCATGAAGTGTCTTCTCACCCTCTTATCTCTTCACACCTTTCTATTGCCAATTATTTCCAGCATATATAAATAAGGAAATCAATCCTGTCTACAAAGCTCTGATTTCCATAGTTTAGGTTTTAGTGTGTACTCCCCCTGCCTTCAGAGATAAGATTAAGTATTTTAAAAAAGCTCTGCACTATTCTATTTGATATTCACTGAAATTCTGTTTCCCCTAAAGCTAAATAAAATGTATAAAAGTCTCATGTACCTGCATTTGGGGATATACACCGCAAAATATATAAGGGGTAAACACTATTTTGATTTACTTCTGAGGATCCTAGAAATCTGTGTACAGTACATCTCCATTTACCCAGATGACATTTCATTAAGGTTATTTTTGTGTATAGATTCTCCCTTTAGACCTTCAGATTGCTAGGATAAAGGAACTATGTTTTGATTTTATTTTTATCCTCAGTTATATAGTAGTGTATTAAAATTAGATAAGGAATTTTCCTTCTTTCTTTCAGTCAACTAGTCCCTTTACTGCTCTTGGCTCATCATCATTCCAGGGCCCTACATGACCTGGTCCCTGCTCCTCTCCAACTTCACCTTATAAGTTCTAGTTTCATGACCAGCTTTTTGTTCTCCATCATGCAAAATTTGTTCTAGCTCACTATCTCAGAGACTTTGGGAAAACAGACAGAGGTATGGTCAAGTACAAAGATCTCTGCTTGGTTAGTTTCTTATCACTTAGTCTCAGTTCCCATATTATTGCCTCCTCTCAGGGTCCTCTTATCTAAAGAACCACCTCTCTACTCTTTAACACATTATCTTGTTTTTGCCTTCTTTGTGGAAGCTAACAGTCCCTGAAATTATGTTATTTATTTACTTGCTCCAGAAAAGAAAAGCCTTATCAGTTTTGTTCCCTGTATTTTCCCCATTATGTTAAATGGTGCTTGGCATGTGAGCAGAGCTCAACAAATATTTGTTGAATGAATACATGGATTAGATAAGCTGGGGTTTGGACTACATCTCTGGGGGTGGGTAGGGATTTTTCTAAAACTCAATATCACCAAGAGGTGTAGCGAAGATGGAAAATGTGGTTATATGCATGCATTTGGAAGTGACCTAATAGCCAAACCAAATCCACACCAAATGTTGCTGAGATATTTGCAGGTGAGATTACCTATTATCTGGGCTTTCTTAATACATTGTCCATCACACCCTCATTGTCATTGCTCTCATGAGCTCTTCAGAAGAACCCTCTTTGTCTTGTGACCAGGAGATAACATAGAGATGGATCTATCAAATATGCATTAAGTGAAAGAACAGAGGAAAATGGGGGGCGGGGGTAGACCCAATTGCCCAGTGGTACATTTCAGTGTCTAAATATTTGTGGGTGGTCCACTTTCTTTGTAGCAAGGTGAAATCGGGATCTTCCTCCAAATCTGCCTTCATCTTAAAACACTACCTTTTTTACTATTAAAGATACAAAAGGAAAAAAGGGAGAATTATTGCCACTCTGAAAGACTTCTTGGCTGTGTGGATCTGGCATTTTGTGTCTTCTAGGATGTTGACACCAAGATGGAATTAGATGTTTAAGCAATTTCCTCAGAGAAACATCTGTGAAGAATAAAGCCTCTACGTTGGTGTTCTACGGAATTAAAAAAACCCTAAAGACATAGATGAAATCTGCACTTTACAGCCAGCTGAGAATTCCATTATTCAAGAGAAGGAGATAAAAAGGGTCAAGAACACCCAAAAGGAGTAAAGAACAACGAAAGGTAGAAGGCATTTCAAACTGAAATGTATACTTCCCTTTTCTGTGATGTCTGGCACATTTATATATCTCTAAATGAATGTTATCTGTATATATTTCTCAAGTAGCTATAATCTACAAGATAGAGAAGCAGTGAGATCCTAACAACATTTGATTCTTCTAGACTATTCAGCATAGCACTGTACTTTAACCACATAAAAGTGTTAGAAAAAAAGGATGAAATATGTTCACTTCTATTTTATATCATATTAATATTAAAACACCTAAAATAAAACATCAAAGTCTTTGGTAGGTTGAAAAGGGAAAGTGTAGTACACACCTTTTCGGGGTGTCTGCCATGTCTCCAAGACCTTCCTTAACTAGCCTCTCTAACCACCCCTTCATTTTAACAAACACAGGTGTCTGGCAGCCCCTATTTGTTCACAGTGACCACAACCAACAGTCACAGTTGAGAGGACCAGGGATGGGCACCTGGATTATGCTTCTCCAAATCCCTCCTGGTTTCAGCAGGGTCAAGAGAGAATCAAGCATTTTCCTGTACCTGAGTCTATAACATGTAAACTCAGAATTCATTAGCACCTAGATTTAGCTGTGCGTACTACAATAGGAAGTCACTGTATGTAGATATAGTAGAAATCCAGAAATGAGTAGAGAGGGGCACAGAGTATATTTCCAGGGGTCCCACCAGCTTTTCAATTATCCATTTTCAGTTCTTCATGACTAGCTAAATGTCTGACACTGAATTTCATGATCTGTGCCTACACCATTTTGTCACTTTTTAAGCTTTCAGGTTGGTTTCTAATACTTATAACAAGAGACTTAACTCACCCAGGTAATAATTACTATACTATTTTACCACTATCAGGTGGCATGGCCTGTACATTCATATGCTATATTTAATTTTAAATCTATTTTTTCTAAGAGCCAATAATTCAGATTCATTATATGAAATGCAAAAGAATAGTTGCCAAAATTAAAAAGATTGTTTTCTTTTCACCTTCTTATGGTAAAGTTTCATAAGGAAGGTTGATCTGAGAACTATAATCAAATTTATTACTTCATGAAATACTTCGCTAATTATATGCTGGAAATTATAGCTATTGTTTTACTTCTTTATCAGTTTCAGTTAAAACATTAGTATTTTGTTGAATATTAAAAATTGGATTTTACCATAACTCTAGTTCTAAACATTGCCTTGCCCATCTATGCAACTTTATTATCAGTAATATACATTGGCACCTGAGTGGCTCAGTTTATTGAATGTCTGACCCTTGATTTCAACTCAAGTCATGATCTCACAGTTGATGAGATCAAACCTCACGTGAGGCTCAGAGCCTGTTTGGGATGCTCTTTCCCTCTCTCACTGTCCCTTCCCCACTCATGCTCTCTCTCTCAGAATAAACAATAATAATAATGCTGATGTACACTGTACCTTTAACTAGGTTAAAAAAATTATTCACAGAACTAAGGGATATATGTAAAGGCATAATAAAAGGCTAATCTGGTTTAAAAAAAAAAAGCTAGTATAACACAGAAGAGCTGTTCAAAAAGTGGAAATAAACAAGCCATACAAATAGCTCATCCAGTTTTAGAAAAAGGTACGATTTAGGTAGAATCGAGGTAAAGTTTGAGATGAGGCATTTGACTGGATACTCCCAGAGACACAGTGGAACTGAATGATAGTATTCTCATAAATAGAGTGTAAAATTCTGTTGAAAGTGTTTTGACCCAGAGATGATAATCTTGAAGGATATGTGAATATAGAAGAGGAAATACTCCCTAGCCAGTAGGATATGAGAGACAGCCAGTTGCCTTTTTCATTCTATCAAAAGGTTGGGATATTATAAAAATGCTAAAGTACACCTGTTTTGTTTTCTGTTTATCTTAATTTCTCACTCCCCTATTCAAAATTCCTCTCTTGCCTTCCAGTCTTATTCTTTTTCTCTGGTTCTCCAGCCCCTTTGTTTCAACAAAATTTTCTATTTTTATTAGTGCAGTTACTTCTAGTCAGTGCTTAGGAAGATATCTGTCCAATTAATTTAATTCTTGCCATGATGTGTTGTACTACGAACAAGAGTTTTTCTTCATTTGTTTTTTCATCAATAAATTAATTACTACCTTGTGCCTCACACTTGAAGTCATCAAAACACAGACTTTGGTCCTTTAAGAAGATCTTAGAGGCAGACATGAAAAAGAAAATCTGCTATGACCTGTTGGTTGTCTTGGCAGATGTATTCACATGTAAAATGTACAAATTGGAGCATGGTTAATTCCACCTGGGAGTAGAGATCAGAATAGTTTTATTCTTTAAAAAAATAGGCAAAATTGATTACCTCTGTAGAAGGAGGAGGACAAGATTCTAGGAAATAAAGAATATTTGAACATGCATAAAATTTTGGAGGTAGCAAACACTCCAAGAATATTGGCAGATAATTCACTTGGTCATAGAGTGAGCAAGCAGGGATGTTTGTCAAAAAATGATACTGAAAAGAAAAGAAACAGTTTAATCTTGCAAAACCTTTGGATAATAGGATAACATGTTTCAACTTTATACTATAGGCAGGAGAAGCTATCAAAGATTTTTAAGCCCTGGAGCAGAAAGAGTGTTTATTACAGAAGATCCTGCCTGAACCTGGGGAGACATAGAAGTTCTCTTTTGGGAAGTGTATTATTTTTTTTTATTTTAATGTTTACTTACTTTTTGAGGGAGGGAGGGGTAGAGAAAGAAGGAGATGCAGATTCCAAAGCAGGCTGTTAGCATAGAGCCCTCCACAGGGCTCAAAGTCAGAGAGTGCTAGATCATGACTCTTTCCTTCTTTTCACTATTAAGCTTTCCCACTCACCTGCCTGACTTTGAGTCTATACCAACGGTAAGTGATGATGACTGACTTCCTTGATTTAACAAGCTCTGAATAAATAGTCTCTGTTCTAATTTGCATTGCCTTTGTTTATTCCCACAGTTTGCCTGGGAGTTCCACTAAGATAAGACCTGCACTGCCCACTGAGATGGAATTCAGCCTTGACCAGGTGCAGTGCCCATAATAGCTGCTTGTGCCATGTTGCTCATGGCTTCTTGGGTCATTGTAACTGTGGGCAGTCAACCTGATGGTCAACCACCTCTGAAAACATAGACTAAAAGTTTCTCCTGATGAGTGGAAAACCAGAGAGAATGCTCTCCTGGTATCAAAGCCAAGCTCTTTGGACAAAATAATCAAAAATGGAAGGAAAATCTCATCTTATTTGAGGATTCACAGCAAAGTTTGTAAAAATGGATGCTAGTCCAGTGAAAACCTCCTACTCACCAGTCTGTGAAGGAAGCTCAAACAATAGGTTGATAGTATCTGTACCTATGTTCCACCCTGTGATTCTTCTTTTTATGACAAGCAGCTCTTTTAGACAACATAACACAAAAGAGAGAAAAGGTGTTTGAAATCACAAAAGAGAGAAAAGGTGGTTGAAATGAAATTATCTGATTCCATCAACAATAAGAACCAATCACACATAAATGGTTATCAATAATAAAACCAAAGGATTGAACTGGGGGTCAATAGTGAGTCTAACAAAAGCAGGGCTTCCAAAACTGAAGGTATAGCACTTTATTTGTTCATAGAAGACATGACCATCTGTGTAGAAAATCCAAGAGAATTGATCAAAAAGCTCATGGAACAAATTAATGGCTATAACAAGGTTGGAAGATATAATACAATTTACATTAACACACCTCAGAATTAAATATTAGTTATAAGTCTATGTAAATATGTACAAGACCTATGTAAGGGAAACTATAAAACCCTGATTAATGAAATCAAAGAAAACTAAATGAGAAATATTCCATGGGCATGGCTAAAAAGAATCAAGAGTAAAATATCAGTTCTTCCCACTTTATATAGATACGATGCAATCCCAATCAAATCTCAGAAAATCATTTGATGGAGATCAACAAACTAATCCTAAAGTTTATATGGAAAGGCAAAGGACTCAAAATAGCCAATATAGTTTTGAAGAAGAACAAAGTTGGGAGAATGACACTATCTAAAGTCAAAACTTACTCTAAAGCTGTGGTAATCAAGTCAGTTTGGTATGGATAAAAAAAAATAGACAAATCGATCAATGGAACAGAAGAGAAAGCTCAGAAATAGACCTTAGAAATGTAGTCAATGGATATTTGACAAAGAAGCAAAAGGAATACAAGGGAAAACATAGTCTCATCAACAAACGAGGTTTTAACACCTGTATATCCAATGCAAAAACAAAACACAACCACAACAAGAAAGCAACTAGATGAAGACCTTATATTGTTCACAAAAATTAATTCAAAATAGATCATAGACCTAAGTTAAAGTACCAAACAATAAAACATAGGGAGAGAACATAGGAGAAATTATAGATGACCTTGGGTATTGTGATCCTTTTTTAGGTACAATGTTAAACATATAATCCATGAAAGAAATAACTAATAAGATAAAAATAAAAACTTGTTATATGAAAGGCATTGTCAAGAGAATGAAAAGACTAGTCACAGACTGGGAGAAAATATTAAAAAAAACACATCTGAAAGTGTTGTTATACAATACATACCAAGAACTCTTAAAACTCAACAATAACTCAAAACATAGGCAAAATATTTTGAGACGCTTTACCAAAGAAGATATACACATGTCAAATAAGCTTATAGAAAGATATTCCACATTGTTTAGCAAAAGAAATGCAAATTAAAACTGGATGCCACTACACACCTCTTAGAATAGTTAAAATCTGGAAGACTGACAATGTCAAGAGCTGGCAAGGATGTGGAGCAATAGGACCTTTCAGACCTTGCTGGTAAACGAGAAAGCCACTTTGAAAAGAATTTGGTATTTCTCAAAAAACTAACATACTCTTACCATAAAAGCAATCACACCCTTGGTATTTACCCAGAGGAATTGAAAACCTTCACAGCCTTTAGAGAAGCTTTATTCATAATGCTAAAATTTGAAATCAATGACCATATCCTTCAGTCAGTACATGTATAAACAAACTGAGGTACAACCATACAATGAAATAATATTCTTGGGTTACCAAGTCATGAAAAAATATGAAAAAATCTTAAGTACATCTTACTAAGTGAAATAAACCAAGCTGAAAAGGCTATATGCTATATGATCCCAAATATATGGTATTCTGGAAAAGGCAAAACTCTGGAGACAGCAAAAAGTCTGCTGGTTTCCCAGTATGATGGTGGCGGGAGATGATATAGAGCACAGAGAAATTTTGGGACAGTGAAAATATTCTGTATGATATTGTAATGATAAATGTATGTCATAATACATATGCAAACACCAAGAATAAACTCTAAGGTAAACTATGGACTTGGGGTGATTATAATGTAAGTTCGTGGTTGGTAAACATGTACCATTCTGGTAATTGATGTTTATAATGGCATAGACTACGCATGAGAGGGAGCAAAGGTTGTATGGAAAATCTCTGCACCTTCCTCTCAGTTTTGTAAACATGAAACTGCTCTAAAGCATAAAGTATTTTAAAATAAAAATCGTTTACTACATCCTTACCCTTTATATGGTTACAAAGGCTTATCCATCCTGTCTTAGGGAAACAGTGCCACTGAACATTTTCTTGGTACTTCTGCTGAACTAGGTTTAAGTTTCTCATTGAAACTGATGGTTTCATGTAGTACAGACATCATTGATGATTGGGAACACACAATGGTTTTCAGCTAATTGACTAACATCTTCCAAGTTTCTTTCTTTCTCGCTCACATCAATATTTACCACGGTAGCATTCTGAACCCTACCACTTTCTTGCACCTACCAGAAGAAAGAGGACTTTGTGTAATCGCCAATAGGAAACTTTCACCACCTTGCTCAGATTTATTAGAGATGACTATTGAAAATCCTGACCTAATATTACCTATTAGTTTTGAAATATAATCAAAACTGGTGTTTATCAAGCATAATGTGCTATCACTAACTGAAAACCTTCTTTAGGACACAGTCCTGTACTGAAGATAAAATCAGTCCCAATGGCAGGACATTGCAGTTATTAGAGTTTGTCAAGTAGCCAAAAAAATTAGAATAATTGTACATTCACATAGTATAGTGTTTTTAGGGTAATAAATGACTTCGGAATACTTTGGAAACAAAGGAGGGTTTTCATCATTGCTAGAACTCTGAAAAATGGCCAGCAAGAACTTCTAGATGCACTCCAACTTCCTACAGAAGTGGCTATTATGAGGGTTGAGGCCCCTGCAAAAAGAGTATAAAAGCTAAGGTAAATAGCAGATCATTATGCCAAAAAAGGAGCCTTAACCAAGGTTATGATGCTATCTAAATCCTCAGAGGATAAATCCGTGGAGGGATTCAAGCAGGCCATTAAAAATATCAACATTTACCTCTATAATTTGACATGGAAGAATGGAAAAAGTAAAGGTCGTGCTCAAAATGGTTACATAGAGATAATAGATGAGTAGCTTCATGAAGAAATCTATCTAATCATCATGGTATAGACAAATTGTGTTTGTTAAACCAACATTTGTGAAGAAATTTCTTAAAATCTGAGGTTACTTCTAAAGTTGTGGATCAACAGCCAACAACATAATCCTAGAAACACTGCAAAAGTAGGTCATGGCCAAGAATCAGAATCTTGAATCTTCCCCTTCAACACCACAACCAGGCGGATTTTATCCAGCTGTATCTTCTCTACAACTTGAATATGGTTTAGTTATTGTGGGTCTATTTTGGGGATGGATTGAAGTACTTCTTTGCTGAAAAGCTACACTCTTATAGTCACCGAAAAGATGCTTGATTTTATATTTTCAACATGGGGAACATCAATTTTATATTAAATGGCCAAGGGTAAAACCTAAGGGTATTATTCTTATATATTCAAAAAGCACTTTGTCTTTACCACTCTTAATTTAAAACTAGCAAAATTTTAGAAACTTTTGGTTCTCTTGACCAAGGTACTGCCATTTGCGGCTGTACAAGCACTATATCAATTTTTGGGGTGTTATATGTAAGTGACAAATCACTAAATTCTACTCCTGAAAACAATATTACATTATTTTGTTAACTAAAGGTGTAAGAAGTTTTAAAAAATAAGCCTACCCCACATCATCTATATATGCTCTGTGACATTTTTTCAAAACATCAAGAGGTACAGAGAAGTTTAGAATAAATTTTTTCTCATACACCTTAAAAAATTTCTGATTATAAATTGGTAACTAGAATTTAGGAATTTCATCTTCATTACTGGATTCTTTCATGCTCCACAGTGACATAGCAAAATTTTACAAAGGATTATCACTAAAAGCTTAGGGTTGCCTTCCCACAGCATCTTCCTCAGCAGTTTTTTTCAACATATCAGAGACTAGGAAAGACATCAGAGATAATTTGGTCTGGAACCTCATTGGAAGAGATCTTATCAGTGCTAATGATATTGGTCTGTTGCATTCTATTCATTCTTAACTACTTCAGCACAGCTGCTCTCATTAGATAATCACTATGCTTACACAACAACATAAGGGTCAAGAAGAACTTGCAATATAATGACTAGAGAGGTAACTAAACAATCCTGTCTGGTAAAGATAGGCATATGTACCCTTACCTAAATTGGTTAACCTCTCTCAAGTAAGAGAATAACTAAAAGGCAGTACTAGAAACTGAGTATGCAAACATGGCTGGCCATATATGACAATAGAAATGTCACTCCTAACAGCAGTAGCAAACAGTCTGGAAAGCCAAACCACAAAGTCTCAGACTAGCCAGGACTTGATCAGTGACTGCCAACTTCCCTAAATTTTGTTCTCACTTCCAACTCAAGGCCAACCTAAGATACTCAAATATGCCACCCAAACCAATCACAAAAGAAGCCCCAATTTAAGTTAGCCCACCTCCATTTTTCCCCTGCCACCAACCTCCATTCTTCCCCTTTTTCACTACAAAGCTTCCTGAATGCTGATTGGCTTTTAGTCTACCAAAATAAAGTAATGGAGGTTTCCTATCATGACATAGCAAACTTTAAATAGATAACCTCTATTTTTTCCTCACTTGAGGGTCTTCATTTCTATATAATTCAAAAAATCTCTGAAACACATTTATACACTGAAAATTTGAAACAATTATGGACATGAATCCAAACTGGTTTTTTTAAACATGGCAGAGAGAGGTTGGGGAGATGAAGGGAAGTCAATAAACTTAAATAAGAATCAATTTTGCTTTATTATGTGTTATCTTGCATTCACAGAGTGAATAACTTTTATGAAGGGAATAATGACACTAATATGGTGACATAGGTTGTTCCTGACTTTGCTCCTTAACACAAGAAAAACAACAACTACTCAAGAACAATACACCGAGAGAATCCTAGAACATAAGGTGACTGAAGCACCCTCCCTGTACCACAGAGACTGAGAAAGATTCTTAGAAGGGTAAGAAATGCAGCTACATTTGACCACATCACCCCTCTACTATGCCAACCCAAAACTACATGGAGAGGTCTCTAGGGCACAGAGCTCCAGGTCTTCTAGTGGGCAAAGAGAACCTAGCACATACCCTACACCAGCATTGTGGTTTGCTTTTTAGGAGCCCTTACTTTCATCTCATACCACAGCGATTGCTGGACAATCTGTAGGGCTCAACCACTGGGAATTTGACTGTATCTCTGAAGGGGGAGGGGCTTGCAATAACCAGCACATGAATCTTGGTAGACCAAATTTATACTTGCAATACCCAAATAGTAATTCCAACTGGAGGGTTTTTTTTTTTTATCTGCAGGACCAAGTAAGGATGCCCTTCAACCAGGGACCTCATGGAGTGTAGAGCTACCCTATGCCCCATCTGAATAGGGAACTGAACCCAGAGTACACAGGAAGCTGCATAGACCGTTCAACAGCACTACATATAGTAGCACTTGAACTCAGGGTACAGTCTGTGGTTTCCACAATCTACAAAGATAAATCAGTAGTCTCACCTGACCAAAAAATTCAGGCCACATCATACAGCTTCAGTTGTGTAGGAAACGAAGCCAACAGTCCTATCTAACTGTTCACAGCCCATGGCAAAGAACATAGTCCCTAGTCATCAGAGCTCAAATAGTAGTCTTGTCAAAAAAAAAAAAACAAAACAACACCATGATTATCAGGCCCAAGAACATTACCAGAAGACACACTCAGAAACCCAAACTAAGCTGATTTGTGAAAAAACTTTCTTTGCCAAAGCAAACTTGTGAAGACTGGAGAAGAGTGCAATTGCTCAAATGAATAGATATCAATATAAGAAATCAATGATAATGAAAAATAAGGTAACTTTGATAGTACCAATGAAACTAATAAACTCCAATAACTGACCCTAGAAAAGGGAGATCTATGGACCATTAGACAAATTCAGAATAACAGGAAGGAATAAAGGAAGCTTATGAACTATAAGAAAATACAATTAAAATTAGGAAAACAATGCATAACAAAGTGAGAAATTTGATAAGGAGATAGCAGTCATCAAAAAGCAAACAGATATCCTAGAGTTGAAAAATATAACAGAATGAAAGAATTCAATAGAGTTTCAAAAGTAGAATTAACCATGTTGAAAAAAGAACCAGCAGCCTGGAGAGCAGGTATTAGAAACTGCTTAGTCTGGGTGGCTCACTTGGCTAAGTGTCAGCCTTTGGCTAAGGTCACAACTTCACAGTTCATGAGTTCAAGCTCCACATGAGGATCCTTGCTGACAGTGCAGAGCCTACTTGGGAGTCTCTCTGTCTCCCTTGCTCTCCCTCTCTCTCTCTCTCAAAATAAATAAAATTTTTAAAGAAGAAATTGCTTAGAGGAGCTAAATAAGAGAGAAGAAAGCCTCTGGAAATTATGGGACACAATAAAAAGCAAGAATATTAACCTTATAGAAATTTCAGAAGGAGAAGAGAAAGTGACAGAAATATGTTTCAACCAACAATAGCTGAAGGAAGGGGATCAAGATAGCAGACTAGATCCTGAGCTAACTTTCCACTAGCAAACCAAGACTACGACAAAGTATAGGACAACTCTCTCCGAGAATGATGTAAACACTATCAAAATAGCTCTTCCACAATTAAATAAAGAAAAAGCCACATAGAAATGGACAGGAGAGGCAGAGATGGGGTCTAGTTAAGACCCACACACCTAGTGCAGCAACCTAAAAGTGGGGAAGATATTAGAAATGTGGAAGTCCTTTCTGAGAAGAGAGATTAAAGCCCCACATTGAAAACCCCAGCCCTGGGGACCTGAATTGGAAAGACAAGCCCTCATGATGTCTAGGTGTGAAAACTTAAAGTATTTAAATCTGGGAGAGCCAGAATGCTAGAGAAAACTGAGAAACTACTCTTAACGGACTCAAACACAAATTCACTCACTTTGAGACCCAGCACAGAGGTAGCAGTTTGAAATGTATTATGTTTATTAACTAACTTTAAGGCATGTGCTGGAGTGGCAGCGATCTGTAGGAACTTCCTCTTGGAATGGAAGCACTGCTGGGTGCCATTTTTTTTAAACCCTCCTTTTACACAGCTGACCCAGTGCTGGTGGGTATCATTTCTCCCATCCAAGTGCTAACCAGACCTGACCCAGCTTAGCTTTTGAGATCTCATTTCTGATATTATCAATCTACCATGTCATCATCATCACCCTGGCTCAGGATTTCCCTATAGACCTATCCTTCCCAACACACTTACCCCACCAGGTGCCCTTCCAATGCTGCTCTCACCACACCAAGTAAGCAGCCTTAGCAACTCCCAAAATGACTTCCCCATGAAGAGGTGTCAGCTTGGCCCACCAGCTGCAGTCTTGTTAGGCCTCACAACCAGCTGCACCAGGGTCAGCTTCCCCCAATCAGTACATCCACAGCATTTGCAGCCCAACTAAAACAGGAGAGTGTACACAGCCCACAAAAGGGACATCCCAGGAACATCTGGTTTTGGGAATAAGAGGGTATTTATTGTACTTTTGGGCCTCTCAGGACATCTTCTACATAAAGCCATTCCTTCAAGACCAAGAGATATAACTAATCTACCTAATACACAAAACACAGAGAGTTGGGAGGAGACACAGGAATATGTTTCAAAAATAAAGACAAAACCTCTGAAAAGAGAAATGAAATGCCAATAAACAATTTACCTGATAAATAGTTGGTATTAAAGATGCTCACTGAATTTGGGAGCAGAATGGATGAACACTGAGAATTTCAACAAAGAGACAAAAAAATTAAGAATGAAGAACAACTAGAGTTGAAGAATACAATAATTAAAATGAAAAATACTCTAGAGGGAATCAACAACAGATGAAATGATACAGAAGAATGAATTAATGATCTGGAACAGGGTAGTAGAAATCAAGCTAAACAGCACACGACAGAAGACCTTTAAAAATAGAAATAGTTGGGGCATCTGGGTGGCTCAGTCAGTTAAGTGGTTGGCTTCAGCTCAGGTCATGATCTCGTGGTCCGTGGGTTCAAGCCCCGCATCAGGCTCTGTGCTGACAGCTTAGACCCTAGAGCCTGGAGCCTGCTTCGTATTCTGTGTGTGTCTCTCTCTGCTCCTCCTCCATTCCTGCTCTGTCACTCTCTCTCAAAAATAAACATTAAAACATTTTTTTAATTAAAATGGAAACAGCTTAAGGAAGCTGTGATAAATCAAGTGTACTAACATTCTTGTTTTAGGGGTCCCAAAAGAAGAAGAGAGAGAAGGGGGCAGAAAATTTATTTGAAACTGAAAACGTCTCTAACCTGGGTATAGAAACAAATATCTACATCCAGGAAACAGATTCCCAGACAAGATGAAACCAAAGGTGTCCGCACCAAGGCACAATTTAATTCAAATGTCAAAACTTAGAATTTCAAAAGAAACAAGAGAAAAAAAAAACTATGTAGAAGAGAAACTTCATAAAGCTACTAGCCAATTTTTCATTAGAAACTTTGCAGGCCAGAAAGGATATGATATATCAAAAGTGCTAAAAGAGAAAAACAAAAACAAACACAAAAATATATAACCAAGAAGAGATACCTGGTAAACTTATCATTCAGAATTGAAAGACAGATGAAGAGCTTAACAGATAAAAGTTAAAGTAGTTCATTACCACTAAACCAAGTTTATAAGAAATGTTAAAGGGAGTTCTTTAAGCAGAACAGGCCATAACCAAAAGAAAATTATGAAAGAAAAAAATCTTATGGTTAAAGCAAACATATAGTAAAGGTGTATATCAACCTCTTAATAGTAAAATCAACTACAGCGGCCAACAATTAATAAGGGATAAGCAAAATGAAAAGACATTAAATATAACATCAAAACAAAATGTAAAGAAGAGAGAGTAAAAAAGATAGTGCTTTTAAAATGTGTTTGAACTTGGGGCACCTGGGTGGCTCAGTTGGTTAAGCGTCCAACTAGATTTCAGCTCAGGTCATGATCTCATAGTTTGTGGGCTTTAAGCTCCACATCAGGCTCTGTGCTGAGAGTGTTGAGGCTACTTCAGATTCTGTCTCTCCCTCTCTTTCTGTGCCTCCCCTGCACACCCACCCCCAAACTAAAACTGAGAAAAATTTGTATTGTGTCCAAACTTAAGTAAACATCAACTTAAATAAGATTTCTGTATGTATGTGGCTTGTTAGGTATGAACTTCATAGTAACCACAAACCAAAATCCTATGATAGATACACAAAAAATAAACACAAAGTTATCCAAATAATACTAAAGAAAGTATTCAAATCACCAAGAGAGAGAGCAAGAGAAGTAGAAGGGAAAAGAGAACTACAAAACAAAACAAAACAAAAACATAAAGCAATTGAAAGAAAGAATAAGTATATACCTCTAGGTAATTAGTTTAACTGTAAATGGACTAAATGCTTTAATAAAAAATATGGGGTGGCTGAGTGGGTTAAAAATCACAACGAATCTATACACACCCTAAAAGACTCATTTCAGACATAAATGCACACACAGACTGAAAGTGAAGGGGTGGAAAAAGATATTCCATGCAAATGGAAAGGAACAGAAAGCTTGGGTTCCATTTCATATCTCAGACAAAATAAATTTTAAGATTAATAAGAGACAAAAAAGGGTATCATGTAATTCAACAAGAGGATATAACAATTGCAAATATCTATTCATCCAACGCAAAAGCACCTAAATATATAAAGCAAATATTAACAGTAATAAAGGGACAAATTGACAATAATACAATATTTCCCACCTGAATTATATCAGTGGATAGATTATCTAAACATAAAAAGCATAAGGAAACAGTGGCCTTAAATAACACATTATGAAAGATGCACTTAATTGATATATACCAAAAATTCCATCCCCAAAAAAGCAGAATACACTTTTTTCAAATGCATATTGAATAATTTTCCAAGGTAATTACATGCCACAAAGCAAGTTTTAATAATTTAAGAAGACTGAAAAATCAAGTATCATTTTTGACCACAATGGTATGAAAATACATATCAGTTGCAAGAAAAACTAGAAAAAAACACTAACATGTGGAGGCTAAACAACATGCTTAAACAGTTGATAGGTCAGTAAATCAAAAACAAAATGAAATTTTACCTCCATACAAGTGAAAATGGGAACCAATATTCCAAATTTATTTTGGGAGGCTTCAAAAGAAGTTCTAAGAAAGAAATATATAGCAATACAGACCTACCACAAAAGAAACAAGATCTCAAACAACCCAACTGAAACTTAAAGTTAAACTAGAAAAGAACAAACAAAGCTCACAATTATTAAAAGAAGGAAATAATAAAGATGGGAGTGGAAATAAATAAAATGGAGACAAAAAATTATCAATTAAACTAATAATTGTTTCTTTGAAAGATTAACAAAATTATAAACCTTAGGCAGACTCATGAAGGAAAAAAACAAAAGAGGGGCCAAATAAAATGAGAAATGAAAGAGAAGAAATTAGAAGTGACATCACAGAAATGCAAAGGACTGCAACAGACTACTACAGTTTTATGACCATAATATGGACAACCTAGAAGAAATGGATAATTCCTACAAACACACAATCTTTTAAGACTTAATCAAGAAGATACAGACTAATTACTAGCAATAAAATTAAATAAATAACTAAAAAGAAAATTAAGAAAACTTCCAACAAGGAAAAATCCAGGATCAGACAACTTCACAGGTTATTTCTTCTACCAAACACCAAACATTTAAAGAAGCATTAATATCTATCTTCTCAAACTATTTCAAAAAATAGAAGACAAAGTAAAGCTTCCAAATTTATTCTACAAGGCCAGTATTACCCTGATACCAGAGATTTTAAAAAGAAAAAGAAAAAGAAGAAAAAGAAAATTACGGGTCATTATCCCTGGTATCAGTGAAATTATCTTCAACAAAATATTAAAAAAACTGAATTCAACAATGTATTAAAATAATCAGACACCATGGTTAAGTGGGATTTATTCAGGGATGCAGGGATAGTTCAACATCTACAAATCAACCAACAGAATACAACATATTAACAAAATGAATGACAAAATTATGTGATCATCTAAAAAGCACTTCACAAAATTCAACATCCATTCATGATAAAAACTCTCAACAACTAGATATAGAGAAAACATATCTCAATATAATAAAGGCTATATGTGACAAACCCAGACCTAATACCATACTCAATGGTGAAAAACTGAAAACTTTTCCTCTAAGATCAGAAGGAAGATGAAGATGCACATTCTTACCACTTTTATTCAATATAGCACTGGAAGTCCTAGCCAGAGTGATCAGAAAAGAAAAAAAAACAAAAACATCCAAGTTATTAAGAAGGAAGTAAAACTGTCATTATTTGCAGATGACATGATACTATATTCAGAAAACTATAAAGAGTACAAAACCTATTAGAACTAATACATGAAGTAAAATAAATGAATTCAGTAAAGTTGCAAGATACAAAATTAATATAAGGAAATTTGTTGTTTTTATATAGTAATAATGAATTATCAGAAAGAGAAATTAAGACAACCCCATTTATAATGCATCAAAAAGAAAAAAAATACCTAGGAACAAATGTAACCATGTAAGTGAAAGATCTGGACTTTAGAAAGTATAAAAAATTGATAAAACAAATTGGACAAGACACAAATAAATGGAAAAGTATACCATGCTCATGGATTGGAAGAATTAATATGGTTAAAATCCCATTCTACCAGGGTGCTTGGGTGGCTCAGTTGGTTATGCATCTGACCCTTGATCTCAGCTCAGATTTTGATCTCAGGGTCATGAGTTCAAGCCTTTCACTGAACTCTAGCCTGAACATGAAGCCTATGCAAAAAAACAAATCCCAAGGTTACCTAAAGCAATCCACAGATTCAATGTACTCCCTATAAAAATGCCAATGGGGGGCACCTGGGTGGCTCAGTCGGTTAAGCCTCCGGCTTCAGCTCAGGTCAGATCTTCCGTTTGTGGGTTCGAGCCCCGTGTCAGGCTCTGTGCTGACAGCTAGCTCAGAGCCTGGAGCCTGCTTCCTGTTCTGTGTCCTTCTCTCTCTGCCCCTCTCCCCTCATGCTCTGTCTCTCTCTGTATCAAAAATAAATAAAACATTTAAAAAATTAAAAAAAAATAAAAATGCCAATGGAATTTTTCAGATAAGTAAAACAAATAATCTTAAAATTTGTATGGAACCACAATAGAACCAGACAACTGAAGCAAACTTGAAAAAGAACAATGCTGGATGTATTATGCTCCCTGATTTCAAACAACATTAAAAAACTACAGTAATTAAAACAGTACAGCACTAGTATAAAAAGAGACACAGATCAATGGAACAAGGTGGAATGCCCAGAAACAAAAATACACTTCTGTAGTCAAATAATCTATGACAAAAGAGGCAAAAATATGCAATGGGAAAGAACAGTCACTTCAATAAATGGTGTTGGGAAAATTGGACAACCATATCCAAAAGAATGAAACAAGACCACACTCATGCCTTATGCAAAAATAAATTCAAAATGAATGAAAGACTTAAATGTAATAGCTGAAAGCATAAAAATTCAGAAACAAAACAAAAGCAGTAAACTCTTTGACTTTGGCTCTATTAACATATATTTTTATCTGTCTCCTCAGGCAGGGCAACAAAAGCAAAAATAAACAAATGGGACTATATGAAACTAAAAAGCCTTTTCACAGTAAAGGAAATTAACAAGATGAAAATGCACTATACCAAATGGGGAAGATATTGGCAAGTGATACATTCCATAGAGGTTAATATCTAAAATACATAAAGAACTCATACAGCTAAACACACACAAAATAAACAATCCCATTTAAAAATAGAATTGAATAGATATTTTTACAGAAAATTCATCAATATGGTCAAGAGACACGTGAAAAGATGTTTGGTTTCACTAATCATCAGGAAAATATAAATGAAAACCAGAATGAGATGTCACCTCACACCTGTCCAAATGGCTAGAGTCAAAAAGATAAGAAGTAAGTGTTGCTGAGCATGTGAAAAAAGGAGCATCTTGTGCACTGCTGGTGGGAATGGTGCAGCTACTGTGGAAAACATTACGGAAGTTCTTGAAGAAATTAGAAATAGAACTACCATTTAACCCAGGGATTCCATGTCTGAGTATTTATCTAAAGAAAATGAAAGCACTAATTTGAAAAGATATGCACACTCCTATATTTATTCCAGAATTCTTTACAATAGCCAGGATATGGAAACAACATGTGTCCATCAATAATTAAACAGATAAAAATGATACACACACACACACACACACACACACACACACACACACACACACACAATTACTCAGCCACAAAAGAAAATCTTGCCATTTGTGATAACATAGGAGAACCTAGAGAGTATTATGCTAAGTGAAATAAGTCAGAGAAAGGTAAATACTTATAATCTCACTTATATGTGGAATCTAGAAAGCAAAGCAATTGAACAAAACAAAAATAGACTCATAAGTACCAGAAACAAACTAGTGGTTTCCAGAGGAGAAAGGTGTAAGGTGATGGTTAAAATAGTTGAAGAGGATTAAGAGGCACAAATTTCCAGTTGTAAAATAATTTACAGGAATGTAAATTAGAGCATAGGGAATATAGTCAATTATATTGTAGTAATTTTGTATGATAACAGATGTAACTATACTTATGGTGTTTATTTCAGAATATAAATGTTGAGTCACTTTGTTGCACACCTGAAAGTAATATAATGTTGCATATCAAATATGGTACAAAAATAAGTAAATAAAGCAAGCAAGCATGGCTCAAAACTTCCAAAACATGGCAAGAGAGATATATGTTAAGATCCATGAAACTCAAAGGATCTCAAATATGTTGACCCAAAATAAGGCAACACCAAGACACATTATAATTTCCAAATTTAAAAAGAAAGAATTTCAAGAGCAACAAGTAAAATTATTCTTCAGGTAAGGAAGGAATGGGATTGACATAATCAAAATAGAAACTCTCAACCAAAAATGGTATACTGATGAAGTTATTTTTTAGAAATGAAGGAAAAATAATCTTCCAAACCAAGAAAATCTGAGAAAGTTTATTTCCATCAGTCTCGTTAGAAATGCTAAAGGGAGTTCTTTGAGTTGAAGTGCAAGAATGCTAATTAACATTATAACATAAAAGGGTGGCAGAAATCGCACTGCTACTGGTAAATATATAATCATAATTAGATTCTGCAATATAGTAATGGTGGTACATAATTCACTTAAAACCCTAATTTAAAAGTTAAAAAAAAAGAACATGGTAAAAATAGCCATAACTACAATATTATGTTATAAGTTACAAATATTTCCCCCAAAAAATGTAAATTATAAAAGCAATAACCTAAAATGTGAGGTGAAGGAAAAATAAAAGTGTAAAGTTTTTAAAAATTTCTATTGATGTTAATTTGTAATTAGTTTAAAATTGGGTATTAAGCTTAAGATATTTTATATAAGCCACACTGTAATCATAAGGGAAAATCCTGTAGTAATTACACAAAAGAACCTGATAAAAAATTGAAATCATACTGGTACCAAAAGTTATCAAAACACACACAGAAAAGGCAGCAGATAAAAATATAAAGAAATGGATTCACAACATAATTAGAAAACAATTAACAAAATGACAGCAGTAAGTCTGTATGTATTAATATTTACTTTAATGCTTAAATTCTTTGATTAAAAGATATAGAATGGGTGAATTGATTTTTTTTAAATATCAGCAATAAGTTGCCTAAAAGAGATTCAGTTTAGCCTTAAAGATACATACAGGCTGAGAGTAAAGGGATATAAGACACTTCAAGCAAATGGGAGCCAAATAAGAAGGAGTAATTGCTATATTTATATCAGACAAAATATACCTTAAACTAAAAATTATAAAAAAGAGACAAAGAAGGTTCTTGTATAATGATAGAGGTCAACACATTAAGATGATAAAATAATCGGAGGAGGAGGAGTTAAGATGGTGGAGTAGGAGGAGGACTCTCTACTTGCCTCGTCCCTCAAACACAACTAGATAAATATCACATCATTCTGAACACCCAAAAAACCAGAGGACTGAGAGAAAAAAATAAACTGCACAACTAGAGGGAGAAAAGAGGCCACATCAGGGAAGGTAGGAGGTGCAGAGATGGGATATGCAGAGAGAAAAGGATCACTGGTACTGCAGAATCGAGGGAGCCCCGATCAAGGGGAGGGAGGGAGAGAGAGAGAGAGAGAGAGAGAGAGAGAGAGAGAGAGAGATACAGAAAGAACAGAGTGCATGGCATTGCATAAGAAAAACACTTCCCAAAAACCACTGATGGGGAAAGCAAGAGGGAATGATAATCACACATTTTTTTATAAGCAGCAAAGCTCACTGTGAAGTTTTGGAAGTCCATGTCATCACTGGGTGGAGCCTGCTGGGTGTAGAGGTTCTCCTTTGGAGAAAGGAGGAAGAGATACCTGGAGTAGACAGAGTGGTCTGATGATCTCCTGGGTTACTCAGGAAGAGACAATTCCCCTTCCTGGAGTGTATTTTGAAGAGGTGGCACTGCTTTGCAGGGACAAAAGAGCCATTAGGTGCCATTGAGCTGCCCCATTAACTAGTATATGCTCAGAGATTCCTGCTGAGGACAGGTAACCTGGACACTGGTGTTTTGCTGTGCTTTACCTTAAACTCCAAGCCTCTGTGCCTTCATGCAATTGCCCTTCTAGGACAAACTGGCACTAGCCACAGTGAAGTAAGACCCTCCCCCAGAGGATCAGCATGGGTCCATGCCATGCTGGGTACCTAAAATTTGGGGTTTTGAAACACATCTGGTGTGCCTGAGATAAAGCATAAGAGTGTGTACCATCAGGTGTCAGGTGGCTTGGACACAGGATGAAGGCAGGGATTTGAGGGAAATCTGGAACAAATGAGGGGAGAGTTCACTTTCCTGTGAAAGTTTTCTGAACAGCAGTGGGCATGATCTTCATTTTCTGGGGATGAGAGATCTGGCTAATGACATTTTTACCCCCACCCATCAATATGGAGGGACTTCAGTGAGCAGCACTGTGCCCACAGTGGAGACTCTAGCTGCTCACAACAAACCCTGCCTCTTTTGTGCTCTGTAGGTGCTTCTTCACTATGGCAAGTGTGCCTGAGAATCAGAAGAGCCGTGGGCCCTTCCCTCAGAAGAGGAATGCAAACAGTGCTACAAAACTTCAGCTCTAGAAGAAATAGGATCCAGCCACTTTTAACAAGCAGACGAAAGCACACCCAGTTAAAACTCACCACACAGTGGACAAGATCCAAATACTCCCCATTTCAGACAAGGAGAAACTCTACAAAAGACTGACCTGAGGGAAAGAACAACCAAATACAACAGCAGAATGCAAACAGCATACCCCAGAAACACTTCCTGAAGCACCAGGCCCTGGACAGTACATGACCTCTTCTTAATGTTGGCCATTGCTCTTAGGAGTAGGATGCATAAAGGATTTCCTAAGACAAAGAAGACAGAGACCTAAACAAAATGCCAACATGAAGGAATTCATCTCAAAGGAAAGAACAAGAAGAGATCAAAGCCAGGGATCTAGTCAAAAGAGATATAAATAATATATGCCTGAACCAGAATTTAAAACAACAATGATAAGGACACTAGTTGGGCTTGAGAAAAGCATAGAAGACACCAGGGAGTCCTACCTCACAGTGATAAAAGACCTAAAAGCTAGTCAGGCCAAAAAGGAAAGAAATGCAATCACCTAGATAAAAAACTGCCTGGATGTAATGACCACAAAGATGAAAGAAGGAGAGGAATGAATAAGTGATACAGAAGGATAAAATTATAGAAAATAATGAAGCTCAGAAGAAGAGGGAAAGGAAAATATTGGATCATGAATGTAGACTTGGGGAACTTAGTAACTACATAGAGCACGACAACATTTTATCATCAGAGTCCTAGAGGAAGAAGAGAGAGAAAATGGAGAAGGTTTATTTGAGCAAATTATAACTGAAAACTTTTCTAATATAAGGAAACAGACATCCAAATCCATGAGGCACACAGAAATCACATCAAAATCCAGCCAACACCAAGACATATTGTAGTAAAAATTGCAAAATACAGAGATAAGGAAAGAATACCAAAAGCAGCAAAGGAAAAGAAATTCCTAACCTGCAAGGGAAGACAAATAAGGTTAGCAATAGATCCCACCACATAAACCTGGCAGGCCAGGAAGGAATAGCATGATGTACTCAACATGCTGAATGGGAAAAATATGCAGTCAAGAATACTTTATCCAACAAGGCTGGAGAACAAGAGAGATAATATGTTTCTCAGACAAAAACTAAAGGAGTTCATGATCACTAAAGCAAGAAATATTAAAGGGGACTCTTTGGGCATAAAAAAAAAAAAACCCAAAAGGAACAAAGACTAGAAAGGAACAGAGAAAATCTCCAGAAACTCTGACTTTACAAATAATACAATAGCACTAATTAATACCTATTAATAATCACCCGGAATGTAAATGGACTAAATGCTCCAATCAAAAGACATAGGTTATCAGAATGGATAAAAAAGAAGACCCATTTATAAGCTGCCCTAGAGACTCATTTTAGACCTAAAGACATATCCAGATTGAAAGTGACTGAGAGTCATCTATTATACTATGAAGGTAAAAGAAAGCCGAAGTAGCCATACTAATATCAGAAAACTAGATTTTAAACTAAAGCCTGTGTCAAGAGATGAAGAAAGGCACTATGTCATAATAAAGGGGTCTATACAACAAGACGATCTAACAATTGTAAATATTTATGCCCCCAACTATAAAGTAGACAAATGTATAAATCAATTAACAACAAAGTCTCATTGATAATAATACAATAAAAGTAGAGAAATTTAACACCCCATTCACAGCAATGGACAGATCATCTAAGGGTAAAAATCAAAGAAGAAACAATGGCTTTGACTGGTCCATACTGGACAAGATGGACTTAGCAGAAATATTCAGACCATTTTATCTTAAAGCAGCAGACTACACATTCCTTTCAAGTGCACACAGAACATTCTCCAGAATAGATTACATACTGAGACACAAATCAGGCCTCAACAAATACAAACAGATTGAGATCATACCATGCATATTTTTTTACAACACTATGAAAGTTGAAGTCAAACACAAGAAAAATTTAGAAAGACTGCCAATATATGTAGGTTAAAGAACATCTATAGAATGAATGAGTTGACCAGGAAATTAAAGAAGAAATTAAAAACACATGGAAGCAAATGAAAATGAAAACCTGACAGTCCAGAAACTTTGGGATACAGCAAAAGTGATCATAAGAGAGAATGAATTTGGATTTATAGCAATATAGGACTACCTCAAGAAGCAAGAAAAGTCTCAAATACATGACCTAACCTTATACCTAAAGGAGTTAGTAAAGGAACATCAAATAAAGTGTGAAGGTGGCAAAAGAAGGGAATAATATAGAGCAAAAATAAATGATATAGAAATTAAAAAAAAAACCATAGAACAGAACAAAATGAAGAATAAATTATTTGAAAGAACTAATAACATTCATAAACCCATATCCAGACTTAACAAAAAGAAAAAGGAAAGGACCCAAATAAATAAAATCATGAATGAAAGAGGAGATATCACAACAAACACTAAAAATACAAATTATAAGAGATTATGAAAAATTATATACCAACAAATTAGGTAATCTGGAGGAAATGGATAAATTCCTAGAAATATATGAACTACCAAAACTGAAACAGGAAGAAATAGAAAACTTGAAGAGATCCATAATCGGCAAGGATATTGAATCAGTGATAAAAAAATCTCCCAGTAAACAAAAGTCCAGGGCCAGATGGTTTCCCAGGGGAATTCTACCAGACATTTAAAGGAGGGTTAGTTCCTATTCTCCTGAAGCTATTCCAAAATAATAAAAAAATGGAAGGAAAACTTCAAAATTTATTCTATGAGGCCAGCATTACCTTGATTCCAAAACCAGACAAAGACCCCACTAGAAAGAATTAGAGGCAAAAATATCCTTAATGAACATGGGTGCATAAATTCTCAAGAAGATTGAGAATTGAATCCAACAGTACATTAAAAGAGCTATTCACCACAACCAAATGGGATTTATTCCTGTGATGCAGGAATACATTTAAATATTTGCAAATCAATGTAATACACCACATTAGTAAAAAAAGATAAGAACCATATGATCCTCTCAATAGAGGAAGCAAAAGTATTTAAGAAAATACAGCATCCACTCTTAATAAAAGCCTGCTCAACAAAGTAAGGATAGAGGAAACATACCTCAACATCATAAAGGCCAGATATGTAAGACTAACAGTTAATATCATCCTCAATGGGTAAAAACTGAAGGTTTTACCTCTGCAGTGAGAACAAGATGGGGATGTTCACTCTCACCACTGTTATTTAACTTAGTAATGGAAGTTCTAGCCATAGCAATTAGACAAAAAGAAATAAAAGGCATCAAAATTGGCAAAGAAGAAATCAAACTTTCAGTATTTTCAGATGAAATGATACTCTAGGAGGAAAGCCCAAAAGACTATAACAAAATATTACTGTAATCCATATACAAAATATAAAATCAAAGTACAGAAATTTGTTTCATCTCTACATACTAATAATGAAGAAACAAAAAGAGAAATCCTAGAAATAATCCTATTTACCACTGTACCAAAAACCATAGGATACCTAAGAATAAACCTAACCAAGGAGGTAAAAGATCTATACGTTGAAAACTATATAAAGCTTATGAAAGAAATTGAAGATGACACAAAGAAATGAAAGACAAAAACACTTCATGCTCAGAGATTGGAAGAATAAATATTGTAAAATGTCTATGCTACCCAAAACAATTTACACATTTAATGCCATCTCCATCAAAATACCACCAGTGGGATACCTGGATGACTCAGTTGGTTAACTGTTTGATGCTTGAGTTAGGCTCAAGTTATGATCTCACGGTTCGTGGGTTTGAACCCTGTGTTGGCTCTGCATTGACAGTGCATGGCCTGCTTGGATCTCTTTCTCCTCCCCTGCTCACACATGCATGCCATCTCTCTCAGTCTCTATCTCAAAGTAAATAAATAAACTTTAAAAACAAAAGACCTAGAACAAACAATCCTAATATTTGTATGGAACCATAGAACACCCTAAATATCCAAATAAATCTTGAAAAAGAAAACAAGTCTGGAAGCATCACAATTCCAGACTTCAAGCTATATTACAAAGTTAAAGTCATCAATATAGTATGATACTGGCACAAAAACAGACACATAGATCAATGGAACAGAATAGAAAGCCCACATATGAGCCCACAACGATATGGTCAACTCATCTTCCAGAAACAGAAAAAAAAATGCCCAGTGGAAGAAGGTCTTTTCAGCAAACAGTGTTGGGAAAACTGGACAGCAACATGTAGAGGAATAAAAGTGGAACCCTTTCTTACATCATACACAAAAATAAATTCAAAACAGATGACAGACTTACATGTGAGACAGGAAACCATCAAAATCCTAGAGGAGAACATAGGCAGCAATCTCTTTGGCCTCAGCTGTAGCAACTTATTACTAGACATGACACCAGAGGCAAAGGAAACAAAAGCAAATATAAACTATTGGGACTTAATCAATATAAAAAGCTTTTAAAGGGAAGAAAATACTCAAATGAAATGACAGGCCACGGAATGAGAGAAGATATTTGTAAATGACATATCTGATAAAGGATTAGTATCCAAAATCTATACAGATTTTATCAAACTCAATGTCCCAAAAATGGATTATTCAGTTAAAAATTGGACAGAAGACATGAGTAGAAGACATCCAAAGAAGACATCTAGATGGCTAACAGACACATGAAAGGATGCTCAACATCACTCATGATCAGGGAAATACAAATCAAAACTAAAATGAAGGGCCACTTCACACTTTCAGAATGGCTAAAATTAACAACACAGGAAACATAGATGTTGGCAAGGATGTGGAGAAAAGGGACGCCTCTTACACAGGTGGTTGGAATGCATGCTGGTGCAGCCACTTTGAAAAACAGTATGGAGGTTCTTCAAAAAGTTAAAAATAAAACTATACTATAACCCAGCAATTACATTACTAGGTTTTTACCCAAAGAATACAAAAATACATTGATTTGAAGGGGCACATGCACCTTGATGTTCATAGCAGCATTATCACCCATAGCCAAATTATAGAAAGCCCAAATGAGTGGATAAAGAAGACATGGTGTCTACACAATGGGATATTATTCAGCCATCAAAAAGAATGAAATCTTGCCATTTGCAATGATGTGGATGGAGCTAGAGTGTATTATGTTAAACAAAATCAGTCAGAGAAAGACAAATGCTATATGATTTCACTCATGTGGGATTTAGGAAACAAAATAGATGAATATAGTAGAAGGGAAAAAAACAGTTAAGTAAGCCATAAAAGATTCTTTTTTTAATGTTTATTTATTTTTGAGAGAGACAGAGACAGAGTGCAAGTGGGGGAGGACAGAGAGAAAAGGAGACAGAATCTGAAGCAGGCTCCAGGCTCTGAGCTGTCAGCACAGAGCCTAATGTGGGGCTTAAACCCACAAATTGTGAGATTAGAGCCAAAGTTGAACACTTAACCAACGGAGCCACCCATGTGCCCCAAGAGACTCTTAACTACAAAGAATAAAGTCAGAGTTGATGAAGGGGAAGTCACTGGGGAGTGCAATAAATGGATGTAGGGTATTAAGGAGCACACCTGTGTTGAGCACTGGTTTTATATGTGTGATTAATCACTAAATTTTACTCCTAAAACCAATATTATATGTTAACTAACTAGAATTTAAATAAAAATTTGAAAAAAAAATTTAAAAAGTAACAAAGTTTCAGCTATTAGAGGTGAATAAGTTTTTGAGATCTAATGTACAGCATGATGACTATAGTTAATTATACTGTATTGTATCCTCAAAATTTGCCAAGAGAGTTCATCATAAATGTTCTCCTCCACACAAAGACAAAACTATATTAGGTGATAATTAAATATGTTAATTAGCTTGATTGTGGTAATTATTTCACAATTACTTGTGTATCAAAACATCACATTGTACACCTTAAATATATACTATTTATATATGTGCAGCAAACCTCAGTAAATGTGAAACTAAAGAAATATAAACATCAAATAAATAAATTTTATATGGAACCACAAAAGGCCCCAAAGAGCTAAAGAAATACCAAGAAACAACAAAGTAGGAGGTATCATACTTCCTGATTTCAAGCTATACTATAAAGCTATTGTCATCAAGACATATGTCACTGGCATAAAAATAGACAAATAGGCCATTGGAACAAAATCAAGCGTCCAGAAGTAATCCCAAGCAAGAATGGTTAACTAATATTTGAAGAGGTCAAAAATTCAATGGGGAAAAACAGTTTCTTCAATAAATGATGCTGGGATAGTTGGATAATCATATGTAAAAGAATGAAACTGGGCCCATATCTTACAATACTCATAAAAATTTACTCAAAATAAATTAAGGACTTGTATGTAAGATCTGAAAACATGAAACTGTAGGAGAAAACATAGGAATAAAGATCTTTGACATGGATCTCAGTAACCCTTTTTTTTTTAATGACACCTGAAACACAGGCAACAGAGTAAAAAATAAATAAGTGGGTGTTGGAGGAAATTATCAAGAACACATGGCCACTGGTTGATGTAGGAGATGGACGTGGGCAGTAAGAGGCTCTTTGCCCTTCCCCTGTCTTCAGAATGTGGGTTCTGCATGTCTTTCCTACTTCCAGGGGCTACTCCACGGACAGAGCCTTGAGATAGTGATATGGTGTTGACAGTATCTGGATTGTATGACTAAACCCAGTTATGGCATCTTTATAAACTTTTAGGATGTGAATGGGAGGGGGGTCCACTTGTATTGCTGTGACACAAACCATCAGTAGGGCTACAGCAAACTAAAAACCTTCTGTACCACAAGAGAAACTATTAACAAAGTAAAAAGACAACCTCTGGAAAGGGAAAAAAACATTTGCAAACCATACATCTGATAAGACATTAATATCCAAAACACATAAATTACTTCTACAACTCAATAGCAAAAAAAGAAATCCAATAAAAAAAATGGACAAATGACTTCAATAGACATTTCTCTAAAGAAGACATGCAGAAGGCCCATAGGTACATGAATAGATGCTCAGTGTCACTAGTCTTTAGGGAAACGCAAATTTAAACCACAATGAGATATTTCTTCATGCTTAATCAAAATAGAAGAGATAAATTCTGGCATGGTTGTGAGAAAAGGGAACTCTTGTGTTGGTAGGGATATAAATTGGTACAACAGTATGGAAGATTCTCAAAAAATTAAAAATAAAACTACTATATGACCCAGCAAGTCCTTTTCTGGAAATAAACCTTTGACTTATGTACTGATGTATATCAATTATTTCTCAATAAATCTAGAACAATAGTTTCCATAAGATCGAGGTCAGACAATCCTGGGGGTATCCTCTGATATCTAAACAATGCATAGTTTCCCTCTATACCACAACTTTTTTCAGTGTACCCTTTAATTAAATTTGACTTCTGAGTAGGAAGAACTAGGTACATGATAGGAAGTAGTAAACAATTCCTTAGCAAATTCAGTGCATTGTTCTTGGTGAATACCTAACTTTTGCTTCTTCAGACCTCAAGCTCTCATGCTAACTGTATACCCAGCAGGCAAAAAGACCATCATTTTTCCTCTTTCCTGATTGTTTCCTATCACCACCAATGACATTGCTAATTAAATCCAAATTAATCCTTCATATATTTTATGAAGAACACATTTTACTTATTTTTTTTTT
>NC_043704.1:50810863-50812180 GCF_006229205.1 Suricata suricatta
CATGCTAACTGTATACCCAGCAGGCAAAAAGACCATCATTTTTCCTCTTTCCTGATTGTTTCCTATCACCACCAATGACATTGCTAATTAAATCCAAATTAATCCTTCATATATTTTATGAAGAACACATTTTACTTATTTTTTTTTTTACAGAAAATGAAACTAAGACACAAAAAACTAGTGTGAGTAATCTGAAACGAGCACAGTACATGACTAGACCCTCATATCAGAGAGCTCCAATTTAGCAGTTTTCTTTTTCTTTGAAATAGGCAATTCCATTTATGCCCATGATCCCCTATCAAGGCCAATATCTTACAAAAAACATTTTTATGGCAAAATTTAGAAGGATTTTGAAATAGAAATCAAACTAAGCACCTCTCCCCTGATAAAAAGTACAAACTAATACAGGCCCTGAAGAAAGGTGTCAAATATTACCCAATACTTATTTCTTATTTGACAGTGCATGTTGCATTGTAATTTTACTATTGGATGTGTGCTTAGTCATGGTGAGTCATCTTCCTGCTTTGCCTTAGTTTATTGATTTTTGATGTCTAATCATTAGGGTTTATGTTACTGCCTATTTGTATATCCATCAGATATTTCATTAAAACAGAATATGTTTTCTTAATCTGCAATTCTCCATTAATGATGCATAGATTAGGGAAAGAGATTTAGTTTTCAGAATATGACTAGTACCAATGACTGGTACAAAATCTATTTTCTTCCTTTTTGATGTATCATCTTTTGGAAACTAGCTCTCACTCAAGGCATTGGAGAAAGAGTCTCCTAATCACATTAGGTGATTGGCCCCTAGGTTCCTACCAGCCCGGTAGGTTGCTGGGCAGCTTCCTTTCTTGCCTACTGCCTCCCTTACAGATTGCTGCTTTTTTGAAGATAAGAGCTTTTCTCACGTTTTTTTTCTTGAGAGAGTGTAAACATTACAGCTTACTTTTCCACTCCAAATGTCATGTTGCAGTGGTGAAGTTATTAGAATCATTTTTTTTCCTCTAATATGCACACAATGAGAGGTCATTAAGAGTTTCATGTAGACTTTACTGCAAGCTAATCCTTATTAAGAATCATTTTGCAAGACTCATTGCTTGACATAATTTAGTGTTGGATCAGCAGAGCTGGAGTTCATTTTTCAACAAAGAAGTTACATTTCAACCCCATCACCATTGTATACAATGTTTATATATTTTTAAATGCTTACTTATTTTGAAAGAAAGAGAGAAGGGGAGAGAGGGGGAGAGAGGGGGAGAGAGGGGGAGAGAGGGGGAGAGAGGGAGAGAGGGAGAGAGGGAGAGAGGGAGAGAG
>NC_043704.1:50812280-50841289 GCF_006229205.1 Suricata suricatta
CTCGATCTTGTGACTATGAGAACATGACCTGAGCTGAAATCAAGAATTGGACACGTGACTGACTGAGCCACCCAGGCACCCCTGTGGAGTATTTTTATTTGTATATTTATTAAGGATTATACTTACTAGATGTAATTTTCTCAGTTGGGCACTGGGAAGGATATAAAAGTATATAATATATTTTATAAAGAACTTACGGTAAAGGAGATGTTTCAGAAATTACTATAATACAAGGGAGCATGTTTTATCATATAAGAATGCTATTACTAAGTACCATGGGGATCTAGGGAGAGAGAGTTCATACCTTATATTTCACATGATTTGGTTTGGGCTTTGAAGGATGAGTGAGATTTTGAGAGTCAGAGACAATATCATAAGTAGACACATATCATTAGTCAGAATTGATAAAGCACAAAAGATGTCAAAAAAAATGGAAGTCATTTATTTAGTTGTAGGGTAGATTATATCTAGGAAGCTAGGATAGTATGTTTCTCAAACAGAAAGAAAAACAGGGAGAAACTTCAGTAATCTATTGAGAATTTATACTTTTTAACATAACCAATAGGGTGCCACTGAAACATTTAAGCAAGGAATTGGTAAAGTGATATTATTTTACAAGGGCTCATTTTTGACACTGGCCAAGATGGGACTGTGAAGCGTTGGCACAAGAAGAGAGCAAGGGAGTTCAAGGAGGACATGGTTTGACTGGTTGTATATAAAATCAGTTAAAAAGTGAAAGATTGATTTCGATGAACATATGTTTGATTTTAAATGTTAGGAAGAAGTATGGCAGAAATAGAAAAGTCAAGGAGAAGTGTACATGGAAAGGAAAAAAATTAATACCTGCTGAAATTGAGTATCATAGGACATCTATACCAATGTGTATATTTAGAAATATAATTAGAATCTAGGTGGCAGAGTTAATAAACAATATTTGGGAATCTTCAGTGTATAACTTAAGGCTGAATTCATGAGATCATATTAAATTACTTAGTAACATACACTTATGCACATTTACACACACATTTTCTTCTAAGCTCCAAATCCAACTCTTCACATTAAAATAATACCTCATTCATCTGAACTACTCAAATAAGAATTTGTGATAACTTGAAAGCAGCTATGCCATCTGTGAAAAACATAACTTGCCAAGTAAATCCACAGGGTAATCAAATTTGTAGATTGGGGAAAGGAATAATAAACCACTCAGGAGAACAAATTGTTTTCAAATATTTAAATGTGTTAGAGGAAAGCAGTCATTTAAAAAAAAAAAGGAATAATCACATGTCTTCTTTAATAGATTGCAAACTTTCAGAGGTCTAGAACAACATTTTGTATGTAGATCTGGCATATTGGGTGAAATACCTTGAGTATTAGAAAATACTTGTTGACTAAAGAAATAATTGGCTACAGTATTTCAAGTAGCCCTCCCAACATATGCAGTAGAGATTGGCAGCAAAATCTGCAGTTTGCCAGACATGGGACAGAGCACTGGCTACAGCACTTACCATGTATGTGATTCTGAAAAAATAAATGCATGATTACAGAATACCTAGTCCACAAGTTTTTAATGAGGAATACATAAAATAATGCAAATGAACAAAGAAATGAAACTACAGTTTATTCTCAGAAAGTCTAAGATGAATACAACTCAGTTGGATAATGTATATTAATAGAAAGTCACCGTTCCTGTTACTCTAGACTCATTCTACTCCTAAAGAGGATGCAGATAGCTATGTGTTGATTAGGTTAAATTTTGCTGATTGGCTTATGTTATTCAGTGGAACGTCCACTATTCTGAAAAAGGAAATTGGCACCATAGGTGGCTAAATTTGGGCATGCTTTCTCTTTTTAATGAGAGTCTGGAGAACAAAGTCAGCTTTGCTCTCAAATCTGTCCCTTGGTAAGGACATGTGAGGAAAAAGTTCAGGATGGCTTCATTCCAGGCATGGCACAGTGGGTGAGAGTCATTTTCTTTAACTCTGATGTTCATGAGCTGGCTTCCAAAAGGCTGTTCAACTTGGCTTGGACTTTGTGCCACTAGAATTGCAGTAGTTTAGTTGAATATTACTATGGACTGAGATAATTTTTGAAAGAGGCTGTCATACCACTGTCAGTTCCAAGTCTCTGAGCTGATGCTGGTCTGAGTAAAAACCGTCCACCTACTTGTCTAGTCAAGACATAAGAGACTGTATAGGATTTGTGGCCAAATTTCATAGTCATGTGGAATTAAAAGGGGGAGAATAGAGAAATTAACATGACCTCACTTAATCAGGAATTTGAGATATTTTATATATATATGCATATATATATTTATATATGTATTCATTGGTTCCCTTTGCAATATAGTACTTTGTTGATTTAGTTTCTGTAATGATGTGTGTACAAAACCAGATAAACTATCTATAGTAGGAATTCATAATTTATCTATAATATTGTGTGTTACATAAATATTTATTGAGTATATTCTCTCTGTAAGTCAACATGCTGAGAATTCTGAAGCCAGCCAAAAGGAATTTGGTATGCATTGCCCTTATGAAATTTTCAGTATAAATTGAAAGAAAGTCACATAAATAATACAATAAGATGAGGGTAAATAATATTTTAAAATGGAAAATGATTATAACATTAGGATAAAAATAGATTCCATAGCTCCTTGAAATAGAAGGTGAAGAATTCAGTTATAGACACAAGTAGGTAGAGATATTTAATAATCAGTTGGAATAACAAGGCTGAAATTGTGAGAAAGGTCAGTGTTAGAGCAGAGCAAGCTATAGAGTATATAAACCCAAAGTAAACAAATAAGTCCATGAAAATAAAAAATGAAAAGGAAGACTTTTTCTTGGATAGGAGTGTAATATATTTTCAAACAAGGTCTCACACTATTCTTTGGCAATTCATTCCTTGAAAAACTGTTGAGTATCTACTGTGTGTCAGGTAATGTGTGATATTGTAATGAACAAAATAATCTATAATCCTATCCATAAGGAGTTTAACAGTCGAAAAATGACACAAAAAATAAGCAAATGAAAAAATATGCATATTATATAGAGATAAGATCTTTGAAGAAAAATAAAGCATGTAATACAGAGAGCCCTTGGAATTAGGGAGGAGGATTTCTAGTTTTTATGAAAAGTTGCTGAAAAAATTACAAAGCTTGATAGGTATGAAATGTGAACATCTAGAAAAAGAACATTTCTAGAAGGAGGAATAAGGCATGTAAAGTCCCTGAGGTAGAGATATGTTTGGAATAATCCTGTTTAAAACAACAAGGCTAATGCAAGTGAAATACAGTCATCAAGGTGGGGAGGAGTGAATGCTGAGAGGGTTATATTAGGTAGAAATATAATGTAATAATGTTGACTCTCTCCAAATGAGATATCATTTGGAGCAGAAGGGTAGACTAGCATGATCCGATTATAGTCTTTCTTTGTATACAATGAAATCAAGGAGACAAAAAAGGCAAGGAGAGGAGGTAAAAGTTGATGGCAATAATTCAGGCAAAAGATGAGGATGGCCTGGCCCCGCACGTTAATATGCAAGTGGTTAAATATAATGGTTTCAAGGTACATTTTGAAGGTTAAACAAGTTGAATTTGCTGATATATTGAGTATGTGGTTTTAGTGAGAGTCAGTTTTTTTTTCTCCAGGCAACTGGAATAAGTGTGGCTGCTGTTTATGAAGATGGGAAAGAAAACATACTTTGGGAAACATTTGGAGTTTTGAAAATTTTAAGTTTGAGATGCCTACTTTATAGTCATGTAAATGTGTCAAAAGTAGTTTAATATTTGTATGGGTGAGAAGTCAAGTCTAGAGATACAAATGTGATACTTGTCAGAGTATAGAGGGTATTTAAAGTCTTCAGATTTTATGATTATAAAGACAGTGGGAATAAATACTAAGCAAAATATCCATGTACTGAATGAGGGATCCAACGTCACTCCAATGTTTACAGAATTTGAACTGAAAAATCTGAAACTTAGAAAATGCACCCAGTTAGTAAGGAGGAAAACTGAGAGAAAACAGTGACTTAAAATGTGAGTAAAGTTTTTTTTTTTTTTTTCTTAATGGAGAAATGATTTATCTTTTGTATCAAATAATAATCATAGTCCAATTAAAAGGAAGATTAAAAATGGACCATGGGAGTTGGTATTGGGAAAGTTATTGATGATTTGACCATTAAGTGGGCATGAATGAGTTCAGCCAAGAAAGAATTGGAGGAGTGTGATGCAAGGCATAGTATTTCCCAGAATGATATTCTGGGCTCATTCAAGGTTGCCAGCTGTACTGAAAGAATGCCAATACTTTATCATCCAGTGAACCCCAGGTAGAATTCCACAAATAACCAAAATTCAAATTCAGTCGCACTAAAGTTGTCTATTTCCCCACAAATAAGGCAACTTTCTTAAGTCAAAAGATAAAATAGAGAAGATAATGTTTATCCACTGAAACACAGATCTACCCTGTTGACAAGAAAACTGAGCCAGATTCCATCATGACTTTATGGAATGATGGGTGCATAAAGAAAGATTGCCTTCCTTTCTTTTGCTGAACTCAAGTCTTGTAAGTTTCCCTTTCCTCCCTAAAACCTATTCCTTAACCCAGAGTGTGATGTCTTAAACTCTGCAGAATAAAAGGATATGGCAGATTTTTTGAAAAATACTATAATACTCTCTTCCCTGAATCCATGTTTCTTTGAAATGTAATTTCTCAAGTCTTTCCATAAAGATGTGGAAACTTTTCTACTCCTTGATTCTGGGCTTGTTTGAACCAGTAGAATGTGGCAAAAAGTGACATTGTACCATTTTTTTAAGTTTTATTTATTTGAAAGAGACAGAGACAGTGCAAGTGGGGAAGGAGCAGAGAGAAGGGGAGAGAGAATCCCAAATAGGCTCCTTGCTCCCAGTACAAAGCCCAATGTGGGGCTAAAACTCACAAATCCATGAGATCATGACCTGAGCCAAAACCAAGAGTCAGTCACTTAACCAACTGAGCCACCTAGGCACCCCACCTCTGTGCCACTTCTGATGATACATCTTAAGAAGTATGGCACACTTTGGTTTGTTATTCAAGTACCTTGTGCAAATAAGGCCATTCTGGATATGCCAGAGGTTTCTCAGCTTACTGAAGAATCATGAATGAGCCCAGTAAGATCAGCAAAAATGCCCAGATGAAAGTAGGCTTATGATAAAAACAAATTATCTTTTATGACTCAGAATAATAGTCTGGCTTGTTATGCAGCAGTAGTTAACTCTTATAGAGAGCATATAGAAAATGCCTTTGAGCTTTCCATAAAGGAATAGAGAGCAGTAGTTAGAGAAAGTTATGAGAGCAAGATAAGATTTTTTGAAATGTTTTGAATAAATTAAAACTTACTTTGTATGCTATTGTAAAGTGAAAGGGAAAAATAATTTATAACATAGAACCAGTAGAATATAAATTTGGAGGAATTTTGGAGGTTTCTTTTATTCACAATTCTTATATCTAGTGTCTAAAGCAGTGTTTGGCATATTTTAAATCCTGAATAATATTTTGTTAAATAATCAATGAATACAGGAAAACATATGGTCACATCTCTGTATGAACGATCCAATAATATTTTAAATTCTGTATATAAAATACCAAAACTCCTAAGGTTATCCACAAAATCTTGTTCTTTCCAGAAGTATATTCATTAGCTTCATTTCCATTCATTAATTCATTCATTTAACAAATACATATTTGTGAGGTAAGTTGTACATGCCAACTTGGAATGAGGCAGAGATCCTAAGAAACAAGGCCCATTCTGTCAAGAAGTTTGCTATCTTAGAGTGGAAGGAAAATAAAAGCAGAAAAAGAGAAAACCAGAAGTATTTAATTAGCTACAATTGTGAGAAATAATGTAAAAACTCATAAATGTATTTAATAAGGGTTCTGTAAAAGAAATTCTTCAGTTGTATCAACTAGAAATTTAAGAAACTCTCCTATTTCTCTTTCCTCTCTTCTCCTATGCTCAGTGATAAATCAATTTAGATTCTCAACTCTTTTTAAATATCCATTTTCACTGCTTTGTATTAGGGACCAGCCTTCAGTATGTGTTTCTTGAACTATTTCAAAAGCTTTCCAATAATCTGTACCTTTCTCTTATTTGTATCAAGTTTGTCCTGTGCTAAAATCCACAAAAAATAAACTTTCCCTGTCTGGTTCTTTAACATCTAGCCACAAACTAATTTTTCCAAACTCTTTTTAAACGCATCCATTTACTTCTTGCTTAAGTTGATTCATAAACCCGTATTCCAATACAGTCCCTCATTTTCAAACTTAAATCGATTTAAAATACTCATTATTCAGTAAATACATAATTTGCAGGATATATGCCTTTTGTAAGCATGGTTCCTCTTACTCAAAGCTGCTTAATTTTTTTTTTTTTTTTAGCTACTGAAATTGTCTGAATTCTTTAATAGACTCCTATAATCCTATCATTTCCATGCTTTCTATATTGACCTTGTTATTTTATAATTGCTAAGCATATTCTCTGAGCTTATTTTTAATTCTTGAGTATAAAATGTGTCATGCTTTACTTTTTATCAGATTTTAATATTTTCCATTGCATTTCAACCACTATATTTTGTGTTATTTATTAACAAAAGTTACACTTTGATTGTATTTGAAAATACCCATTCTCTTCCACCATGCTTACTAGATGTCCAAAATGTAGGTTCAATTTATTGATTTTAAAATGCCACATCAATTATAATTTCTTAGCTAGCCTCAACTGTCCTAACCTGAAGTTCATAAGTATTCATAAATAAGAATAGGTAACTTAAAAATATTAACTAATTCCAATTTTATTAATAAGGGCAAAGGAACTAAGTGATACAGTCTACAGAAGACAACTTTAAGTACAGAGACAGGTAATGCATTAGCTGTGTGTTAGGGGTACAGGGATAAGGGTTAACTTTGTTAACTGATAAGGGTGAGAGGAGAATGAGAAATCTAAGCCATTTTCTTTAGAAGATGAGCAGAAACAGAAACAGTAATACCAAAGACAGATACTTTAAACTAGGCAATGCTACTGTTGGAATCATGGTTCTAATTTACAATCTCTGACATTACTTCACTTAGTATGCAAATACTATCATTTTGTCTGATTAATATAACTCTTACATCAAAGGCTGTTTCTGCATCTGCAGCAGGACAGCTGAATGCGGCCAGAAAGAACACTGTACTGGTTTGACTTTTTATTCCATTTTACATTCAACGCAGCTCATCTTTAGGGCTGCTGTACAGTCCTGTCACATTTCTTTCAACTCATCTCACCTTCTAAAATTTGTTTAGAGCCTGTTTCCAGGCTAATTCTTGGTATCTAGTCTCTTCATTACTTACACATGTTCTTTTGTTATTTCATTCCATCCTGTGCCTTTAAATCTTTTGTTTTTGTTGATATGCATATTTTCATATCCAGTTCAAACCTGTTTCCTGACCTGCCAATTTCTATGCAACTGCCTTTTCAGTATCCTGATCTGTATATCTATTAAGCATCTCACATCCAACGTATCTGAACATGTCTCCCCACGCCTATTTCTTCTATAACCATCTCTCTACTGTGAAATAAACTCATTCCAGTTGATCGGATAAAAAAGACTTCCTTCTCTTTTTTGATTGCATTCTATATCAGCAAATCAGCACTACTTTCAAAACATACACATAATCAAACTGTCTCATATCCCTAGCATCGTTATCATCATGGTCCTAGCCAACATATGCTCTTTCCCCAAATTATTTCAGTTACCCCAAGTGCTTGAAACAGTTATAAATGTATTGTATGTCAGCTCCATGTCCATTCTTTGGTACCTAATCTGTGATAATACACTGATTTTTTTTTTTCATTTCTCCTTTATAGTGAGCATTAGATTAAGTTCTGTCAGTAGAGAATGTTGGAGGGATGCTATAGAAGAAAAGAGGCTTTTCCCCCCACCCTCCATTCTCATATATTGTGTTTGTGCAAAATACTTCTGTCACATGCTTTGCCAGTGGTGTGGGAGTGTACAGACATTTGGTGGTGCTGTTCCCAGCCATGTGCCTAGGATGCTCTCTTCTGTGTTGACTGCTTTCCTGATGCCCTTCCAATACGGAGACTGCATGCTTCAGGCCTCACAGCCACAGCTGCGCTCAGACTCCCTCTGCATGTCTGCCCACCAGCCCTAATTTACTTATGCCCCAGAGGGGTTTTCTTGCTTTTCCAGGACTATGTGAACCAGTCCTGTTCCTCAGTTCCAATGAACTTCTTGACTATACAATAGGCCACAACCACCTCTTCTTCTATGAGGTACAACTTCCATTTGAGTGGATGAGGCCCTCCTTCTATGTTTGTTCTGCCTTAGGTCTGCTCACTCAGCCCTTACCCTTTAGAGTTTTCTTTAACTCATATTTACTCCTCTATCATTGATTCAGAGGTAATTTTTATATTAAGTTTATACTGTTAAAATTACTGTGTCTTTTTTTTCTAAACTTTTTTTTTTTTGACAGCTTATTGTCAAATTGGTTTCCATATAACACCCAATGCTCTTCCTGTGTCTTTTTAATATCCTCTTTGGATCCACACTGGTAACATTGCTCTCCTTGCTTCTGCTAGTTTTATCCTACAGTCTCTTTAATTTACAGCAGACACAGAGAGTCTCAGAAAATTCAGACATCAGATTAGGTCATTCCCTAGATCCAAGCACTCTGATAAATTTCTATTTCATACAGAATATAACTCAAAGAGGCATTTATTATTTGACATCTATTCTTCCTTTCTCTGGTGCACTGACTCCTTTGCTTTTTCTTGAAAACAACATACCAAGATGCTTTTATTTCAACATAATTGACCTAACCTTTTGCCCAAGTACCCACATGTCTAAGTACTTCATTTCCTCTAGCTCTTTTCTCAAAGTTACCTTCCCTGAGAGGCTTTTACTGGACACTTTATATAAAACAGAAAGTACCTCCTTCCATTCTGGGCCAATCCAGCACACTCTTGTGTCTCTAACCTTGATTTTTTTTCATGATATTTTGGGCCATATTTTTAAAAAAATAACTTGTCTTTAACAAAAATGCAAAGTAGAGATTTTGTTTTCTTTACTAGTATTTCCTCAGCATCTGAATAATTTAAAAAAAAAAATATTTATTATTGAGAGACAGAGCACAAGCCAGGGAGGGACAGAGAGAGGGGGAGACACAGATCTGAAGCAGGCTGCAGGCTCTGAGCTGTCAGCACAGAGCTGGACATGGGGCTTGAACTCACAAACCGCGAGATCATGGCCTGAGCCAAAGCCTGATGCTTAACCGACTAAGTCCCCCAAGCGCCCCAATAATTCTTGACACATATAGGTGATCTATATATATTTGTTGATGAGTGAATTTATTTTGGAGAGTATTTTTAATATCTTTAAATTCAATAATAAAGATAGAAGCTATCACTTTGGCTCTTACCATAATGGGATCTGATTTATGTTTAGTTTTAAGTCATTTGAGGACAAGGTCAATGTCCTAGTCATATCCTTCTTTCTGATCTCAAACATGGTCAATCTACATTGTGATTTTTTTCTTTTGTTTTTCTTTTAAAAAGTCAGCTTTATTGAAATATAACTGACAAAACTGAAAAATATTTAAAGTGTACTTCATGGGGATTTGATATATATGTACATCATGGAAGGATTCACCCTATCTAGTTAATTAACATCCATCACCTCACTCTGTTGTTGCTGCTGTTGTTGTTGGGAATATGCAACTTCTACTCTTTTAGCAAATTTCAATTATACAGTCTAGGGTTATCAGCTGTAGCCACCATGTTTTACATTAGAGCATCAGAACTTATTCATATATAGGTGAAAGTTTGTGCAATTTACTAGCCTCTATTTGCCACGTCTGGCCCCCAGTCCCTACAACTACTTTTCTATTGTTTCTCAGAGTTTGGCTTTTATTTTAGATCCCACAGATAACTGATACCATGTAGTTTTTGTCTTTCTCTGCCCACCATACTTCACTTAGCATTATGCCCTCAAGGTCCATCCCTGTTTTTGCAAATGTCAAGATTTCCTTCTTTCTCATGACTGAATAACACCCCATTGGATATGTATATTACATCTTTCTTATCCATTCATTGATTGATGGACATTAGTTTGTTTGTCTTGGCTATTGTGAATAATGACTGCAGTGAATGTGGGAGTGTAGATAGGTCTTTGATATCTTATTTTAATTTCCTTTGTATATATACCCCAAAGTGGGATTGCGAGATCATATGGTAGTTCTATCTGTAATTTTTTGAGGAGCCTTCATACTGTTTACAGTCTGTTGTTAATTTCAGGTGAAATTGGGGATACCTGGGTGGCTTAGTTGGTTGAGCATTTGACTTTCGCTCTGGTTATGATTTCATGGTTTGTGAGTTCAAGCTTGGCATCAGGCTCACTGCTGTCAGCACAGAGCCTGCTTTGGATCCTCTGACCCCCTGCTTATGATCTCTCCATTAAAACTCAATAAACATTAAATTCTTTTTGTTAAATTTCAGGTGAAACTGGTATGAAATAATAGCCTTAAAATTAATTCTTTACATACTTAATTTTATATTAGCTTGATGTACATACTGTCCCTTTAATGCATCTACAGAATCTCCTATTCCATTGTAATAATGGTTCATAATATTTTGATTTTTGTCAAGTGATGCTAGTGTCTTAACAGCCTTCTGATTTTTAGGTTGTGAAATAAACCAACATTAAGGCCACATGATTCAGTGTCAATCTGCTCATGTTTATGCATTATGTGTTCTGAACTAAACTCTTGTTAATTTGTGGGATTTTAGGCTTATAAAGCAGGACACTACCTGAATATCCCCTTCCTAATTTGAGGGTAGGAGATGGAATTTTGTCAGTAGCAGGCGCACATGTATAAAAATGATTTTTTACTATGTTTATCTTTTCAGAAAAAATACATTATAATTTAAAATTTTTAATTTATAATTTTCTGCTATAAAATACATAACCCTTCAAAAATAATTTTTTTTTCATTCTTGAGAAATATTTCTGGGATGTCTAAGTGATGGCTTCCAGAGGTTATTGTTCTCACTGGTGACTCAGTTCAAACAGAATAAGATCCAAGAAAGATGTGAGAGGCAGAGATAATTAAGTTAAGGGGAGAACAATAGTACTGGGTGATCGAAGAACTGGAAAACAATCAAACTCTGAAATGTTTCTTAACGTAATTGGAAACTTTCTTTTGCTACAGATCTAACAGTTTTGATAGTCCCAGTTATTTTGATGTACTGATAATATAGAGATCCTGAATGTGAGGTAAGAGTCACTATCCTGGAGGCAAATCTAGTTAATCCAAGTTACATGTCGTTTATTCGCTCAAGTTACAACACTGGCATTTTGCAAGTATACCAATTATACAAGTGTAATAGTGACCTATGTTAGAATTAGAAATGTTAGAGTTGTTGTCAAGTCATACAGTAGCAAAAATTTAGACCATTTGAACATTCACTGTTAAAGTGCTTCAATAATATGCACCAGTTGGGAGAACGTCAGTTGAATACAGTTGGATATGAAAAAATCCAATAATATAATTTTAATTGATTTGAGTTCTAAAAGTCAGTTTGCAAAATGAGTCTTTTCTGCTTTTAAAGTCATTTTGTTTATGAGGATAAATATAACTTCTGTGACATTTATCAGCAAATGATAACTGCATGCATTTAGATTATTCAACATAACTTAAACTGGATATATAAAGTACAAAATTAATTTATGAGTATTCAGAAAATTCAGAATTGGTGCACATATGACCTTAACCAAAATATTTTTTCTACAAAAATTATAGAGAAGAAATTGTCTAATTTGTAACTGAAGTAGCATACAGTGCTTAGTGAGACTGAAGGGCATGCAATTGCAATTCAGGATAGGTTGATTGGCACTAAAAATAATTGCAAGTATATAATGAGAATAAACTTCCTTGATGAAATAAGCAGATGATATATAGTATCTAACAAGGCAATAGAACATGCAATTGGATGATGTACCATGTTTTTTGTTGTAGATTAGGTAAACATGTGGAAAAGTGTTTCTATCGTACACATCAACATTGGATTTCAGCTACAAAGTCTTAAATGGATTAATATAGGATTAAAAATAAGACAAGCATTAGTTCAAAACAGTTCTGAAAAGGAATAGAGAAAATACTGTGATTATTGGCAAGTCATTCCACCGCGTGAAGAATTTAACAATGGAATCCAAATTGTTCTCGTATATTGCAGCAGTTAAGTATGGATTGAGAAGATATTTAAGCATTTGGAAAGACAAAGGGGCTCCATTTTAGAGCAATTGATTAGGAAGGAAATTGTAAAGGTTATTATGTATAATATTTTGCCATATATATATGTATCTGGATACTTGAATCTATTTTACATTTTTGCAGTTTTTAAATAATGACATATCACTCACTGAAAAGATTCTTGTAAGCACCTCATGAGGAAATATTAAGGATTTGAATTGATTATTCTAATGAAGACACCAAGGAGGGATTTGGTTAAATCTTTACTGTATTTGAAGCATTTCTATCAAGTTCTTGAAAATCAGTTTTTGAAAATGTACCAACTAAAACAATGTGTGCTTAAATTAAAATCCAAATAGTTGTCATTAATTACTTTCAAACGCTCAGTTAACCAAAGATCTGTTAACTGTCAGGTTGTAAAGATTCCATCTCTAGATGTCATTAGGAGAACCGGAAATGAATATATCTTCTGAACAGTAGAAAATCAAACATTTGTCCTTATATTTCTAAAATTTAGTTCTGATTAAGACACACAGAAATAATTATGTAAATAACAATAAAATATCTTTCATTTCATTTTTCAAGATACCATTTAGAACATTCAATGTACATTGAAATATGTTTGCACAGAGTACTCCAGAGAGCATGGGACTACACCTTTAGTTTTAGGATTATCAAGATATGACATCACTGGCACCAAGATTATCAGTCTTCCAGCAGGCACTGAGAGAGTAGGCTGATAGGCAAGTGGGTGCATGACAGACTTCACTGAAAGTGGCAGGCAAGAAAGGAAAGAAGTCATGGATATTACAAATCAACAGAAAAGATTATTTTGTGATCTCATAGGAGATAGCATTTTTCTAATTTTCTGCATTAGAATTGTTTAGGGTAGAGTGGAAAAAGGATATTAAATGAAGATACTAAGCTTCATTCCCAGAAATTCTGAGACTTCAAATTTCTTGGAATAAAACATTATTAAGGTGCATATGATAGGTGATTAACTAATTGACCCTATTTGCTCCCACTGGATTCACACCATTTTTATGGCCTCTCCATGGACTTGGCTCATAGACATTGGGCTTAGCTGTTTGACCAGTTTTGGCCAGTGGCATATGGTCCTTCTAGAACTTAAGGAGTCATGTGTGTTGCTGGTTGCCCTCATGTCTGCCACTAACATGAGAAGATTAACTGATGAAAGACAAATTTTATAGAAAGTAATGTTACTGAAAGTGGCAACTATTACTAGATCTCTTTGAACAGTTATTTTCAGGACTTGGCATATATTCCCAACATAAAGAGAAAATCTTATCTTTAATCTCTCCCAAGTCTTCTGGAATAAGTTGATTCTTATATGCATCCCTTGGGTAACTGCTGCCATCAGTTAGGGCCTCAGAATAACTATATGTGCAGAAGTTCTACCCTAACTAACACAAAGACTTGTAGCCACAAGAAGCATTCAGCTGCTGCAACCTGAAACTGAATCACCCAGCCAAACCTGATCTAGATCAGCAGAGCTCTTCCAACAGACCTTTGGGCTCATGAGAATAAATGATTATTATTTTAAGATGTTAAGTTTTTTTAATTTTTAAATATTTTTTATTTATTTTTGAGAGACAAAGAGAGGTAGCATGAGCAGGGTAGGGTCAGAGAGAAAGGGAGACAGAGAATTCAAAGCAGGCTCCAGGCTCTGAGCTGTCAGCACAGTGCCTAACATGGGGCTTGAAACCATGTGAGATCATGACCTGAGCTGAAGTCGGACGCATAACCGACTGAGCCACCCAGGTGCCCTAAAAGATGTTGAGTTTTGGGGTGGTTGATTATAAATGTTTGTTGTAGCAATAATTAATTGAAATTTACACAACAGTACATATTTTCATAAGGTTTCTAATATAATAATGGTGAGTAACAATGACAACAAAAAACAAATCTCAAAGGCTTATATAGAAAAAAAAACAACCACCTGTTTTCTACCCTCACTCAGTCATTTTTGGATTAGCTGGGTGGCTTTGTTCAGGTTGCAAATTCCTTTCAGGTCACTTCCACCAGTCTCTCAATCCAGGAATACAGCATGATCTTTTCATGGCAGAGGACAAAAGGGCAAGAAGGACGACAAACATGAAAGGAATCTAGTACATCTATCATGGTTGCTTCCTTCCTATATGTCAAATAATTCATGTGGCCATTCTCAATGTTGGGGAGAGTAGAAGGAAGTACAGTCTGCTGTACGACAGGATGATTTGGGGACGTAAGTAAATATTTGCTGAACAATTATCTATTACATTTTACATTACTTGCATTAATTTCTGTGTTGGGTTTCAGGGTACAGGCTGATATAGAGAGAATATCAGAATCTATTATCGTCAACTTCTTTTACTCACTCGCACAGCAGGTGGTCTTAAAGGTGTATAGAGCTGATGTTCTTCAAGGAGGCCTTATTTTCAGAAAGGTGCACTCTTGCCAAGAATCAAGTTCTGAGTAGATTGTTAGCCTACTCAGGAAGGTTTTCTCCTTTCAGAATTCCATGGAAATCCTTCCAGACTCAGGGCAACCCTCCTTTCTCTATCACTATAGATCTGATAATTATTGACATTATTTCTTCTTATATTTCTTACCTCTGTATCACCTATTTTATTTTTTTAGGCTTATTTATTTTGAGAGAGAGGGAGAGAGAGCACGTGCATCAGTTGGGGAGGGGCAGAGAGAGAGACAAAGAAAGAGAATTCCAAGCAGGCTTTGCATTCTCACTAACTGTGAGATCATGACTGAGCTGAAACCAAGAATTCAATGCTTAACTGACTCAGCCACACAAGGCACTCCTGTATCACCTATTTAAAAAATTTTTTCTTAATGTTTAGTCACTTTTTGAGAGACGGAGAGAGACAGAGCATGAGTGGGGGAGAAGCAGAGAGAGAGGATGACACAAAATCCAAAGCAGGTTCCAGGCTCTGAACTATCAGCACAGAGCCTGACATGGGGCTTGAACCCATAAACCATGAGATTATGACCTGAGCCAAAGTCTGCCACTCAACCAACTGAGCCACTCAGGCACCTCTTACCTATTTTCAAACATGAAAATATTACAACCCTGCCGTGATCCCAAAGTTTGATTTTAGCATGAATGCATTATTTTGGAGGTATAAAGGTACACGTCTTTCTGAGTGTTGAATCACACTTTCTGTGAAGGCAGAGGAAATATATTGCTCATCTTTTACCCCCAGTATCTGGTTCACTCACTGGCCTTCTCTAAGTGCTCACTGAACACTGTCTGGGATCCATTTGTCTGAGAAAAACACCTACGCCAGGCATATAGATGCTCCCCTATTAACATTCAAAAAAACTACTTTAGCACATGGTTTTTGATAATAATTTGAGTAAAGTCAATTCCGAACAACAGACATACTCTCTGGATATGTTGTATAATTATTTTTAATATTATTAGATTATTTGTATGATAATCATTTGACTGTTTTTAATAATTACTAAACTATTAATTCCAAAAATGTGTTATTGAACCTAAAGACAGGATTTCCTCTTTTCCATTATGTTCACATTCATCCTTTATGACATTTACCTATAATGATCCCTTTATCTTGGGACCTAATGAATATTTATTTAGTCCTTGACTTTGCCTTATACATGACCTCATCTGACTTCTCCCATTTTTTTTCTTCACCTTCTCTCAAATTCCAACTATTGAAATTTCCGTTTTTCCTAACTTATTGTTGTATTTTATTTCCAGTGTCATATTCTGTTGCAGGTTGTTGTCAAAGAGTACCTTTTGCAAACACTTTATCTTATTGTAAGGACAACCATGGCTCTCCCTTTTGTGCTAAATATTCTGAGGACTCAGAGGGCTCTTTAAAAAACTTAAGTTTATTTATTTTTGAGAGACAGCGAGAGTGGAGGAGGGGCACAGAGAAAAGCAGAGAGAGAATCCCAGCCAGGCTCTGTGCTGTCAGTGCTGAGCCCGATGCAGGGCTTGAACTCACAAACCATGAGGTTACTACCTGAACTGAAATGAAAAATCAGACCCTTAACTGACTGAGCTACCCCTGTGCCCCTTAGAGGGTTCTTTTATATTGTGTTTCTTAAGTATCCCTTAAAAATTATACAACATTCTTAGACGAAGAAAGTGGTAAAGTAGGAGGAGCCTCGGCTGTTCTTGCCCCATGAACACAACTAGATAACTATCAAATTATCCTACATACCACAAAAATTGCCATAAAGACTGACTGAACAAACTCCAAAGCAAACGGGAGAGAAGAGGTCAGTTTGAAGAAGTTAGGAGTGCAGGGACAGGGTTTAGGGGAGAACCAGATTGTGGGTGCTGTGGAGGGGAGGGAGCTGTGGTCACTGAGAAGGGCAAGAGAGAAAGGAATACACCTGGGAACACATAAGGAGAGCATTTCCCCAAAGCCATTTGCTTGGAAAATGAGAGGGGCTGAATTTCATGAGTTCTTGCAACACAGGGCTTTAAAACTTAGAGTGTTACAGATCAGCAGGCTTGGCTGGGAAAGAGCCCTGACGGCATAGCACTGACTCTATAGAGAAGGTCAAGAAACAACCTGGGGGTAGATGGCCTGGAAACAGTGGATTGAAAAAAATGGGGGGTAGGTTGTGGGGAGGTGATTCACTCTTTTCAGAGCACATCCCTGAGAGGCAGCATTCACAGAGACCCCTCTCTTGAAATGGTCAGTGTCATTTCCCTTCCTGCCCCTCAGCATACACAGAACCACCCATGGAAAGCAGCTCACCCCTGACACTGGCTGCCTAACTTGTTTACACCAAGCCCCACACCCTTGTGCTCCGGTGGGACTTCCCTTCTCAAGCCCGCCTCAGTACCATAGTGATGGGCCCCTCCCCCAGCAGATCAGCACTGACCTCTGCCCCCACATCACCTGAACAGAACGTTCTGCAGGGCCTCAGTTTTGACGGAGATAGTGTCAGGCCTCCTTTCACAAGCAGATCAGAGCACACATAGTCAAAACTTGCCACATTCAGTCCAGGGACCAAACACTGCCCAGAAGAGGCAAGGAGTACCTCTACATATGACTGGCCTAAAGTAGAGAGCAACCAAACCACAGCAGCAGAGTGCACACAGGACACACTGAGACACTCCATGAAGGCCATGTGCTGGGCACTACGTGACCTCTTCTTCATAAGGCCATTATACTTTCAGAAGCAAAATGTATAATTGGCCTTTCTAAAGGAGAGAAGAAGGAAGAAACTTAGACAATCTGAGACAGAGAAATTTATCCTAAATGAAGAATAAGACAAAGCAATGGCCAGAGATCTAAGCGAAACTTATATAAGTAACATGACTGATGGAGAATTTGAAGCAACAATCATAAGGATATTCACTAAGCTCGGGAAAAGAATAGAAGACATCAGTGAGATACTTATCACTGAGAAAAAAGAATTAGAAAACAATCAGAGATAAAGAGTACAATAAAAGAGACTGGAAACAGGCTTGATGCAATGAACATCAGGTGGCAAGAAGGAATAAATTAGTGACTTAAAAGACAAAATAATGGAAAACAATGAAGCTGAACAAAAAGTAAAAAAAATTATGCAACATGAAAATGGACAGTTTGACTCCATCAAATATAATAACATTTTTATTATAGGAATCCCAGAAGAAGAGAGAGAAAAGGAGACAGTTGATTTCATGAAATAATAGGAGTAAACCTCCCTAATCTGGGGGAGGAAACATATCTAGATCTAGGAAGCATGGAGAACTCCCATCAAAATCAACAAAAGCAGGCCAACAAGACATACTATAAATAAATTTGCAAAATATAGTGACAAAAAAAATTCTAAAAGCAACAAATCAAAAGAAGTCCTTAACTTAACAAGGGAAAAGCCATAAGGATAGCTAGAGATTTCTCAACAGAAATTAGATTAAACCAGAAGGGAGGGGCATGATATATTAAAACTGAATCGGAATATCTGTAGCCAAGAATACTCTAGGCAGGAAAGTTATCATTCAGAATAAGAGAGAAAAAGAGATTCCCAGACAAACAAAAACTAAAGGAGTTAATTACCAGTAACCCAGCCCCATAAGAACTATTAAAAGAAACTCTTTGGGTGGGAAGGAGAGATCAAAGTCTCTTCTCCAAAGGAAAGGATTACAGAAAATCAGCAAAAACAATGACAGGACAATAAAATGACATTAAATACATAACTATTACTAATTCCTTTTAGTGTAAATAAACAAAATACTCCAATCAGAAGACACAGGGTATCAGAATGGATAAAACAACAAACAAAAACAACAGTACTCATCTCTATGCTACATTTTAGAGACTAATTTTAGACCTAAAGTCACCTGCAGATTGAAAGTGAGGAGGTAAAGAAATATTTATCATGCAAATGGATGCCAAAAGAAAGCCTGAATAGCAATACTTATATTACACAAACTAAACTTTAAAGACTGTAACAAGAGACAAAGAAGGGTACAGATAACAATTAAGGGACAATACAACATGAAGATATGACAACTGTAAATATTTATGCACCCAACATGAAAGCACCCAAATATATAAAACAACTAACAGCATATATGAAGGAATGAATTGATAATAACACAATAATAGTAAAGGACTTCAACAACTCCACTGACATCAATAAACAGATCATCTAAACAGAAAATAAACAAGGCAGCAATTATTTTGAATGACACACTGGAACATATGAACTTAACAGATATGTATTCAAAACATTCCATCCTAAAACAACAGAATACACCTTCTTTTCAAATATACATGGAACATTTTTCAGAATATATTACATATTAGGTCACAAAAGATGAAAATCATACTATTTACCTTTTCTGACCCAATGCTATGGAACTAAAAGTTAACCATAAGAAAAAATTAGGAAAGATTACATATACATAGAGGTTAAATAACATCTTACTAAACAATGAATGGGTCAATCAAGAAATCACAGAAGTTTAAAAAAATACATGGAAACAAATGAAAATTAAAGCACAATAGTCCAAGACCTTTGGGATGCAGACAAAAGCATTTCTAAGACGGAAATGTATAGCAATACATGCCTACTTCAAGAAGGAAAATCTCAAATAAACAAAATAATCTTACACCTAAAGGAGATAGAAGAACAAATGAAGCATAAAGAAGGAAAGAAATAATAAAGATTAGAGCAGAAATAAATGATATGAAAACTAAATTAAAAAAAAAAACCAATAGAGCAGATCAATGAAATCAGGAACTAGTTTGAAAAAATTAATACAAATGATTAACCTCTAGCTACACTTATCAAATAAAAGAGAAAGGAGCCAAATAAATAAAATTAAAGGGAAAGAGGGGACTCAACAACCAACACCACAGAAATATAATTATAAGAGAATATTATGAAAAATTATATGCCAATTAATTGGATAACATTGAAGAAATGGATAAATTTCTACAAACATATAAATACCAAAACTGAAACAGAAAGAAATAGAAAATTTGAATGGACCAATAACCAGCAAAGAAATTGAATCAATAATCAAAAAACTCCCAACAAACAAAAGTTCAGGTCTAGATGGCTGCACAAAGGAATTCTACCAAACATTTTAGGAAGAGTTAATACCTATTTTTCTCAAATTATTCCAAAAAATAGAAAAGGAGTAAACTTTCAAATTCATTCTATGAAGGCAGCATTACCCTGACATGAAAACCAGATAAACTTTCCAATAAAAAATAAATCCTACAGGTCAATATTCCTGATGAATATTGGTGTAAAACTTCGCAATAAAATACTAGCAAACTGAATCCAAAAATACATTAAAAAAATCATTCACCACAATGAAGTGGGATTTATTTCTGGGTTGCAAGCTTCAGTCAATGTTTGCAAATCAATCAATATGATACACCACATTAATAAAATAAAGGATAAGAACTATATGATCATTTCAATAAATGAAGAGAAAGTATTTGACAAAGTGCATCCATTCATGATTTTTAAAAAAAACTCAATAAAGTAGGTTTTGAAGGAACATAACTCAACATAACAAAGGCAATCTATGAAAAACCCACAGCTCTCATCATCCTCAATGGGGAAAACGGATAACGTTTCTTATATAGTCAGAAACAAGATGGAGATTTCCACCCATCACTATTATTTGACATAGTACTGGAAGTTCTAATCAGAACAATAGACAACAAAAAGAAACACAAAGCATCCACGTCAGCAAGGAGGAAGTCGAACTTTCACTATTCTCAAACATGATACTCTATATAGAAACCCCAAAAGATTCCACCAAAAATTGCTAGAACTGATAAGCTCAGTAAAGTCACAGGATACAAAATCAAAGTACAGAAAATCTGTTGCACTTCTACACCCCAATAATTAAGCAGCAAAAGAGAAATTAAGGAAAAAATGCCATTTCTAATTGCAAAAACAAACAAACAAACAAACCTTAAGATACCTAGAAATAAACCTAACCAAAGAGATACAGGACCTGTACCATGACAACTATAAAATGCTGTTGAAAAAAACTGAAGTTGGCACAACAAAATGAAAAGACATTCCATGCTCAATGACTGGAAGAACATTGTTACAATGTGTTTACCAACCAAAGCAATCTACACATTTAATGCAATCCCTACCAAATTACCACCAGCATTTTTCAGAATTAGAACAAACAATTCTAAAATTTGTATGAAACCACAAAATATCCTGAATAGCTCCAAAAAAAATCTTTAAAAAGAGAAGCAAAATTGAAAGCATTACAACTTTAGGCTTCAAGCAATATTACAAAGCTGTAGTCCTCAAGACAGTATGGTACTGTCAGATACATACATCAGTGGAATAAAATAGAAAACCCAGAAGTGAATTCCCACTACATGGTCAACTAATCTTTGACAAAGCAGGAAAGACTATCCATTGGGAAAAGAACAGTCTCTTCAACAAATGATATTGGAAGAACTGGACAGCAACATACAAAAGAATGAAACTGGATCGCTTTCTTATACCATACACAAAAATAAATTTAAAATGGATGAAAAACTTAAATGTGACACCTGAAACCATAAAAATCCTAAAGGGGAACACAGGCAAAAACCTCTTTGATCTTGGCTATAGCAACTTCTTTCTAGACATGTCTCCAGAGTTAAGGGAAACAAAAGCAAAAATAAACTATTGGGATTTAATAATAATAATAATAATAATAATAATAATAATAATAGCATCAGCACACTAAAAGAAACATTCAACAAAACTAAAAAGCAACTTACAGAATGGGAGGAGGTATTTGTAAATGACATATCTAATAAAGGATTAGTACAAAAATATGTAAAGAACAAATACAACTCAAATACAACCTAAAAATGAATAATCCAATTAAAAATGGGTAGAAGACATGAATAGACATTTTTCCCAAAGAAGACAGAGATAGCCAACAGACATATGAAAAGATTCTCCAAATCACTGATCATTAGGAAAATAGAAATCAAAACTTCAATGAGATATGATCTTATATCTGTCTGAATAGCTAACATCAATAACTCAAGAGAAACAAGTGCCTGTGAGGATGGAGAGAAAAGGGGAACCCTCTTACACTACTGGTGGGAAAGCAACTGGTGCATCCACTCTGGAAAACAGTAAGGAGATTCCTCAAAAAGTTAAAAATAGAACTGTCGTGTGATCCAGCATTTGCACTACTAGACATTTACCTAAAGAATAGAAAAATACTAATTCAAAGGGATAGATGCACCCTAATGTTTATAACAGCAGCATCTACAATAGCCAAATTCTAGAAACAATCCAAATGTCCATCACATGATGGACAAAGAAGATGTGGTATATACATACAATGCAATGTTGCTCAGCCATAAAAATGAATATAATCTTGCTATTTATGATGATGTGGATAGAACAAGAGAGTGTTATACTAAGCAAAATAAGTCAGTCAGAGAATGTTAAATACTGTATGATTTCACTCATGTGGAATTTAAGAAATAATAAAGACAAGCAAAGGGGAAAATGAGAGAGAGGGGGAGGAAGCCAAACCAAGAAACAGACTTTCAACTATAGAGACCTAATGGTTACCAGAGGGAAGAGATGGGTAAAACAGATAATGAGGATTACGGTGTGTGTATGCTGTAGAGAGCACCAGGTGTTGAATCACTGTATTGTACACCTGCAACTAACATTACACTTTATATGCACTAACTGGAATTAGAATAAAAACTTTAAAAAATAACGAAACGTTCCAATTCTTTACTTCTTGGCATCAGTCTTTGGTTATAGTTGCACCTTTCATTCTGACTTTTTGGCCTAGCTCTGAAGTTCTTAATTCTTTTCAATCATGATTTCACTGAATATTAAATATAACATATTTGTCCTTCTGTCTAACTTCTCTTGTCAGTTTACCTTTGAATTATTGTAATCATTTGCATTTTGGTGCCACAAAGATGTGACATCAATTGTAATAACACATTTTGGACCTTAACCATTCTCCCTATTTTCTCTTGCTCCCTCATTTTTTTCAGTTTTAGTTTTATAGATGTCCTTAGGAGAACTGCCCTTAGAAGCTTCCAAAAAGTTAAAACATGGTTTATCTTCTAAATTTTCTACTACATCTTATATGAAATGTAGGCATAATTTTCTTCATTTTTCCACTTGGCTGTAAATTAACTAAATTACTGCATAATTTTCCCCTCAGAGTCTGGCTACCGCTTCTACCATTCTTCTGAAAACAGACTCTTGTTGGGGCGCCTGGGTGGCTCAATCGGTTAGGCATGTGACTTCAGCTCAGGCCATGATCTCAGGTTTGTGGGGTCGAGCCCCACGTCAGGCTGTGAGCTGACAGCTCAGAGCCTGAAGCCTGCTTCAGATTCTGTCTCCTTCTATGCCCTTCACCTACTCGTGCTCGGTCTCTCAAAAATAAATAAAAATGTTTTAAAAAATAGACTTTTGTTGGTATAACATAATCTCCTAAATGGAAAACACAATGAAGTTTGAGTCTTCCTCATCTTTCCCTCTCTCAGGAAAGTTTGGCGCTGCTACTGACATCCTGGTTCTCTCACTTCCCTAAACATTTTCTCTCTCAGGTTTTCCCTTCATGCATCCTCTGCAAAACGTAAGACTTTCTCATAGTTTAGTCTCTTGCCCTCTCCTCAACTATTCTCTTTGCTCCTTCAGAAAACTCCTGTACTAACAGTGTCCTTCAAATGTGATGTCTTTTTCTTTTGTCCCTAGTGGCACATCCCAAACGTCTTATCAGCTGTTTCTTCAAAGGTATCATCCTGTGCCACTCCACACTAGTTCCATGTTTACCATTCCTTTATACCACTTAATTTTCTCATTTCCGTGGAGATTCCTGTTATTTGTCTACTCATTAATGCTCTAAATGTTGGTTACAATAGCTAATGTTTATTGAGCCCCTGCTGTTTGGATATAGTAGGTATTCTTCTTATGCAAAATCTGTCGGATTTTACTCTTTTGAGGACCTGTCGACTTTCCCTTATCCTGATGCCTCTCAAAACTTTCTATAGACATATATTCAGTTAAAACTGATGTTCTGCCTTAAGCCTTTATAAAAATATTATACTCTCTTCTATAATGTATTTCCTTATCCTCCAGTCTTCTAATTGTTGGGGTGTTTAAGGGTTTAATTCTGGAATTTCTTTTCTATTATATCTATACATGTCCCCTGTGCAATCTCATAGATAATGAATACTCAAATATTTATAATTCCAGCATCAGCCTCTTGCTTGAAATTTAGCCACTTACATCTATATTTCTATTCAACATTTTTACTTTGGTATCTAATGACCAACTCAAACTTAACATGTTCAAAACCAAACTCCTGGTGAATATATCCCTTAACTTTCCCAAATCCTGTTTCACCGGGGCTCTTCTTCATTTCGGGAAGTCATCGTTTCACTCTTTCAGTTGAGGAGATCATAAAAAAAAGAAAAAAAATCACTCTTTTTACATCCCAATCCTAATCCTGTTAACTGTATTTCAAAATATATCCATAGGGCTCCATTTCTTACTACTTTCTCTGATTTAAAAAAAAAATCATCTTTTCACCATCCTTTCATTGATTTTTTTAAATCTTTTATTGGATTATTGCAAGAGTCTCCTAACCAGGTCCTCTGCTTTGACTCTTCCTGACTACAACCTATTTTCCACTCATCAGTTAGGACTCTGCTAAAACTTCCTAGTATGTTCAGATCACTACAGTGAAGGTCCTTAAAATGTGTTACAGGGTCCTGCCTATTACTGACTTTTAGCACTCTCTCTCAGACCACATCTCCTATCATAATCTCTCTTGTTCCTTTTGTCAAGATCAGTGTTTAGATCATTCTAAAACCAGAGGATGGGGGGAGGTGATTTTGGACCCCTCCCTCCCAGGCAGGGACATTAAACATCATCTAGAAATATGGTGTATTTACAGGAGGCTGCTACAGGCATATGGTAGGGAGAGGCCAAGGATGCTGCTAAACATCCTACAGAGCATAAGACAGTTTCCCCACAACAGTTATCTGGCCCCAAATGTCAATAGAACAGAGTTGAGAAATACAGTATTATAGTTACAATGATCCCCTTCAAACTCCCATATTAAACACATATTAAGAGTGTATTAAGAGTGCCACACCCTCATGACTTCTCACTAAATGTTGTTTCTCTCTGGAACATTCTTTTCATGATCCCTCTCTCAAAAACATCCATTTTCCTGGAGTGCCTGGGCTGCTCAGTCCAAGCCTATGACTTGGTTTCAGCTCAGGTCACGATCTCTCAGTTTGTGGGTTCAGGCCCCACATTGGGGTCTGCACTGACTGTGCAGAACCTGTTTGAGATTTTCTCTTTCTCTGTCCCTTTCCCACTCACTCTGTCTTAAACATTTAATTTTTTTAATGTTTTTTATTTATATTTGAGAGAGAGACAGTATGAAGAGGGGAGGGTCAGAGAGTGAGACAGAGATACAGAATCCAAATACAGGCTCCAGGCTCTGAGCTAGCTGTCAGCACAGAGCCCAACGCAGGGCTCGAACCCACAAACCCTGAGATCATGACCTGAGCTCAAGTTGGATGCTTAACTGACTGAGCCACCCAGGTGCCCCTTAAACAAACATTTAAACAAACAAACAAAAAACATGTTGTTTTCCTGAGAGAGACATGCCTTCATTTTATGTAGATCTCTGTTGCGTATTACCTCATAATCCCTTCTGTACCTCCCCTAGCTATTCTCCAAGCAGCTGCTATCATGAACCCTACTTTCCTTCATTATGATATTACATATTATTTATATGTTTGGGTTTTGTTTGTTTCTGTCCACTAGAATGAATTCCATTACAGCAGGGTTTTTGTCACTACCCATCCCTTATCCTTAGAATCTAAAACAGTGCCTGAAATATGCAATAATAATATGATGAATGAATAGAGAAATGAATGAATTGCTTATCCGGCGCCAACTCATCCTATCCTATTGATTTCCTTCTACCTACAGTAATTTAGCACCTTAAGGATTAAAGATTTTCTTTCTCTAGTAGTGCTTACTACTTATACCTGTTCTTTGGAGATTGAAAATAATAGCATTTCTGTTTTACATAAAATTATAAGCTCATCTTTGTAACTTTAACTACTTAGCAAGAAATGCCTACCACAAACCACTTATCCTATGCGCTTTAATAGTCCACTGCTTCATAAAGTCTATTAGTAAAATTTCTGTTTCTGTATTAGGTGCTGTTTTCCTGGTTGACTCGCCATAATTTTTATGGCAGCATATACTTTTTAAATAGGACTATAACCATCTTTTCTAAAAAACCATAAGATGTGACAATCTTAACTATAAATATTAAATTCAAATAATCAAGAATATCATCTTGTTATTATGGAAAAATAGTTCAGACTCATATCTTGAAAAGTTAGTTAAATTATATGGGCCATGAAAAAATGTACTCTCTCCTTCTTCAGAAATATTTTGCTTTTGTCTATGAGACTTAGGTATCTAGAGTCCCATAGTAATTCATTAATGAATGGATGTTACAATACATACAATGGATAGAAATTAAGTTGATTAATAATGAACTTAAAATGAAGAATAACTCGATAATCCTGGTAATTCTGAGTCCTAATAAGGAAAAAGACAAGTGCTGAGCCCTAAGTATCCTTGATATGGATAAAACAGATTCTGAAATGTGCTGAAATTATGCCAGACTTTTTTCTTTCATATCCTGCTTACATATACCTATATCTATCTAACTATATCTATATATGGGTGTGTATGTATATGTAGACACATCGTTTATACAATTACTGTTTATTAGTTTGTTGTTTGCAATTTTTATTTATAGTATATTTTGAAGAGCTGAATAGTACAATTTTGATGAAGTCCTGTTTAACCATTTATTCCTTCATGCTTTGCTTTTTAGTGTCTTATTAAGATATTGTTGTCAAACACATGGGCCTAAGATTTTTTTTTCACATTTTCTTTTCTTATAATTTCAGGTTTTACATTTCAATTTATGATATACTTGAGGTTAATGTTTTTAATAGTATAATGAAAATATTGATATTCATTCCCCATTCCTTTGTGGATGTTCAATTGTTCCTGCTTGAATACCTTGGAAATTTGATTTCAAAAAGCCTAATTGACCACGTTTGTTGTACCTAATTCTGTCTTCTCTATGGTGTTGATTTATATACCTAACTTCACACTATACCACACAGTCACATACTTGGTAACTGTATCTTTAAAATAAACCTCTACATCCATTAATGTAAGGCCTGTAACCACGTTCCTTTATGCAAATTTTAGGATTAGTCAATTTCTACAAAATCCTCTGAACTACTTCTAAGAAACTGATTTATATCTATGTAACAATTTGGAGTGAATTGTTGTGTGTGTTCATAGTATTGAATTGTACCTCTCAACCCATAATAAAGCTCTATATATGTTTAGAATTTCATAAATTTCTCAGTAATATTTTTCAGTTTTAAATGGACAAGTCTTACACATATTTTGTTAAATATATTGCTAAGTTTTTAAATTTTTATGTGACTGTAAATTATTTTTATTCTACTTTTTAATAGTGTGTTGTGAGTACATGGAAATAAAATTACTTTACAAATGTTATGTCCTACAAACTTGATAAAATAGTTTATTGGTTATAATCACTTTGTGAATTTCTTAGAATGTTCTAAATGTAAGTTGTAAATCATTTTCTTTCTTTCCAGGCACTTTTATACTACTTTTTCTAGCAATAATGCACTGGATAGGCCCTCTAGTCCAATTAGAATAAGATATTCTGCCCTGTTTTTGATCTTAGAGAAAAGTGTTTTATCATAAAATATGTCAGTTTTAGGTTTTTCTTACTTGCCCTTTGAGAAAGTTTTATTCTTTTCCAAGTTTGCTGAAAGTTTTAATTATGTATTACTGCTGAATTTGTCAAAAGCCCTTTCATTTATTAAGATGATTATATTATTTTTCTCCTTTGTTAATATAGGGGATTAGAGTGATCTACGTTGTAATGTTAAACTTTGCATTGCTCAGTAAAATTATTTGGTCAGGATGGATGATCAGACCTTTATATTGTTCAGTTTGATTTGAAAATATTCTGCTAAAATGTTCTGTTTTTTTATATCTTTCTGTCATATCAAAGTAATGCTGGCTTCATAAAATGATTTGCAAAAGGCCCCTCTTCTATTTTTCTGAGTTTCTATGAGATTTCTATTATTTCTTGTTTAACAGTTTGTTAGAATTCCTCATTGAGTCATCTAAGCCTTGGGTTCTCTTTGGGGAAAGAGTTTAATAACAAATTTGTATATTAAACAGAAAGATTTTCATTTCAGTCTTTTCTTGGAACAAGTTTAATAATTTGAGTTATTCAAGATATTTGTCCATTTTACTTAAGATAGTTAAATTCAATAAGCATAAAACTGTTCAGAAAGGTAATTACCTGTTTATCAATTTTATCAATCTTTCAAAGCACCAGATTTTAGTTCCCTTAGATTTTTTCTAATGTGTGTATTGTGCTCCACTGATTTCTGCTGCTATCTGTATTCTTTCTTTTATCCAACTTCTTCGAGATTTTCTTTTTATCTTTTAAGATTCTCAAGATAGGAGGGGCAAGATGGCGGAGAAGTAGGGAGTTCTGTAATTTTGCCCGCCCACATTTATTGAACTGAGAGGACTCAAGCCACAATACTCTAATCTGCAAGAGTGGGAGGAAAACACAGACTCCAGAAAGACGACAACCTCAAAGGTGCCTGAGTGAGTGCAAACTGGGGAAATAAAAATGGCCTGCAGGAGGTACGGAGGGGAGGGAACCCCAGGCCAAAGCAGGGAGAGTGCAGAGATCCTGAGAGACAAGGGGAAGAGAAAGAGACTAAAAACGCTCATAGAACTGTCTCTAGAGAAGAGATAAAATATTTGGCCGGGGTGGAGAGGGATATTGTCATCCCATATATAGAAGCTGGGCGCCAGTAGAGAAACTGTCCCATCTAGCTGGTGCATTCTTCCTTGAGCTCAGTGGTGGCCCCAGGAGAAACAGATGCCTCCCCCTGCTCAGGAACTGGCCACCAGCGGGTACATCTCATCTCCAGCAGTAGCATTAAAGTGCATGGACTAGGATTTGGAAACAAGGGGGGCTTGGAAAATACAACTTGGCTTCCCCACTGCACAGGGAGATCAGACTCTAAAGAATGGCTTGCAATGCTTGGTTCCAGCAAGGTTCGGGTGCCGCCATTCTCCCCACAATCACCAAGG
>NC_043704.1:50841389-50882094 GCF_006229205.1 Suricata suricatta
TCAACAATAGCCAAAACATGGAAAAAGCCTAAATGCCCATCACCTGATGAGTGGATCAAGAAGTGTGGTATATACACACAATGGAGTACTACATGGCAATGAGAAAGAATGATATATGGCCATTTGTAGGAAGGTGGATGGACCTTGAGGGTGTCATAATGAGCTTTTAAACTGACAAGAGACAGAAAGCAAGCAAAATGACAAAACGAAAGAACTCTCCTCTAAAGAAATTCCGGAAAGAAGTCAAAGCCCCAGAACTGCTCAAAACAGATATAAGCAACATAACTGAGCAAGAATTTACAGCAATGGTCATAAAATTAATCACTGTACTTGAAAAAAGCATCAGAGGAACTAATGATACAAAGACTAGGGACATTCAAAATAGCTGTGACGATTTAAAAAGGCTATAAATAATATGCATAATAAAACTGAGGTGGCCACTGCACCGATTGAAGAGGCAGAGAGGAGAATAGGTGAATTAGAAGACACAGTTATAGCAAAAGAGGAAGCTGAGAAAAAGAGAAACAAATTGATACAGCGCACAAAAGGAGAATCTGAGACCTGAGTGAAACAATCAAACAGAACAATATCCATATCATAGGAATTCCTGAAGAAGAAAGAGGAAAAGGTCCTGAAGGGGGTTTTGATCAAATTATAGCCAAGAACTTCGCCAATATGGGGAAAGAAATACACACTGAAATCCAAGAGGCACACAGAACTTCTTTTAGACATAACTTGAATCAACCTTTCCTCAGACGTAACTTGACCTTAATACCATAGTGAAAAAGAGAGAATTATGAAAGCAGCTAGGGATAAAAGTGCCCTAACATAAAAAGGGAAACCTATCAGAGTGGATACAGACCTATCTAATGAAACTTGGCAGGCCAGGAAGGAATGGCAGGAAATCTTCAATGTGATGAACAGAAAACATATGCAACAAGAATCCTTTGTCCAGCAAGCCTGTCATTCAAAATAGAAGGAGAAATAAGGGTTTTCCCAAACAATAATTGATAGAATTCATCACCACCAAATCAGCCCTATAAGAAATCCTAAGCGGGAATCTATGAGGGAAATGCTGCAAGGAATACAAGTTACCAGAGACACCACTACAAACATGAACTCTACAGAGAACACAATGAATCCAAACCCACATTTTTCAATAATAACACTGAATGTCAATGGACTGAATGCTTCAATCAAATGACACAGGGTACAGAATGGATAAAAAAACAAAATTTATCAATTTGCTGTCTATAAGAGACTCATTTTAGATCTAAAGACACCTTCGGATTGAAAATAAGGGGATGGAGAAATATCTATCATGCGACTGGTAGTCAAAAGAAAGCTAGAAAAGCCATACTTGTATTGGACAAACTGGACATTAAAGTAAAGGCATTAACAAACAATGAAGAAGGACATTATATAATAATTACAGGATCTCTCCATCAGGAAGAGCTAACAATTATAAACATTTATGCACCAAATTCAGTAGCACCCAAATACATAAAACAATTAATCACAGACAGACACAATCTTATTGATAAGAATATGCTAATTGCAGGGGACTTTAATACTCCACTTACATCAGTGAATAGATAAAACAGACAGAAGATGACTGAAGAAACAATAGACCTGAATGACACATTGGAATAGATGGAATTGATAGATATATTTAGAACTCTGCATCCTGAAGCTAGGGAAATTCAGCTTCGTCATGAGTGCGCATGGCACATTCTCCAAGATGGATCATATACTGGGTCATAAAGCAGCTTTCCATAAATACAAAAATTTGAGATTATACCATGCACAATTGCAGATCACAATGTTATGAAACTTGAAATCAATCACAGGAAAAAGTCTGGAAAGCCTCCAAAAATGTGGAGGTTAAAAACCACCCTACTAAAAAATGATTGGACCAATCAGGCAATTAGAGAAGAAACCAAAAAATATATGGAAACAAATAAAAATGAAAATACAACAATGCAGCCTCTCTGGGATGCAGCAAAGTTAGTCCTAAGAAGAAAGTATACTGCAATCCAGGCCTATTCAAGAAACTAGAAAAAGTGCAAATTGAAAAATCTAACAGAGCACCTAGAGAACCTAGAAGGGGAGCAGCAAGAGCACCCCAAACCCAGCAGAAGAAGAGAAATTATAAAGATCAGGACAGAAATAAACAATATAGAACCAAAAAAAAAAAAAAAAACATTTGAACAGATCAATGAAACCATGAGTTGGTTTTTTGAAAAAATAAACAAAGTTGGTAAATCTCAAGCCAGTCTTCTCAGAAAAATAAGAGAGAATACCGAAAGTCATGAATTAAAATAGATTTATTAAAACCAATCCCTCAGAAGTACAAGCAATCATCAGAGATTACTATGAAATATTCTATGCTAACAAACTGGACAATTTAGAAGAAATGGACAAATTCCTAAACACACATGTACTACCAAAATTCAAATGGGAAGAGATAGAAAATCCAAACAGACTAATAACCAGTGAAGAAATTGAATCCGTTATCAAAAATGCCCCAATGAATAAGAGCCCAGGGCCAGATGGCTTCCAAGGGGAATTCTACCACACACTTAAAGCAGAGGTAATACCCTTTCTTCTCAAACTATTTCAAAAAATAGAAATAGAAGGAAAATTTCCAGACTCATTCTATGAAGCCAGCATCACCTTGATACCAAAACCAGACAGAGACCAAACAAAAAAAGAAAACTACAGGCCAATATCCTTAATGAATACACATGCAGAAATACTCAACAAGATAATAGCAAATAGAATTCAATAGCATATAAAAAGATGATCCCATCATGATCAGGTGGGATTTATTCCTGGATTACAGGGCTGGTTCAATATTCACAAATCCATCGATGTGATACATCACATTAACAAAAGAAAAGATAAAAATTATATTATCCTGTCCATAGATGCAGAAAAAGCATCTGACAAAATACAGCATCCTTTCCTTAATAAAAAATCCTTGAGAAAGCTGGGATAAAGGAACTTACTTAATCATTATAAAAGGCATTTATGAAAAGCCCACAGCTAATATCATCCCCAATGGGAAAAAAATGAGATCTTTCCCCCTGAGATCAGGAACATGACAAGAATGTCTACTCTCACCACTGTTGTTTAATATAGTGCTGGAAGTCCTAGAATCAGCCATCAGACAACAAAAGGAAATAAAAGGCATCAGAATTGGCAAAGATGAACTCAAACTGTCACTTTTCGCAGATGACATGATACTCTACATGGAAAATCCGACAGACTCCACCAGAAGCCTACTAGAACTGATCCAGGAATTCAGCCAAGTCCAAGGGCACAAAATCAATGTACAGAAATCTGTTCCATTTTTATACACCAATAATGAAACAACAGAAAGAGAAATCAAGAAACTGATGCCATTCACAACTGCACCAAAACCCATAAAATACCTAGGAATAAAACTAACCAATGTTGTAAAAGACGTGTACAATGAAAACTATAGACAACTTAGGAAGGAAATTGAAGAAGACACAACTCCCCTATGATCCAGCAATAACATTGCTGGGGATTTATCCAAAAGATACAGAAGTGCTGATGCATAGGGGCACATGTACCCCAATGTTCATATCAGCACTTTCAACAATAGCCAAATTTCTTGTCTTTAAATCTTTTTTATGTAATATTAACATAGTTGTTCCAATGTTCTCATAATTATTGTTTTTTGGTATATTATTTCTTATTTTGTTTTTTAAAATTTTACTTTGAAAAAATTTAGGCTTATGAAAAATTGCAAACATAATACATAAAAAAACTCAGTATGTCCTTCAAACAGCATCCACTAATATTGACATGTTACCAAACTAGAGGACAATTACCAAAATAAGAAATGTTATTGTTTTATTAAAGACTTTATTTGGATTCTTAACAGTTTCCCCCTACTATATTTTTCTGCTTCAGATCCAGTTCAGGATTCCACTTTGCATTTAGTTGTAATGTCTCCTTAGTCTTCTCCAATATAGTAAAGTAACTTCTCAATTTTGACTAACAATGGTTTTGTTTTATTTAACAGTTCATGTCGTTTTTCCCTTCTTTTGTCTGTTATTTGGTGAAATACATTAATAATTAAATGTTTCATGAGTCTTCCATTCCTGAAATAAACTATATTTGATCCTTTACATGTTGCTGAACTCAAATTGCTATATTTTAAAGAATTTTTGTGTTGATATTCATGATAATATTAACCTCCAAATTTGTTTCTTGCAGACTTTGTCTTGGTTTGGTATTAAAGTAAGGCTGGGCTCCATAAAATGAGTTGGGAAGGACCTCATTGTCTTTTCTATTCTAGACTATATTGTGTAGAATTAGTATTATTTCTTCCTTAAGTGTTTGGTAAAATAAGTGAAACTACATGTGGTTGGACTTTTTTTATTAGAAGCTCTTTAAAATATATACAATTTTATTAATAGATACAATTATTCATGTTATGCATTTCTCCTTGAGTTTTATAATTTGTCTTTTTCAATTAATTAGTCTATTTCATCTAAAAATTTTAATTTACAGACATATTTTATTTTTAAAGTATTCTTATTTTTTAAAATTTTATCTCTTTATTTTGAAAGAGAGAGAGAGAGAGAAAATAAGAACGAGAATGAGTAGGAGAATGAGAATGATCTGAGGGGAGGGAGGGAGAGAAGGAGAGAGAATCCCAAGCAGGCTCCTTGCCATCAGTGTAAAGCCTGATACAGGGCTCAATCTCACGAACTACAAGACCATGACCTGAGACAAAATCAAGAGTCTGAGGCTTAACCAACTGAGCCACCCAAGCCCTCTAAGTGTATTTTTAATATCTGTGAATTAGTGGTAATTTCTTCCTTCATTCCAAAAATTATCAATTTCTTTTATTTTTCCATTGTGTTTGGTAAATTGGGTGGGCAATTTATCAATTATATTTATTTTTCAAAAAACTAGATTTTGGTTTCTTTGTTTCTATAATTTTTAACTGTTATTAATTTCTGCTCTAAATTTTATAATTTTCTTCCACTTGCTCTTTTTTGGATATAATTCAGTCTCCTTTCTCTGGTTGCTTAAGGTGGATTTTCTTTCAATTACTAATTTATAGCAATTTATTTTTATCTAATATTAGTGTTTGATTCCATGAAATTCTCTATAAGTGCTTCAGCTTTGTACTACAAATTTAGTTTGTTGCATTTTCATTTTAATTTAGTTAAAATATTTTAAAATTTTCTTTAAACTGTTTTCCTTGTTTTACCTGTGGGCTCAACTACCTAGAAGAAATGTATAAATTCCTAGAAACAAACAACCATCCAAGACTGAATCATGAAGAAATAAAAAATTTGCATAGACCAATTACTAGCAAAGAGACTGAATCAGCAAAACCTCCCAACAAACAAAAGTCTAGCACCAGATAGCATCACTGTGAATTCTACCAAATATTCAAAGAACATTAATATTTTTAAAACTCTTTCGAAAGATAAAAGAGGCAGGAATACTTCCAAATGCATTTTACAAGTCAAGCATTATTAGCCTGATACCAAAACCAGGTGAGGACACCATTATAAAGAAAATTATAGGCCAAAATTCTTGGTGAAAGTAAATGAAAATGCCTCAAACCAAATTAAAAATATATTAAAAGCAGCATAGACCATGATCAAGTGGGATTTATTCCAGAGCTGCAAGATTGGTTCAATACACACAAACCAATCAATGTGGCATATCATTTTCACAAAATAAGGGATAAAAATTATATGGTCATCTCAATAAATTCACACAAAAGCACTTGATAAAATTCAACATCCATGTTTGAAAACAAAAGTTCAAGAAAGTATGTATAGAGGGAATACCTCAAAGTCAAAAAGGTCATATATGACAAGCCCATAGCTAATATTATAGTCAATGGTAAAAGGTTGAAAGTTTTTACTCTTAGACCAGGAACAAGAAAAAGACATCATCCATTCTGGTCACTTTTATTCATAGTATTAGAAATCCAATGAATAGAAATAAAAGGCATATGTATCAGATAAAAAAGGGTAGGGGTGCTTGAGTGGCTCATTTGGCTAAGCATCTGGCTATGGATTTTGGCTCATGTCATGATCTCATGGCTTGTGGGATTGAGCACTGTGTCAGACTGACAGTGCAGAGCCTACTTGGGATTCTCTTTCTCTCTCTCTCTCTCTCTCTCTCTCTCTCTCTCTCTTTACCCCTCACTCTGCTTACTGTGTTTTTCAAAATAAATAAACATTAAAGAATTAAAGAAAGAAGTAAAAATGTCACTATTTGAAGATGACATAATACTATATATAGAACATAATAAAGGCTCCACCAAAGAAATGTTATGAGTAATAAATGAATTCAATAAGGCTGCAGGATATAAAAATGTATGTATAGAAATCTGTTGCATTTCTATACACTAATAAATAACACAGTAGCAGAAACAAAAATTAAGAAAAACAATCTCATTTACAATTGCATCAAAAAGAATAAAGCACCTAAGAATGAATTTAACCAAGAGGTTAAAGGCTTATACTCTGAATCTATAAGAAATTGATGAATGAGGTACCTGGGTGGCTCAGTCAGTTAGGCTTCTGACTTTGGCTCAAGTCATGATATTGTGGTCTGTGCTTTTGGGTGCCATGTTGGGCTCTGTGCTGACAGCTCGGAGCCTGCTCCTGATTTTGTATCTCTCTCTCTCTGCCCCTCTCCCACTTGCACTCTGCCTTTCTCTTTCGCTCTCAAAAATAAACATTAAAACTTTTTTTTAAATTTATGAAAGAAAGGTGATACAAATAATGGCAAGATAAACCATGCTTGTGGATTGGGAGATTTAATATTGTTAAAATTTCCACACTGCCCAAAGCAATCTACAGATTCAATGCAATCTCTATAAAAATACCAATAGTGTTTTTTTACAGAACTAGAACAAAACACAAAGAAAGCCTAAAATTTGTATAGAGCCACAAAAGACTCAGAATAAGGCAATCTTGAGAAAGAAGAACAAAGCTGAAGGTTATCACAGTCCCAGATTTTAAAATATACCACAAAGCTATAGTAATCAATACAGTATGGTACTGGTACAAAAATAGACACATAAGTCAACAGAATTCAGAGCCCAGAAATAAACCCAAGAATACATGTCAATTAATACATGACAAAGGAGGCACTAATACATACAACAGGGAAAAGATATTTTCTTCAGTAAATTGTGCTGTGAAAACTAAAAATCATCTGAAAAAAAGAAAAAAAGAAACTAGACCATTTTATTATATCATACACAAAATAAGCTCAAAATGGATTAAAGAACTAAATGTAAATCCTGAATCCAAAAAATTGTTAAAGAAAACATAGGCAGTACTCTCTTGGACATCAACCTTAGCAGTATTTTTTCTGAAACTGTCTCCTCAGGCAAGGGAAATAAAAACAAAAACGAATAATTAGACTATTATTTGCTTTTGCACAGCAAGGGAAACCATCAGGAAGATGAAAAGGCAACCTAATGAATGGGAGAAAATATGTGCAATTGGTACATCCCCTAAGAGTATATAAAAAATCCACAAAACTCAACAAAAAACAGTCCAACTAAAAAATAGAGGAGCTAAATAGACACTTTTCCAAAGAAGACATACATATGGCCAATAGATATATTAAAGATGTTCAACATCACTCATCATCAGGCGAATGCAAATCAAAGTCAAAATCATCTCACATCAGTCAGAATTACTGCTATCAAAAAGACAATAACAGGTGTTGGCAAGGGTGTGGATAAAGGGAACCCTTATATATGTATGGTGGGAATGTAAATTGGCATAGTCACTATGGAAAAGAGTATGGAGGTTCCCCCAAAATAAAAACAGAAGTACCATGTGAGCCAATAATTCCATTGCTGGATATTTGTCCAAAGAAAATAAAAAAACTAATTTAAAAAATATGTGCACTCCATGTTTATTGCATTATTTACAGTAGCCAAGATATGGAAGCAACCTAAGTGTTATCAATAGATGAATAGGCATGGAAGATGTATAAATACACAACAGAGTATTATTTAGCATAAAAAAGAATGAAATCTTTCCATTTATGATAACATGGGTGGACCTAAAGGGTATTATGTTAAGTGAAATAAGCCATACGACAAAGCAAATAGTACATGATATCACTTCTAAGTGGTATCTAAAAAACAAACAACAAAGAGAAACAGATGCATAAATACAGACAGCAGGTAGTTGACAAAGAAGAGGGGATGGAGGGATGGGTCAAAAGGGTGAGAGGATCAAGACATACAAATTTGCAGTCATAAAATAAATAGCTTTCAGAAATAAAAGGTACAACCTAGAGACTATAGTTAATAATACTGTAATATACCTATCATGGTGAACATTCAGTAATGCACATAATTGCTGAATTACTACACTGTACACCTAAAACTAGTATTACATGTTACCTATACATCAATTAAAAATCTAAAGGGGCTCCAGGGTGGCTCAGTCAGATAAGGGTCCAGCTCTTGATTTCAGCTCTGGTCATGATCTCCTGGTTTGTGAGATTAAGCCCCACATCATGCTGCATGCTACAGCCTGGAGCACTGCTTGGGATTCTCTCTCTTCTCTCTCTCTGCCCCTACCCCTACTTGCAGTGTTCTCTCTTTTATCTTTGCTCTCTCGCTCTCTCTCTCTCTCAAAATAAACATTTAAGAAGAAGTTTTAAAACTTTTTAAAGAAATTAAATAAGATGCAAAGAAATGGAAATATATTTTGTGCTCATGAGTTAAAAGAATTAATGATAAAATGTTTATATTACCCAAACCAAGCTATGGAGTCGATAAAACCCCTATCAAAATTCTAGGAGCTCCTGGGTGACTCAGTCAGTTAAGCATCTGACTTCAGCTCAGGTCACAAACCCTTGGTTCATGAGTTCCAGCCCTGCATCAGGCCCTGTGCTGATAATTCAGAGCCTGGAGCCTACTTCAGATTCTGTGTCTCCCTCTCTTTTACTGTCTGTCTGTCTCTCAAGAATAAATAAACATTAAAAAGAAAAAAACAACTCTAATGGTATTTTTCACAGAAATATAACAAACAAGCTTAAAGTTTGTATGGAACTACAAAGGACCCTGAATAGCCCATCAATCTTAGGAACAAAGCTGAAGGCATCATATTCCCTGATTTTATGCCATATCACAAAGCCACAATAATTAAAAGAGTGTGATAGTGGCATGAAAACAGACACACAGATCAACAGGACAAAGTAGAGAGCCACAAAATAAATCTACACATATATTGTTAGTTAATTTACACAACAAAAGAAGCGAGGCTATCTAATGGGGAAAGGATGGTCTCTTCAAACAAATGGTTCTGGAAAAACCTGACAGCAACTTACGAAAGAATGAAACTAGACTACAATTTTACACCATACATAAAAACTAACTCAAAATGGATTAAAGACTTAAACATAAGACCTAAAATTATAACACTCCTAGACTAAGATAACTTAGATTGTAAGCTCCTTGATATCAGTCTTGGTGATGATTTCTTAGATCTAATTTCCTAAAAGAAAAGGCAACAAAAGCAAAAACAAACAACTAGCATATATCAAACTAAAAAACTTCTTCTTAGCAAAGGAAATCATCAAAATGAACAAGCCTACTGAGTGGAAGAAAATATTTGCAATTCATGTATTTGATAAGACATTAATGTCCAAAATATATAAATAACTCATATAACTCAATGGCAAAACAAAAAACTAAAAACAATAAAAAATTCAGCAAAATAGCCCTTTTTCCAAGGAAGACATACAGATGGCCAATAGGTTCATTAAAACATGCTCGATGTCATTAATCATCAGGGAAATGCAAATCAAAACCAAGAGATATCACCTCACACCTCTTAGAATGTGTATTATTTTTATTTTAAAAAATTTTAATGTTTATTTTTGAGACATAGAGAGACAGAGCATGAATGGGGGCGGGGCAGAGGGAGAGGGAGACACAGAATGAGGAGCAGGCTCCAGGCTCTGAGCTGTCAGCGCAGAGGCTGATGTGGGGTTCGAAAACATGAACAATGAGATCACGACCTGAGCCAAAGTCAGATGCTCAACTGACTGAGCCACCCAGGCGCCCCAAAATGTCTATTATTTTAAAAGATAAGAAATAACAAGTGTTGACAAGGATTGGGGAGAAAAGGAACCCTTATGCGCTATTGGGAAGACTGTAAATTAGTGCAGTCACTATGGAAAACAGTAATTCAAAAGAGAACTACCATATGATCCAACAATTGCACTTCTGAAATGAAAAAAACTACATTTGAAAAGATATTTGCACCCCTGTGCTTATTCTATCGCTGTTTATAATAGCTGGTGTGGAACCATCCACCACTAGACGGACAGATTAAAAAATCACACACACACACACACACACACACACACACACACACACACACACAATGGAATACAATTCAGCCATAAAAAAAAAAAACAGAGTGAAATCTTGCCATTTGGAGTAACATGGATGGACCTTGAAGGCATTATGGCAAGTGAAATAAATCAGACACAAATATAGTGTGATCTTACCTATATCTGGAATCTAAAAACAAACACCAAGTTCATAGACACAGAGAACAAATTGGCAGTTGCCGGAAATGGGATTGGGGTATAGGGTGTCAAGGAGTGTGCATAATGGGTTAAGGAATTTAAAAGGTACACACTCCCAATTATAAAATAAGTAAGTCAGGGGGGTTAAATGTACAGCATGATGACTACAATGAACTGTATTGCATATTCGAAAGTTGCTAAGACAATAAAAGACTTAAAAGTTTTTATCACAGGAAAATAAAATTTTGTAACTATGTAACAGAAAAGAACTAGCTCATTTTGATCATTTCTCAATATACATAAATCTTGGATCATTATGTTAATATTTTTTGTCAATTATGCCCTAATAAAAAATAGAAACATATGCTGGAAATAAAGTTAAGGATGAAACTGTTGTTTGGGAGGCACATTGCACTGAGAAGATTCTTAGGTTCTAGGTTTAAGTCTGTGGGCTTTTGCATGTGTGCTTGTGTGCCTCTGGTATCCGACTGTTCTACCTCTGCTTTCTCCACTGAACTGATTTTACACTTTTTATATTTTCTATACTTGGATGGGTCTATAACTGGATTCCTAAAAAAATATTTTAAATGTTTATTTATCTTTGAGAGCAAGAGCAAGGCAGAGGGAGAGGGAGAGTGGGAGAGAGGGATGGAGGGTGGGGAGGTGGGGAGAGAAGAATGAGTGGAGGAGGAGCAGAGAGAGAAAAAGACAGAATCCGAAGCAGGCTTCAGGATCCAAGCTGCAAACTTGTGAACCGCAAGATCATGACCTAAGCCAAAGTCAGATGCTTAACGGCTGCGCAACTCAGGTGTCCCATACAACTGGATTCTTGTATGTGTCTATCTGCCAATGTCACACAATCTTGATTACTGTGTCTCTATATTGAACCTTAATATTGGATAGAGTCACTCACTCCTCCTATTTCATTCCTCTTTTTCACAATTCTTTGTCATTCTAATTCCTATGCTTTTCCAATATATTTTAGAAAAGTTTTGTCCATGTTCATAAAAATTTCTGCAAGAGTTCTGATAGGAATCACACTAAACTTATATATCATTTTGAAATTAAATCTTTGCAGATTTGAGTTTTTCCAGTCCATTTTCAACTCTCTCCCTTTATTTTGTTGATTATTTTCATCAGGGTTTATAGTTCTGATATATTTTCCATTACATTGTTTTCTAGATTTGTTATGTTTTGTTAGATTTACATATCCAAATGTTTCATTTTGAGAGAGATGTATTGCTCCCCATGTGCATAGAAATAAAATATTTCAGTTTAGGTGTAAAGTGTAAAGGTCAGGTTTTATCAAGTGGCATCAGCAAGAATAAAAGAAGTCTTTCTTAATGTATTAGTAGAAAAGAGTTGTAGGCCTTTAACTATAAATAATTTTTCATTACATTTAAAGCTGCACTTAAGTCTATTTTCATCTGACCAACCTACTTAGGAGAAAGTAGACCAATGAATGTAAACACAATGCTAGATTTGCTAGGTGAATTTCTCTATTTCTTAACTATATTATTGAAATATTTTATTGTATAGTGCCTTATAATTAAAAACTTTCATCAGATAATTCACTTCACATTTTTCTAACAGCTTGAAAAGATGGTTTCTTTCCCTCTGACACAACTCAGAGATGAGTACCACTAAATCTTGGATACCTGAAAAAATTATCTTGTTCTACTTTCATAAATCTAAAGTTGTCACACTATTTTTTAGCTTGGAAATATAATTTTGCACGGAGTTTCTTCTCTTTCCTTAGAATTTACCTCTTCCATATATAGCTATCTGCAAATTTTTATTTTACTAATGTTATTTTTTATTATTTTCAATTGTTTTACTTAAATGTTATAAAAGACAAAGTTATCCTTACTTTGGTGTAGGTCAATAGTGAAACACAAGTCTTGTTACAAGGTAGGAATTAGATACTTATAAAATGAATCCTTTACTTAATTTGGTCTAGTATTTTCATAAATGCACCAAGTTTACATTTCCTGAGAAAAATGTACTCAGAAGTCAAGGTCTGTCAGATATATGTTCTATTTATGGAGAAGAATTAATGGTAAAAATAATTAGGAGTGTGGAATATGGAGCCAGACTATTTCAGTTGTCATTCTAATTACTTGTTAAGGGCTGTATGAAATTGAGCAAGTCACTTAATTCTGTCTCAAACTATTCAAAAGTGAGAATGATGATAATACGACTTTTGTCCACTGGCACATTGTGATGTTAAATAAAGTCAATGTACATAATATTTTGTACATTTTGTGCACATGTGTAAAGTGTAGATGTAATAGTCTCTAAATATTCAATACTATCACATATTACCACAAGAACTTTTCCAAATGGCATCTCATCATTTGCTAACATGGAGAACTCATTTGGCATGGGTGATAAATGACATAGAAATTACAAAATTACAAGTAGGCCAAATGGCCTTCTCATGCCCCTGCCCCATTAGCCCTCACATGAACTCCAGGTGAACGTTTCAATGGTGTGTAAAGGAAGATTCAGAAGCAGCAAGGCTGTTAAAGGCACATCAACAGCAGCTACAAAGAGCCTAACTATTCTTTTAAGGGTTAGAGTAGCCCCAGTATTAACACCTGGATTCCTGAAACAGACATTTCTGAAGAGGCAACATCTTCTTTGACTCTAATGTTCTGGTCTTGTGAAAATACCCTCCCATTTAAGAGCTAAAATGTTCAATCCCATTATTCACCACTGATAAATCCAACCAGTAGAGACCCACTGTCTTACTTTTTACCTCCCACTAATTTTCTTTTTCTTCTTTGGTTGAAATGAAGGAAGAAGCTCAAGGCAGGAGTGAGTTGAAGGGAGGCAGTTTCAGCTCCCACTAGTGCCTATAGAGATCCCCGATCTTCACTTGGATTTTGTTAAGTTTTGAAAATGTCTTTTTCCTCAACTTTAATTCCAATGGAATATGTACGTACCCTAGTGCCATAGCATGATGGTGAAAGAAAACACTAATGATCTGAAGATTATTTCACCAAAATTAGTATTCTAATTATTATATTATCACTCTTATTATTAGAAGACTATTACCATTCAAACTTAATAATTTATTTTTACTTTTATTTAGTCACATCACTTGCCCACTATTATGTGCTAGCAAATTTTAGGTAACAGAAATAAAGAACAAAAGCTTTCCCTCTGCTAGAAATGCTCTCCCAGCAATAAAAGGCTCCAGGGTACCAAGCGTGGATGGAAAACTGGGAGGCTTGTTTGGATTACAGTACAGGATGGGTTGACATATGGCTTAGAAACCTGAGATAAAATGGGAACCCATACAGCATTCACAGTGAAGACCGACTTAGGAAACAAAGATGCATTTTAACCTAAGCTTCAGCGCAAATGTTCAAAATTGCATGGTGAAAAACAGGTTTCAGAGAAGGCTGCTACAACTTTTGCAAATTTGTGAGAGTAAGAAGTAGTTCCTAAAATAATGCTGTTCATGAGGATAAATGGAAGATATTCTGTAGGAAATTTGTAATGTTTCTGCTTTCACTAGTGGAACTTCTGATCACATCAAAAATTGACATTAATAAAAAACTAGTCCCATATCCAACCCCAAGTCTGTCTCATTTTTATGAATATTATCCCAAAGCACCTTTCAGCCTCTAAGGAAGGTAAGAGGATATTAGACACAACTGGCAATGGGAATGCATCTGTTCATCTGTCCTGGCAATGGCTAGGACAATATGGGCACTTTTTCCCTTCAAATGCTCTTCTGGAATTTGAACAGTACCCTAGCACTGTACACATGTGGGTATTCAGCAGTGAACTGCCTCAGTTTCTCATTAAGTTCAAAGTCTTTTATATGAATAGTATAAAAAAAAAGCTAACTGATGCCGATTAACATAAGCATCTTCCCACTCATCCCTCATTTAGCTACAAATTCAGAGTGATCTGACCTGTGTAACATCAGAGTCCACAAAGCAATGTAAATAAGCCATGAATATTCTCAAAAATAGATGCTGAAATGGGACCGCCAAAGAAAAATGCAAAGAGCTGAGTCAATCATTTGTAGACTAGTTAAAAACCAATGAAGCAAAAAACTGATGGTAGTTTTGACACATCAAAGGAGAGAGTTAAAGACATTGTTTGGTATAAAACTCAGAAGGAGAGAGCCTGTTCTACATGTTTCCCAATTTCAATTTGTATTCAGAGGTTCTAAGACTTAGATACAGGTGGCTTTCCATACAGCAGCCCATAGATGGCCACTGATTTGAGAAATAAAATATCTGTACATTTTCTGTCCATTACTACCCCACACACTTCTAAACATCTTTGCTTTTAATCTTCCGTTCTTGCTGCTTCCAAATTCCTGACCTACCAGTCAAGATCTTTCAAATGCCAGAAGTGCAGGAGTATTTATAAGTTAGGATGCTTCATCTTTCATACCATGTTAGGACCTCATAAATTGGTCAAAGCCCTATTGACTAGGAAGGTTTACGTCAATGCTGTCTTTCAGGACCAATTCCAGATATGACTGTTGAATAACAGCCATCCATGTTTGGCTCTGAGCCGTCCCAACCACAAACCAGGTCCGGATTTGTATACCAACTCCATTACTTGATTGTAGAGAATATTCCTCAGGGTTATAGCTATGTATTGTGGAAGAAGCTCAAACAGTGGTAGTTGGTCTGGTACTCCATGGCAGCCTCATTTATATTTATGTCCACTAGGTCAGCTCAGGCCCAATCCTGAATAAACCACTTCTACAATACCATACTTTAGTGACCTTCTTACCTGAATTTATATCTTGGTAGATGCTTTCTGACTATGTAGTTATTTGATGTACCATGTTAGGTGTTTAGTATCTACTTAGGGCTAAGGACCACAGCAGAAGTTGCTTTTCAGGTGGTAAATACTTATTTGAAGAATACAACATAGCATTATTCTATAGCCTCCATGAATCTATGCTGCAACTCATCTAATAGGGCTTCAGAAATTCAGAGAAAGTCTTTATGTTCCACACATACCTATAACACTGTGGAATCTGTTGGGTCACATGACCCAAGAAGCAAGGCTCACCTGTATCACAGGTCAAGTTTTTTTTTTTGTTTTTTTTTTTTAATAGAGTTCCCTCTTATACTCTGAGCAATTTTCAAAGCTGTGGTCCTTCCAACACACCAGTAAATGATTTTATTTTTTGCAGTTGTCTCAGATCTGGTATGTACTATCTCCAAAATCTGAAGAGATCTGCAAGTGATATACCTTGTAGTGTTTGGGAAGTATAAGGTATAATAATATGTTCTTTACTTTGAAGAAAGTTCAGCATATGAACACTCTTAAAAACTTAAGTAATATGCCATATCTCTGAATCTCTTTTTAAAGTTGATTTTCTTTTGATGGAAAGAGAGAGAGATAGAGAGAGAAAGCAGAGGAGGGGCAGAGAGAGAGAGAGAGAGAGAGAGAGAGAGAGAGAGAGAGAGAAAATCCCAAGCAGGCTCCACACTGTCAGCATGGAGCCCTATGTGGGACTTAAGCCCATGAACCGTGAGATCAAAACCTGAGTCAAAATCAAAAGTCTGATATTGAGTTGACTGAGCCACCCAGGTACATCAACATGTCCCTGAATTTTGAGAGGATTTATATACTACACACCAGTGTGCAATTGTCTTTACTGGGGTACTCCGAGAACAACAACTTCTGCTCCAATTAACATGATGGCATCAATATAGAGGGACCACTGAGATGGCCTGCAGGATATTCAGATCATCAAGTTCCCTCCAGACTATATTGTCAAAATGAATATAGGACCAACAAATCTATGAAAAGATATTCAACATCACTATTAGGGAAATGCAAATCACAACCACAATAAGAGGTCACCACACAGCCACTAATATGGTGCCTGTACAAAACAAACAAACAAACAAAACAGGAAAGAAAAAAAACAACAACAACAGGAATTAAGTGGTGGTAAGGATGTGGAGAGACCTTGGAGCCCTTATGCACTGTTGGTGGGAGAATAACATTGTGTCGTCTCCGTGGAAAACAGTGTGGCAGTTTCTCAAAAATGTAAATATGGAATTACCATATGATTCAGCAATTTTACTTTTGAGTATATATCCAAAAGAATTGAAGCTGGGTCCTGAAAAGATCTTTGCATACCTATGTTCATAACACCATTATTCGTAATAGCCAAGAGGCAGAAGCATATAAATGATTCCATTTATATGAAGTATCTAGAAGAGGCAAATCCACAGAGACAGAAAGTAGACTAATGGTTGCCAGAAGCAGGAGAGATTGGTGGTAAATCAGGAGTCACCCCTAATAGGTATGGGATGTCTTTGGGGGTCCTGAAATTAATTATGGTGATGGTTGCACAACTTTATGAATGTATTCAAAAACCACTGGATTGTATAACTTAAGTGGTAGAACATGTGGTATATGAGTTACATCTTAATAAATATTTACAAACAAAGTATAGGGAAGTTACTACAGTCCTATAGCAAGAGTCTGAGTATAATGACTGCTGTGGTTGTGGCTGCTTTTTCTTTTAATAACTTATATTAATATATTAATTACAGCTGGGGTATTGGCCAGTCAGAGGCTGTGCACCCCTAGCATACAGCCCACAAGAGAGGTTTCTCCAATTTCAACAGAGGGCCTTGACTTATAAACAAAATGAATAGCAAGTTTTCTTTTTCGTGTCTCTGAAATAAACATGACCTGACTACCACCTCATTATACCAAAGCCCAATTCAGACCAGGTAGCCAAACTCAAAGCTTTGTTTGTGCTTTAGAGCCAATGATCAATGTTGTAAGACCCTCCTCCCCCTCTCCCATCGGGTCAAACTGGACCCTAAAATATCAACCATTGTTTCACTCACTCATTCCCACTCTGGTAAATAAAGGTTGAGCAACCTGGCTCTGGAAAGGCCCTAAGAATGTAACTGGATAACGAACATTGTGACCTAAAGTTTAACGTGTTTTTCAAGATTCTGTTAAGCAACCCAACCTCTTTACTAAGGCGTGGCTGAGGCAAAGTCCAAGGTGAGGTGAAAGTCACCTAGTTGCTGCCCTGCAGTATCTTAGGTGTCTTACTATGATTGGTCATTTTAAAAGACTAAGAACTTTAAAATAATAGGTTCCCACCAAAACTAATGTCTGTGTATTACAATATAATGGGCTACAATGCAATGCTGTATATTGTAATTGGTTAATACATGATGACCCATTTTGTCTTGCCAAAACCCTTCAACACCCTGAGCTCCTGCAGCGTGGGGCTCTCCTCCGAGGACTTCCAGCTACTGGCGAGGGCCTTTTGGCCTAACTAAAACAAGCCCATTAACCAACTCATTTGTGTTCGTGGGTTCTACTCTGAGTGACTCACATTGGGGGGGGGGGAGGTCTAACAATGTGAGCAGCTGAATATTCCACTATTGATAAAACTTTCAGATGCTGTAGAAATCAGACAAAGAAATCTATTTTTGGGGAAAAGTGTTTTTGTTGGACAAAATAGAATCCCTAACACTAATGGATATCGACCTATCTGGCCATTCATGAACTATACCATAAAATCATGTACAAGTATGTATATATGTGTGTGTATAGTTTTAGTTAACTCCATCCCTTTTCCAGAGCTGGAAAAAAATGAGATGGAGTAGTACATCTTTGCCACTTTCAGCTACCACATTATAAACCACATGGTAATAGATTATTTTAAAAGATCTGGCATGGAGTGTATGTAGAACTTAAAATCTCAAAAAATGAAGCAACTCAAAGAAGTCTGCTTTAAATGCCTTCCAGGTCCCAAAGCAAACCTTGAAATGAAGCATATCTTCAGACTTTATTTCCATTTGATTTAAAAAAAAATCATTGTTATCAATTTTGCATTTTCCTTAGTTTTGTCAGTGAAATGGAATAGGATATAAACCTTCCCATCATCTACAAATCAAGATAGTGACTGTCTACAAATCAAGACCAAAGAAATGCTTCTAAAAAGCTTTTGAGACAAAAGCTCTTTATATTGACATCTCAGTTCTAAGGATACCTGTTAGGAAAAATTTTCTAATTCTTGTTCCTCTCCAGCCTATTTTACCTTGCCTAAGTAAAGCATAGTGTTAAACAATTAGTCAGGTAATGGGTGGGGGAGAAAATCAGCTATGTATGACTGTGGCTTTGACTTTGAAGGTCACAGAATGAAAGGCATTGTAAGGGTAATTACTTCCATTTCACTCAGATGGAGACAATGAGGGCAGTGAAATGTTAAGCTTTTTGTTTTTAAGAGGCCAAAATGAATGTAGAATATAAGGTGCTTGTGTGTGTGTGTGTGTGTGTGTGTGTGTGTGTGTGTATGACACTCCTGAAAATTGACCTTAAACGGAATATCTCTACATTTTAGATTATTAAATGCACCTTATGTATTTCTAACGTTGTCCATATTCTTCTAATTCAGTTTCTTTTTAACATCACAGTTAGAAGCAGACAGCTGGCCGACAGTTGCAGAGAACCTCCTACTCTAATTAAATAGGAGATTATTCTCTTCAATGGCCCATGTTGCTGTGTTTAATATCAGTAAATGACATTCATGATGACCTTTTATACTTGGTGACAAATAGGATTCCAGAAAGCCTTTGAATTGCCCAATGTAATAGGTAAAATGCCCTCCATATCACAGTAAAATAACTGAAGAAAAAAAAAACATTTTTTCCAGGTGTTAGTTTTGCCACAACAGAGACATTCTGAAATTGTTACTATGTGGGCATAAAATATATTTTAAATATATATCCAGACAGGAAACTTAGTAGTATGTATTTTCTCTTTTTAGTACACACTTCTCTATTTTATATTACTTTTTATTTTAACCAAGTATTATATAAAAGGCCAAAATTTGATTTTGCCTTCTATTTTTCTGTTGGGTAAGCCCCTATATTCTTTTTATAGTTAATTAATCACTAAATGAAAACTTAAGACACTGATGTTTTAGTAATGGGAATTTCTCCCTAAACAAAAGATTTGTAGCCCAGTATACGTTCACCAAATCATGTATGTTTTAAATCTAGTAGTTATCTCTCAGACCTTATCTTATTTGACCCAGTAATGATGTTTGGCATTGGTAATCAGTTTCTCCTTAAAAAAAATCATTTTCTCCATAAAATACTTTCCTCTTTAGTCTTTCAGAAAATCATTAGATTTCCTCCTACATGTCTGAACATTTTTCTTAGTCTTTTTCTATTAGTTTCTCCAGACCTCTAGTAGTTTGGCTGTCCAGGTCCCAGCCCTTGGACCTCTTGTCTCTATAAATTCATCTGGTCTCAAGTTTTATTTATTTTTAACTTTTTAATTATTTTTTTAATGTAGCTTGAGAGAGAGTGACAGAGTGTGAGTGGGGGAGGGGCAGGGCGAGAGCGGGACACAGAATCCGAAGCAGGTACCAGGCTCTGAGCTGCCAACACAGAGCCCGACGTAGGGCTTGAACTCACAAGCCATGACCAGAGCCAAAGTTGGAAGCTTAACCCACTGGGCCGCCCAGGTGCCCCTGGTCTCAAGTTTTAAAACACCACCTATATGATAATTGTTCCTGCCTTAATATCACTATTTAATTCTAGAATCAGATATCCAATTGCTCACTCATTAGGATGTCCAATGAAGATTCCTGACTTCATATATACAAAATTGAGCTCTACTATCTTTCCCAGCTCAGTTAACTGTAACTTTTAGTTGCTTAAGCCAAAACATTGGTACCAAGCTCAGGTCCTCTCTAAATTTCAAAGATCACTGGTCAGTCAGAAAGTCTCTCTACTGTACCTTTGTAATATACAGGTTTTCACTGCCATGTACAAGTAGTGCATTGTTATGAAATTTTTCAAAATGATGGTATGAAGCAAGAAGCAATTACCATTAATTTATACGGAACTTTTCAAAGTGTTTCCAGACCCCAAAAATGACCTCTTTTAGGCTTTTTTTGATACCTTAGGACACATCTTGCTAAAAGATACACAAAATAAATTGAGACAATGCACAGCTGCTCTCAGATACAGCTCAAACCTATGGCAGACTAGTGCTGAGATAGTGTAGTTTCTGGGGAAGGAGCTTGGTGGTGCCACCCTTGCTGCGGGGGTTTGCTGCAAAACACATGCTGAAAGCAGTTATTGCTTTTCCATTTTTTTCATAAAAGCCAAAAATCCTCCAGCTTTCTTTTGGCTAGCAAAAACAGGCACGGATATAAATCTTTTGTCAAAGTAAAGTGGCTTAATGCAAACTTTTAAAAAACAAAGTCTTCTATTCAGAATTCCATCACTCTTTGACTGCTGTCACCAATTTGGTGAAAACCACCAGCAATCCTAAGTTCCTAACTGGTTTCTTCAGTTTACCTACACTATGGCACCAAAATAGTGTTCTTCAAACATAAACCTGATATTTTTCTTCTGGTCAAAATCTCCCAATGACTTCTCTTATCACTGAGGAAAAGCCACAAATCCTTATTATGACCTACACGGCACTCTGGTTGCTAGTTAATTCTCTGGCTTTCTCTCCTGTTATGTTCCTTTCATCCTGTTCACTCTTCTGCTGGCTGCTTGGCCTTTCTTACTGTCATTTTATTCCCTTTCATGTATTTGGTAAGACATTTACCTATGTTCTTCTGCCATAATCTCATTTATAATTCACATTTGCTAGCATTCTCCTTTTATATGCCCATTGCTATTTTCCTTACGAGACTTTGAATTTAAGTGAAATGAGCAAACTCCGTAAGTACTGCCACAAAGTCAAGTGCGCCAATGCTTCTAGTAAGCACCAGTAGCGATAAGTACATAAATTAATCAGATATTGAAAAAGCATTTAAGAATTTTGTTAATTCTCTTCAGAAATGTCAAATGCTTTTTAAAATTTATTTATTTTTGAGAGAGAGCGTGCGAGAGAGCAAGAGAGAGAGAGCGCGCGCGCGAACGAGCTCGTGCACACACACGAGAGTCAGGAGCAGGGCAGAGAGAGAGAGAGAGAGGATCCCAATCAGGCTCTTCTCTGTCAGCAGAGCCTGCTGCAGGGCTCGACCCCACAAACTGTGAGATCATGACCTGAGCTGAAATCAAGAGTCAGGTGCTCAACCAACTGAGCCACCCAGGCTCTCCTCACATACTTGTTTCAATAGGTCTTATCTTTACTTTCAAGTAAAATATTTGGGAGACATACAGTTGAGCCAGAAATATGTACAAATTGTAGGAAACTAATACCATGGAAATTTCTAGGTGGCATCAAATTTGAGCCTCTATTTCTTTGATTTTTATTATAATGTCATTCTTTAACAAATTCAGATTGCATATAGGACATTTACTATTTTTTTAATCCTGTTTTAACGTGTGTTTTCTTACATGAGCTTCTTTACATTGAATCTAAGGATTCATAGTTAACAGATTATCACACTTCTCATGACAAGTATTCCAAGAGATAGACATTAAGTTGTCAAGGTAAGAAATTCAGCTTGCTGTCTTTATGCATCTCTGATAACCAAATAACATGCTTTCATTTTCCCCACAAATGATGTCAATCCAGAATTTTAAATTCTTGCCACTAAATTCTTAACCGATCATTTAAAAACTAGAAGTCATTAGAAAATACATCAAATAAAATGAATTCACCAACTCTTCAAACCCTATGTTAATCCAAGAATTTTACAATTTACTATGAATGTTGCAAAAATCTCCTGGGTATCCAGAGGGTAAACTAGACATCTGGAACAGAAGAATAATTATGGGAAATGTTTTAAAAAGTAATTAAATCTCAAAATCTATGTGTTGATAAATGACTTCTTTTTCCTGTCCCACTTTAGCATTTGCATATGCATAAAATCAAAGTTTATAGGATAATTTTTTTATTGAGAAAAGAAACAGCTATAGCAAATGGAAGCATAACATCCACTGTTCAGAACGTTAACAATGAGAATGGCCTACCCTGGGTTCATAGTCGTTCCTTTATAATCTTTCTTCACTTCTGGACAACATGTACAATGATTATCAAATAGCCTAAAAGAAAAGGTCTGTACTTAACCTCTGATGTTTAGAATAAAACAAATCTTTGGAAGATTACATTATATACGATATAAAAACTTTGCATTAGTATTCTCCCTACTCGTAATTTCTAGAAATGTACACTGTGGTGTGGCACATGCACGTAATATTCTCAGTGTACCCAGGCAGTTAGCTAATACATCTCCAGTACACAACTAAGAAAGCTTAAACTGAACAACATCAGCAGGTCTCTGCTTTCCCAAATGAGTAGGCATTAAGCACAATGTTATCCATAGTCATTGCAAAGGCCTTTCTAGGTTTCAAAAACCTTCTTTCTGGAATTCAAAGCCATCTTTTACTCAACTTCATCCTACAACCCTGTCTCATCGTCCACCTCAGTGAAAGTAATCATCACTTGCTTATTTTAGTCTCCTCCAAGAAGCAGACTCCAAGTTGGGAGTAAGCACCAAAAGATTTATTAAGGAAAACACAGGTCAGAAAACAAAAGAAATGAAGCCAGGAGCCATCTGTCTGCAACACAGGTCTGACTTATGAAAAAGATGGAAGAAAAAAAAAAAGCTTCTTAGACTGTAACTTAGATCTATGAATATTCAGCAGGGCTGATGGGGCCTTGCAGTGCCAAGGCCTGTCATCAGAGCTGTCTCTCCTCTCCCAGGAGTAGGTCCACCTTAGTATCCCTGCCATACTCAAGAAACTGCCTGACAGCGGCCTGTGGGAAGTGTATCCTCAACATGAGCACAATGATGGATTTTAGGACCCAGTAGTTGAGGTTGGGTCATCAGTTGCACTTCCCATAGTCAGAGATGTAACAGTGCATTTTCCTATGGCATGGAAAGTACCATATGTTAATACCACAGAATGTTGTGAGACTAAACCACAGATTTATGCTATGAGAACACAACAGAACACTTTGCTATATAGGTAGCCAGATACTAGATAGACTGTAGACAGATTACACAGATAGATGATAGGTAGATATATATATAGATTAAAAGTGTGTCTTCTGCAGGTATCTAACAACAGAGAACCTATTTGTTACTAACAGATCTGATGACTATCTGTACCCATTTGGAACTAATTTGTATAGACAATTTCCTTTTCAATAACTCAGGACACCCCTTAGTCCTTAAAACCTGGAGGAGGTGGTTGACATTTTTCTGAACAGTGTTGTTGTGTAAGGGAAATCACCAGACTTACAGCCAATCAGAAAAACTCAAAATTCCCCTCCTCACTCAGTTTCCTCTAGGCTTTTCCCATGGGCTAAAGCCACAGCTAGGTAGGACTGGAAAAGTCTCCAGGTCTACTTCCAAATCCTGGCCTCTCTCAGGCTCTATTGCTTTAAGTTAGAATGATACTCTAGTTCAACTTCCAAGAGTTAATCAGTTTTCTGGCTTATAGAATAATAATGCCTATGATTTTATATATAAAATTTATAGAAATGTTTTAATTTTTTATAAAAAGTTAATATTGCACAAAAATTTTGATCACTGGTTAAGTGACTTATGTGTAATTTTTTAGATGTGGATTGTGACTGTTATTTGCTAGTAATTTGCTGATTCCAAATGACATACAAATTATATTTAGTTTCCTACAAGTCTTATTTTCTGGAATTATTTCTGAGGCAGGACCATGTCAAATATTATATCTTGCTTTCCTTCATTAATCATGGGAGGAGGACACATAGGGTAAGGATGAAGGTCACAGCTAAGTATCAAAACTCACCTGGTGGAAAATACCAAGTATACAGACATAATTATAATGAATATAAAATTTCCTTCAAAGAGTGAGCCTTTTTTATCCTAACCTCAAAAGTGGTTGTAATCCTCTTCAGTCTTTTGTTGAGTCATATCCTGAATTTCATACCTATCTTCTCTACAGTTAATCATTAGGTTGATATACGACTGCAATTTATTACTTTTTGATTAATTAAACTTTTCCATATTCTAAATGAGGCCCATATGCTATTTTCTTAGAAAAAGTCTCCTTGTATTCCCATTCAAAAAAAGTCAAATAGGATTGGAGAATGTTGGCATTGGATGCACCTTAACTGTCAATTATTTTAATAATTTGCTCTTGGCATTCATTTTTGGTACTTTCTCCATATCTTATTTCCATATGGTGGAGACTGGGAAGAATAAAGCACTGTTCATCTTCAGCTTCACATTTTCAGTAACAAGAAATTCATGTCTAAATTTCTATTATTTTTCATACTGTGCTTTTTTAAAACCTACAATCCTTTTATTTTCATTCATTTGACTTAATCTGATTTTCTGATATTAGAGAAAGCGAAGTTTGTTGTTTCCTTATGCCTTATGGCAGCCCATTAGATACCTGAAAAGAGGGTTTATATCCCCTTTTAAATTTTTAGTCTAACATAAAAGCCAAGTTTTAGTTCCTATCACCATTGCTTTGGTTATAATTTCTAGACTAATCATTAAACCCATCAAAATTCTATGTATGAATTCTGACTTGTCATTTGAAAGGGTCTCCTCTAGATGAACAATAGGTCTCCAGGAATACAGGAACTGAATTTGAGAAAGATGATATGTGTCTTAGTGCTTATCACTACCGGGCTATCAACACCTGAATGATTTTGTGAGTGGTTAGACTGTGTTGTGCATGGATATTCCTAGACTGGAAAAGAGTAATTTAACCAAAACTGCCAAAAATAGCATCATCAGGAAGGGAGTAGAAATCACAACCGTGGAGGAAGGCCAGTGACTCGAGCCACTTTAAAGCATTAAGATAACACACTGTGTGTGTGTGTGTGTGTGTGTGTGTGTGTGTGTGTGTGTGTGTGTGAGAGAGAGAGAGAGAGAGAGAGAGAGAGAGAGAGAGAGAGAGAGAGAGAGAGTCTTGCAAAATCGGGTCAGAAAGCCTGAAGAAATCAGAGGAACTGGAAATGCCTCAGAACAGGGAATTCTCAGCAGCTGTTTTGTGCGGTGCCGGCCGCACAGCTCCAATGCACACTTACAGGAAGAAAGGTCTTTTTTGTGAAAATACCATGACCATCTGGGAGGCTTTGTGTCTTCACATATATTAACGTATTTGTCATCTTTACATTTAAGTGGTAGGGATTTGTTATCTACGTGTGTGATCATAGAAACACTTATGTTTATACACCTATATATCCTGCTCCAGATTCTACAAGTACACTTGATTTTGTTTGTGATGTCCTAAGTGTTCTATTGAAAAGAGATGGATAAAAATTAAAAGAAATCATACCTGAAGAACAATCAAGTTTAATCAATAGACATTAAAGTGTTACTATATAGAATATCAAGCTATTGCTTTCCAAATTCATTGAGAATAAGATATATAAACAGGGCTTAAATCATAGTAGAGAAAACTTAAGACAGCCAAATAAAAATATAATTAATTAAGCATCCATCATTTACTTAGTATGTTGCTAGGTATTTGCACACAAATCATGCTGTAAATGAAATACTACAGCCACCATTTTGTGGAGGAGGAAACAGCTCCTTAGAGAATTAATTCAAGTTCTCAAGATTACACAAGATATAAATAGTGCAGTCAAGACTGAAATTAAAGTCTGTGTGGCCCAAATACTTGTAGTTAGGCTACTAAGCAGTAACAAAATTTCTGAAAATACTGTTAAATTTTAAATACATGCCCCCAAAATGCTTTATTAATGTATTGATAACAATACATCAAATTAGAAGTTTCATATATTGGAACTTTCTGAGACCTCTTTTAAATTCTGCTATTTTCTTATTCTAGAAATTTCATCTTGAGTTGCCAACTGTGTTCCAAAAATGGTCACAGAAATTAACAGTTATAAATAAGAATTTAGAGGTTATAAATTATGAAAAATGAATTAGGCTAAGTTCTATTTAATGTATTCTACATTTAAAAAAACTATGTTAGCCTTAATCATCATATAATCAGGTAGATGCGTAAAATGATGAAGGAAACTTTATACCACTCAAGAATAATTTTCACACATAAATTAATGCCAGGCAGTTCTCTAGCCAACATAACAGATTAGATCTGTGGGAGTTGGAAGATAAAACATCAATTTTAAATCAGAGAATGAGGAAAACTTCAACCACAAAATGATATCAAGTGAAATATATTTAAATAAATATTCATATTTTAAATAAAAAAGGAACACAGTAAAAACACAAACTGGAAAAAAAAAAGATTGATTGCAATTTTCTAAGGTTTGATATTCCACAACCTTGACCATCTGGAAAACTCCTGAAGTCCAGAATTTAAAGATTACCTCTTAGCAATAAAATGAAGCACAGAAGTTTTTGTGGTTAACTCTTAAATGAAACCTTCAAAAAGATCTCTGCACGCCATTCTACAAAGGCGTTTCCCTCTTTCCCCTGGCCAGAGCACACTGAAGAGGAGCAAACTGGTGAGTGCGGAAAAGAGTTAGTTGTAAAAAGCAATTACAAGAAGTAAAAATGCACTAGATGACATTGACGTGAGAAGATAAATATCTGCTGAAGCACCACAGAACTTTGTGAAGCACAGCCATTTATTATATCGTAAACAGTTCTAAACCCTGCCTCTGAGGATAGCTAGGTGCGTTCCTTTGAAGGAAATGTGCTCCTTAGAATGTCTCTGTGTCAAGAGAAAAAAATTGTTCTTAGTAGTCTCTGAGCACCATAGGCCACTTTGAGTCCTAGATATTAGCCACATTTTAATACTTGACTGGTTAAGAAAAACTAGTTGGACATTTTAAGAGAGAAAAAACACCTTTTCCTATGTAGGTTCTTTCCCTATCATTTCAATTTGCTCTTAAAAAAAAAAAATCACTTTCCTTTGCAGTCACTCGCTCGCTCCGCCTTCCCTCCTCCAGTTCTTCTATAGTGAAAGCAGAGCATAAGGAACTCCGGGAAACAAACAGACAAACCTATCCTCTCTATGATCAGCTCTTCTGTCAGGCAAGCTGATGCGGTAAATCTCTCAAAAGACAAATTTGTCAGTTGTTACTGAAAAAGCATGTGAATTCTATTCTCAGGGTCTCTGCAAGAACAGAAAGAGCTTAGGGAAAAGTTAAATTTTAAAGTTACCAATATGGGAAATGCATTAGAAAGAATCAGGTCAGAGAGGCAAAAACTCAATTATAATCCTCTAAATTGAGACAGCGAAAATCTCAACTGACCCAAATTTCTTGGCTCCTACAACCAGCTACATTTATATTTGAAATGAGTTGAAATCTGAGCTGTGCTGGCAGCCTAGCACCTGCTCCCTCTTTTCCCCTTGGGTTGAAGTAATTACCCACCTCTACCTGTACCAGCTTAGGATCTGTGAAATGTTGGTCATGTAGAGTCAGTCATTCCCGTGTTCTAAGGTGCCAAGTGATCATCTGCTAGTCAGAATTGCAACATTGCTGCCAGACGGACCTATCAGTTCATTTCATTTTTTGAGTCTGGTCATGCCCAAATTTTTGCTGGCCAATTACCCTGTGTTTTCTACAGTATACACCCTATGGGAAAAAAACCATAATTTAGCCAAACTGTACTTTCTAAGTAGAAGATTTTAAAACAATTTTTACACAGGATTACATTTTAGAAATATTCTCTATGAGTACTTGGAATGTAGTCACGCTGTCCATAGAACACACACATACATGGTGGAGACTACTGCTTCTCTTTATAAGCACACAATTGTGCCAACTTTGTGGAATATTTATCAGATTAACCATGGCAGCCTTTAATTTATAGCTCTGACCTCAGCCATAAATCTGTCCCACCTGGGTAGAATCATGAACAAGGGGAGCAGCCAAGTTGTAACATCACTGTATATCACTCGGAGCAAAACATCTAAGCAGAACATTTTGGAACTTTTTGTTTTTCAGTTAGACACTGAATAATAAAGAAAAATCCCTGCTTTTTCCTGTTCCATTCCATATTCTTGACTGGTGGAATGGAATCATTATTTCTCATCAGAGGAGATTTTGTGGCTTATACTGACAGTGCAAGCACATTTTTTTTCCTTCATCTAGAGAAAAGATACAAATGGACTCAACAGACTAGAACATAGCTGTGCATAACCAAGAAGGATGAAATGATAGAAAATCTGAAGTTGAAGAATAGAAAGTCAATGGAGTTCCTATTATGTCATCTGAAACTTTTTTTGAAAAGGACATGATAATCTATCTGCCAAGACAAAGAGAGTTGGGTTGGATTTAGGTACTTGAGGGAAGAATACAGGCATTTTGACAAAAGGAGAAACACATGAAGGTGTACAAGTTGGTTGTCAGTTGTTAGTTTAAACATTTAACTGTGTTTTGAGGATCAAGCCTTTAGCCAAAAAACACATAAGGACCTATATTGTATGAGTAAACTTTTTATGACTAAATTTCCTCAAGCCACTGGTGCACCATAGTGTCCCTCCCTAGATGGTGTAGTATGGATGGATAGAGTGATACTGAAGAGATGCAGGGGAAGGAATTCACCCTGTGGAGAATATCTAATAGATGTCCATCACCCTTCTAAGAACTTTATATTAATTCCATTTAATAACTCTCTACAACTGATGTAATTTTATATAACAAACTAAGACCCAACACAAAAATTGCCCTCATGTTTACACATCTAATTTAGTAAAAGGCACTATTTATGCATGTAGGAAAATATGAAAATAGGTAAAATTACAGTTACATATGAAGATAATCAAATAGTAGAATGGATCTTTAACACACGATTGTTAAACTGAACATTGCATTCCTCCCTCCTGCATCCATTGGTAGTAATATTTTCCCTTTAAGAATGTACATATTTATGGTAATTATTAGAAACAATATATTAGAATGCACTCCTGCATTAAAAAAAAAAAAAGCAGCTGCAAAGTGGTCATGAGATGTTAAGCCACCCAGAGATGAATTTCTTGATTTACAAAAGAGGAAGAACAAGGCTCATTTACTGTGGCTTTTGTGAAGAAACGCTAATTAATGATTATACTTAACACTTTTGAAGTGATTACTGATGAAATGCTTTCAAATATAAGCAGCTAAATAAAAGTTTAAAGTGTGTAATAAAATTTGAAAACTTTTAATAAAACCTTAGTGGTATTTTTAATTTGTTCATATAAATTATTTTGATATTTTATGCCTCTATTCTATTAATTGCAACACTGTGAACAGATAATTATAACTGCTGCAAACATAAAACCTTAATTGTGAAATGTTTTACCAAATATACATTACAAAATATGATGTAATGTAACATGAGATCATATTGCTACAGACAAACTGAATGTTGGTGTCCCCCCAAAATTCATAGGTTGAAACCCAATCCAAGAATGTGATAACATGAGGAGGTGGGCCTTTGGAAGGCCTTAGGATGTATTTCTAATGATTTTTAAAGTTTTATTTTATTTATTTGAGAGAGACAGGGACAGTGCAAGTGGGGCAAGGGTAGAGAGAGGAAGAGAGAGAATCTCAATTGTCATGGAGCTTGAATTCATGAAACTGCAGGATCATGACCTGAGCCTAAACCAAGATTTCTGTCTAACTGACTGAGCCACCCACTTGACCCCAGGCTTTGTGATTTTTTTGAGTCACAGAGGGCTTGCTTCCCTTTTCTGCTCTTTACATGTGAGGGTCCAATGAGAAGTTGGCAGTCTGCCACTCAAAAGAGGGCTCTGAGCAGTCTTCAACCACGTCAGTACCCTTACCTTAGACTTCCACCTTCTAGAATGGTGAGAAATGCATTTTTGCTGTTTATAAGCTACCTAGGTTGTGGTATTTCTTTGAAGTCCAAACTAAGATGAGTTTTATATTTCTATTTACTCATGTTTGAACTGAATACATTAGGTATTAACTTGGTGAAATAGAGCTGGTACTTTAAACAAAATTTGTTAACTTTCGGAGTAGCTTTTATATTCTAAACCCTGTAATAAAAAGGTTGATAATAATACTTGTTTTTAAGGTACTTGCTGTGTAGTGGTTACTGATATAAAAATATTTGGTGTGAGCTGAGAAAAAGGAGAAGTGAATAATAGAGCATTTGGAATATTCTAGAGGAGCAAAGCCACAATAATTTAGATTAGTTGAAACATTCATAATCAGGTGGATATAGGAGGTAATGGGAGTAGATTTGGAGTGGAGGGGTCAGAAAAGGGCGGTACTAATTTTCATTTATCCATCTATTTATTTTAAATCCACCAAATATATTTCAAATACCAACTGTGTAGCAGGCATTAAGTGCAGTGTTTAATAAAGTTGACCCCACTTACCACTATGAGCAAAAAACTGATTTGATGACATCAACATAAAGGTGAATCAGGCTGCACCGTGCCCACAGAATGAAACAGGTAGCCTGATAATTTGCCCCACATCCAAACCTGGCATCTTCCCTGGGCCATCAGAATAAGATAACCTTAGCTCTGCTCCCTCTGCCAGTCAAGTGAACTTTGATTAGTCTTAGGTCATTTATTCTGAGACACAAGATTTTCATACTTTAAGTAGGCTTCATAGTTTTCTTGGCAGAATTGTTACTTACTGAAGGTTAAAGAGTATTTTTAAAACATAGAAATATGAAGAACACCTGGGTGACTCAATCAATTGAGGCCCTGACTCTGGATCTTGGCTCAGGTCATGATCTCAGGGCCATGGGCTTGTGCTCCGTGTCAGGCTCTGGGCTGAGCATGGAGTCTGCTTAAGACTCTCCTCCCCCTCTCTCCCTCTCTCCCTCTCTCCCTCTCTCCCTCTCTCCCTCTCTCCTTCTTCACCTCTCTTTCATTCTTTCTAAAATACATAAAAACATTAAAAAATAGAAAGAGGAGAGACAATGTAGTATCAATCTGACTAAAATTTTATAAAATTAATATTTACTAAGGAAGCAACATGGCATCACTAATTTTTTTTTACAGTTTTAAACTAATTTGATTTAATTTGGGTAGTAATAGTGGTATAAGAAAGTTATAAAGAGTATTTGTTATTTCACCACAGTAGTTACATTCTTTCTCAGTCAGGTTATCTTTTTTAGAAGAAAGGAATGTTGATAGGGAAAATAATATTTGCTTAAGCAAAATACCCAAATAATTTCCAATGTGAAATGATGTCAATCTGGAATGAGGTTTCTTGTGAGAAGTGAATCTGTTTCTCTACTCATTCTTATCCTATTCAATTTGCATAAGGATTTACATTAGAAAGTAGATGACACGTTTAATAAGCATATAGTCAGCAAAAATGGTGATAGAAACAATAACTGTTTTATTGCAGAAGAGATACTAATATTTTAGGAGGATGGTCTAATATATCAAAAGATAGAAAATAAACTGTAATAGTAAAGATTATAAATTTCTTTCTGTATCTGTGTTGCATGTACTTAACTAGTGTTGATAGAATAAATAACAATAGATAAATTACGTTTATTTGTGCTTTCTATTTGTGATGCATTATTTATGTGCTTCCTTGTATTATTCTTATATCATTGTAACAACTACATGAGGCAATACTATTATCTACCTGTTGTAAGTAAGGAAATTCATATAGTGAATTAAAGAAAACAAACCTGCCCAAGGACATAGAGCTAAGATATTCCAGAGCACAGTTTAAGCCAAAGAAGTCTGGAGCCTTGTCACACATTTAAAAACATTAGGGGACAATACGTGCCAGAAAGTTAGTGTAGGGGGTTCTGAAAACTTCTACATAAAAAGCGATGGGAACATTGGCAAGATTTGTCAAGACTCAACACTTTAGAACTCTATAAATTAAAGTATTTCAGCATTCTGGGATACATTTATTGTTTAAAAAAAGCAGTAGAATCTCAGTAAGAACAGCAAGCATTTTGACTTTGTACTTGTTCACCCCTTCCTTCAGTATACACCTGTTATGGATTGAATTGTATCCCCTCAAATGATATTTGAGGTTCTAACCTTCAGTTCTCTTAACGTGACCTTATTTGGAAATAGAATCATTGCAGATGTAATTAGCTAAGATGAGGTCATATGCTAGTAGGGCAAGCCTTTAATCTGATACGACTGGCATTCTCATAAGAGAAGACACGGAGATACAGACACAGGAGGGAATGCCGTGCAGTGAAAAAGGCAAAGACCGAAGTGCTGCAGCCGAAAGCTGGGGGACTGTAAGCATTACAGAGCTCTAGAAGCTAGAGGAGGCAAGGAAGAAATTCCCCCTAAGGTTTCAGCCCATACCTTGACTTCAGACTAGTAGGCAGCAGAATTGTGTCACAATCACTGTTTGTCGTTTTACCCACTCATTTTGAGATACTTTGTTATGGCAGATACTAAACCTTGTAATAGGTTTAGGAAGGAAATGAATACACCACCTGACAAAAGAGCTCTAAGATACAGGAAGCAAAAACTGTCACAGGACGTCCAGTTTCTTCTGCCTGGACGGAGTTGGAAGTCACCACCCTGTGCTAACAAGTAAGAAGCTGAACTGACTAAAAAAAAATCAACAACTCTTTTGGGATCCTTAGGAGAGAGGAGGGCACAGGATAATCTGCAGCCCTGAAGGAGTGGAGAAACTGACAAGCAAATACTGGGAACACCCCCCCCCCAAAAAACCCCAAAACAAAACAAAACAAAACTTACCAGAGCAGAGACTCAGAAGCAGAAACCACAGTGGGAATCAGTGCTGGGGTAGGAAATCCTGAACTGTAAGTGATGAATTGCTGGAAGCTCAATGTGGACAACTGTGAGGGTTACAAATACCAGAATGACTGACTAACAGGAGGACCTCTATGTTACTGTGAGACTTGCTTCAGGAAGTCAGCCAGGTCTCCGTAGGCTTCTGACAAGGAGAGGACAGGGAAACCGTTGTGAAACACGCCAGAGTACTCGGTTCCTCTTAATAAAGCCTGACCTCAGAGGAAACTAGTTAACTAGAACTTAACCAGCTGGGTGTTATCAGAGCCTAACTCACATGGGACAGGGCATTGTCCATTCTAGGTGATTCTTCTTCCATTTAGGAGAAAGAAATACCCAACTGTAGCCCATTCTAGCCACCTTTCTCACTTAGGCAGGGAGGGAAAACACCTGAGAAATTCATGTGACGTTCACAGTCCAGAGGCCTAGGCTGAGACCTAAAATCAAAAGACTGAAACCTAGTTACAATAAAGAATGCTTCCCGTTCTGCACAATTCACCATCACATTATAAAAGGCTTATTTACAGCTCTTTCTTTTACCAGGTACATCATGTCTGGCCATCAAGAAAAGTTGCAAGGCATACCAAAAGGCAGAAAACACAGTTTGGGAAGAAAGAGCAAGTATCAGAACCAGACTTGAGGGGATGTTGGAATTATCAGATCAAGGGCTTAAAATAATTAAGGTTAATATGCTAAAATAGACAGCAGGCAGAGACAGACGGGTAATGTAAGCAGAGAGATAGAAATCCTGAGAAAGGACCAAAGGAAAAATAAAATACTAGAGATAAAACGCACGGTTAACAGAAATGAAGAATGCCTTTGATGGGCTTGTTAGTAGACTGAATACAGCTGAGGAAAGAATCTCAGCACTAGAAGATACATCAATTGAATCCTCGAAAACTGAAAAGCAGAGAACAAAGACTGAAAAACATAGAACAGAATATTTAAGAACTGTAGGACAACCACAAAAAGGTATTACATATATGTAATGAGAATACCAGAAGGGGAAGAAAGTGAGAAAGAGACAGAAGAAATATTTGAAATGATAATGGTTGAGAATTTCCCCAAATTAATGTCAGACACCACATCACAGATTCAAGAAGCTCAGAGAATTTGCTGAAGGATAAAAATACCAAAAAAAAAAACCCTTTATGCTTAGGTATATCATTTTCAAACTATAGAAAATCAAAGATAAAGAAAAAAATCCTGAAAGAAGCCAGAAGAAAAAAAAGTAACCTTACCTATAGAGGAATAAAGGTAAAATTGCATCCAACTTCTCAGAAACCATGCAAGTGAGAGGAGAGGTGAAATGTTTAAAATGTTGAGGGGGAAAACCCCACTTACACAGACTTTTGTATCCTGTGGAATTATCCTACGAATGTGAAGGAGATGATGGGGGTGTGGGGGTGGAGAGTGAAAGGAATGAAAGAATTCAAGAGACACAAACTTCTAGTTATAAATTAAATAAATCTTAGGGACGTAATGTGCAACATGGTAACTAAAGTTAATAATACAGTATTACAAGATTATATATGTAATGATTACTAAGAGACTAAATCTTAAACTTTCCCATTACAAGGAAAATAAATTATAACTGCATGTGGTGAATGTTAAGCAGACTTATTGTGGTGATCATTTTGCAACATACACAAACATCAAATCATTATTTACACTTGAAATTAATCTTAAGTTATATGTCAATTATTTCTTAATTTAAAAAAATGAAGAAGAGATAGACTTTCTTTTTTTTTTTTTTGAGATAGACTTTCTTAGGCAAACACAGAGGGAATTTGTTGTCAGAAGACCTGCCCTGCAAGAAATGGTGAAAGAAGTTCTTTAGAGAAAAAGAATATAATATAGGTCATAAATTTAGGTCTACATAAAGAAGAAAGAACATGGAAGAGGGAATACAGGTAGGTAGAACTAAGACACATATTCTTATTCAGAAATGATCTAACAGTTAACAGTTTGTTCAAAATAACATGAATAAAGTAACTGATATACTAAGAAAGGAGAGAAAATGCAGTCATATGAAATTTTTAATTAAAGCCACAGAGAGCAAAAATTAAAAAAGAAAGTAGAAAAATAGGAGCAGAATAAGGGCAATAAATAGCATATAGTAATGAATGGTAGATATTAATCCAAATATATTAATAATCAGGGGCCTATGGGTGGTTCAGTTGGTTAAGTGTCTGATTTCATCTCAGGTCAGATTCTCATGCATGGTTTGTGAGTTTAAGCCCCCCTACCGAGCTCTCTGTTGTTGGTGCAGAGCCCACTTCAAATCCTCTGTCTCCTTTTCTCTGTCCCTCCCTTGCTGTTTCTCCCTTCCTCTCTCCCTCCCTCTCCCACCTCTCAAAAATAAGTAAACATTAAAAAAATTATTCAAATATATTAATAATTACTTTGAATGTTAATGGTCTAAATGCACCTATCTAAAAAACAGAGGTTGTCAAAATAAATAAAAAACATGACCCAATTTATGTTGTCTACAAGAAACCCACTTAAATATAAAGGTAGAAATCGATTAAAAATAAATGGATAGAGAAAAATATACCATGCTAATACTAATCAAAAGGAAGAAGGAATAATAATTCCTTTCAGACAAAGCAGACTTCAAGTTAAGGAAAATTATCAGAAATAGATAAAGGCATTGCATATGGATAAAATGATCAATCCTCCAATAAGACACAACAATTCTTAAGGAATATATAATGGAATGTCAAATTCTGTGAAGCAATGACTCCTAGAACTGCAAAGAGAAATAGATGAGAATCCACTATCATAGTTGGAGATGTTCACACCTCTCTTTCAGAAATGGACAGATCCAACAGGCAGAAAATCACTAAGGACATAGTTGAACTCAACACTCCATTAATCAACTAGATATAGTGGACATCTGTAGACCAATTCAGCTAACAACAGAATACAAATTTATTTCAAGCTCACATGAAACATTCACCAAGGCAGACTATATTCTGAGCCATAAAGTACACCTTAACAAATTTAAAAGAATAGAAATTATACAATGTCTGTTCTCAAAGCACAGTGGAATTAAACTAGAAATCAATAACAGAAAGATAACTGGAAAATCCCAAAATACTTAGAAACAAAGCAACCACTTATAAATAACACGTGGGTTAAAAAAGAAATCTCAAGAAGTTAAAAATCTATTTTGACCTAAATGAAAATTGAAAACAACTTATCAAAATCTGTGGGATACAGGAAAAGCAGAGAAGAAAAATTTATAACATTGGAGAAATATCTAAAATTAACCATATAATTTCTATCTTACAAAATTAAAAAAGAAGAGCAAATAAATCCTAAATAAGCAGAAGAAAAGAAATAATAAAAATTCAAAAATAAGAATAGAGCAAAATTCAATGAAATTAAGAACAGAAAATTGATAAGGAAAAATCACTTAAAACCAAAAGCTCTTAAGCTAACTAAGAAAAAAGAGAGAAAACACAAATTACTGATATCAGAAATAAAAGAGGTGACATCACTACAGATTCCATAGAAATTAAAAGTATAAAAAAGGAATAGTCTGAATAATTCTGTGCCCCAAAATTTCATTACCTAAATGGAATAGAACAATCCCTTGAAAGAACAAAAACCAAAACTCATAGAAGAAGAAATAAATAATCTGAATAGGCCTATATATAAAAGGAATGGAAGAAATTATAAATTTTCTGCAATTTTTTCCCAAATATAGAAGCAGAGAGAATACTTAACTCATTCTGTGAGGTCAACATTACCCTAATGCAAAAAATAGACATTACAAGAAAAGGGATTATAAGAAAATAAATCTGTAGACCAATGTCTCTCATGAACATAGTTGTAAAAATCCCCAGCAAAATATCAGCAAAAATAACTAATTTCTTTAATATATGGTGCTAGAACAATTTAATATTTAAAAAAAATCTAGATGCAGACCTTACACCTCTCACCAAAAAAAAATGGACTCAAAATAGATTATACACCTAAATTTAAAATGCAAAACTATGAACCTTCTAGATGATAACATAGAAGATAATCTAGATGACCTTGAGTATGGTGCTGTATTTTTATATACAACAACAAAGATGCAATCTATGGAAGAAATAATTGATTAATGTTAATGGAAGCTGGACTTCATTTAAAAGCTTCTGCTCCACAGACAATATTAAAAGAATTAGAAGACAAGCCACAGACTAAGAAAAAATATTTATGTAGATTTATCTGATTAAAGACTATTATCCAAAATATACAAAGAATTCTTGAAGCTAAACTATAAGAAAAAACAACCTGATTTTAAAAACTGAGTCAAAGACCTTAAAAATCACCTCAGCAAAGAAGATCCACACATAGCAAATAAACATATGAAAAGATGCCCCACATCAAATGTCATCAGGGAACTGCAAATTAATATAACAATGAGATATCACTGGATGCCTACTAGAATGGCCAAAATCCAGAACACTGACAACACCAAATTCTGCAGAAGATGTGGAGCAACAGCAACTCTTTTTCACTGGTGGGAGTGCAAAATAATACAGACACACTGGAAGACAATTTATCAATTTCTTACAAAATAAACATACTATTACCATATGATCCAGCAATTGCACTCTTTGATGTTTATGCAAAGGAATGAAAATGTGTGTCTAGACAAAAATGTGTGCAGGAATGTTTATCACAGCTTTATTCATACTTGCCAAAACTTTGAAGCAACCAAGATGTCCTTCAGTAAGTTAATGGATAAATAAAATGTAGTATATCCAGACAATGAAATATTATTCAGACCTAAAGAGAACAGTACTATCAAGCTATGAAAGGACCAGGAGAAAACTTAAATGAAACATGGAGGAAACTTAAACTTAATATTAATAAGTGTAAAAAGTTGATCTGAGAAGGCTACATACTGTATGACACTAATGACGTCATTCTGAAAAAAAGTAAAACTATAGAGTCAATGAAATGATCAGTAGGTGCCAGAGCTAGGTAAAAGTATAGATAACAGGCAGGGCACAGAGGAATTTTAGGGCAGCAACAATATTCTGTATATTATAATAATGTGTTATTATACATTAGTCCAAAGCCATAGAATATATAACACCTAGACGGAACTGAAATGTAAACTATGAACTTTATGATTATGATATGTCAATGTAGGTTCAACCTTGGTAAAAAATGTACCATTCTAGCAAGTGATATTGATAATGGGGGAGGTTATATACATGTGTGAGTATCTGTATGGGAAATCTGACACCTCCCCCTAAATTTCTTATAAACCTAAAATTCGTCCTCAAAAATAAAGTCTTAAAAAGTTTATTGAATTTGAAGAGCAAATTAGATTTAACAATACCACTACAAAACTTAATATTCCACTTTCAATATAGGACAAAACAACAATGAGAAAGATAATAAGAAAAGAGTAAAGCTGTAGACAAGCAGATATAACAAACTTCTGTAGAACATTCCAATCTATAACGGCAAACTACCCATTCTTTTCTAGTATACATGGAGTATTTGCCAAGATAGAATATGTTAGGCCATATAAAAAGTCTCAATTAATTTGAAAAGAATGCTACCATAAAATCTATCCACTCTGATCACAATGGAATAAAATTACAAATCAATACAGGAGGGGCATCTGAGTGGCTCAATCAGTTAAGTGACCAACTCTTGATTTTGGCTCAGGTCTTGATCTCATATTCATGAGATTGTGCCCCACATCAGGCTCCAGGCTGACAGTGTGTGGAGCCTTCTTGGGATTCTCTCTCTCCTTCTCTCTCTGCCCATTCCTGGCTCATGCTATCTCTTTCTCCCTCTCAAAATAAAAAAATAAATATTAATAAAAACTAATAAATCAATACCAATTTGAAACTTAGCAAATATGTGAATAGTAAACATCCTAGTCCTAAAAAAAACATTGGGTTGAAGAAAAACTTACAAGGAAAATTTAAAAATAGTAAAATGAATAAAAAATGAAAACATACCTACTAAATATTAAATGCAAGAAAAAGTGCACATAGGTCAATTTATAGGTATAAAGGCCTACTTTTTACCATTTTTTTCTTTTTAATTGTGGTAAAATGTACATAGCAAAACTTACCATCTTAGCTATTTAAAAAATTGCATCTTTAGTCATACTGAATATATTTACATTGATGTGCTCAATTTACATTTAAATACCATGTCAGAAATGAATCATTAATACATCCTGAAAATCATAACTAAACAGATCCTAAGCAAATTTACAAAATAGGTAAAAGGTATGTTTAAGTCCCCAGTTCCTCTCATTGTCCTAATTCCAAATTCTTGAAACCCTGTTGACAGTACCAGATCCTGATCCTGGGATGTTAGAGGAGAACAAACAGTATACCATATGCTCAGTCACTGAAATCTAACATGACTGGCAATGCATCTGTAACTGTTGAGGTTATAACAATCTATGTATTAGTACTTGGATCAGAGTGGTCAAATGATTTGATGGCAGCTACACAGTGAATAAAAGTAAAAATTTGACCAAGTGTGTTCTGAATTCCTTATATTTTTATTCTCTATATTAGCTTTTTATTAGGAAACATGTATCACTGTAAGAATATAGTTTTTGAGACAAATGCACATAAATCAAAATTTTCTGTAGAAGATATAAGTTATAAAAGACATATATGACCAAATCTCTGTAAACAAAATGCTTTAAGAATTGTTTTATTTTGTATAGTAACTAAAATTGCTATCTTTAAAGCACATAATATACAGCCAAACTTTAAAAATATTTATTTAAAAAAGTAGGAGGGGTACCTGGTGGCTCAGTTGGTTAAGGGTCTGACTCTTGTGTTTGGCTCAGGTCATGATCTCATGGTTTGTGAGCTCAAGCTCCACATTGGGCCCCAGGCTGATGGTGTTAAGCCTCCTTGGGATTCTCTCTCTCTCTCTCTCTCTCTCTCTCTCTCTCTCTCTCTCTCTTCCTCTGCTCCTCCCCTGCTTGCTCTATAAATAAATAAATAAATAGAAGGAAAAGAGCTCCAATTTATAACATAATATTCTAAGTTAAGAAACTAGAAGAGAAAGAACAATCTGAGCCCAAAACAAGTAGAAGAAAGGGTCAGAAAGATTAGAGCAAAAACTTATAAAATAGAACATAGGGAGAAAATCAATGAAACCAAGTTTGGTTCTTTAAAAATAACCAAAAAAATTGACAAATATTCACCTATACTAACCAATGAAACATAAGAGAAAGTCAAACCATTAAAATTGAAAATAAATGAATGTACCTCACTCCTTACTTTATAGAAATTTTTTTTAAAAAAGCATTATATGGGAATACTATAAAAAATTAGATCGCTTAGATGGAAAATATAAAGTTCTTAAAAAACACATATTACTGAACATCAAGAACAAATAGGAAATATGAATAGGCTTATAGATACAGAAGGATATCAAATTTACAACTTTAGGTCAGGAAAATATGGGTTCACTGGTGAAATCTATCAAATATTTAAGAAATTAACACCAATCCTTTACAAACACTACTAAAAGAGAGAGAG
>NC_043704.1:50882194-50893778 GCF_006229205.1 Suricata suricatta
ATAAAATATTATGAAAAAAATAAACATTTAAAAGATTAAAAAAAATAAATTAAAAAAATATATATTTTAAATATCTGATCAGTTTTCAGCCAGGACAAATAGCAAGCATTTTCAGTGTTTAACACAATGTGCTTTTGTAAAGTCTGTACAAAGTGTTTTAACAGAGGCCTTTCAGAGTGTGCAATTCAACCTTGGATTGATTCACCTTAGGGGAAAAGTCTCTCTATCAGTCCCTGAATATTGATCTTCATAGAATCGTTTGTAGGAGGGCCTAGAAGAAATTCTGATCATCTGTTTCCTCTGGAGCGGGGATGTTCCAGAGGGTTATCCGGCTAGTGTGATAACTACAATATAGTCATGGATGGGAAGACTCTTCCTTAGAAGTCAAACAAGGTCCTTCTGCGTGGGGTTGTAAATGGCCATTAATCCTTTTCATTCCTTTTAAACTCAGTGGGATCCCCTAAAAGTGGGGAGAAAGGGGCTTTATAACTTCAAGAAGCTGCTGCCGTCCAGGGCACGTCTGGGGGCCGGTCTAGGATCCATCTGCGGAGGACATGGCACAGGAAGACCTGAGCTGAGAGAAGCTGATCACAGAACCCCCCCAAGCAAGCATTTCCGCCAGTCCCAGGGGCTTCTGCTACTTCACTTCTGGACTTTCGGCTCCTACACAAGTAACCCGGACACCTGGCCCTGGAGATCAGGCCAGAGTGCTCTCTGAGAATCTGGTGGGGAAAAGGAAGTGAAAACGGGCAGTGGAGCTGGGTTGTGAGAAGGGACGTTTGTTGGATTTAATTTTTGTGTAAGTCTAACTTCTATTCTTTAATCTTGTTAAGGGAGTCCTCAAGGCTCATCTTTATATTTTTGTGCATCCCCTATTTAATTTTGTAGGTACCAATAAGACAGTTGTTTCATTTTGGTTTTTGTTTATTAAATTCTTTTTCATTAATTAAAAAAATAAAAAAATAAAATAAAATAAAATACAGACTATATACCATGCTCAAGAAAGATTTACATTAGGAATGTAAGGTTGACTTAACATTGGAAAATCAATTTAATATAATGTACCACATTAATTGTTACAAGACAGAAATCACATGATCAGTTCAATTGACACAATAAAAGCATCTGAAATTTTAACAACATTTCATGATGAAACCACTCAAAAACTAGTAATAGAAGAGACTTCCTCAATTTGATAAAGGTAATCCATGAAAAACTCACAGCTATCATTATACTTAATTGTGAGACTGAAAGATTACCGTATTAGATCAGAAACAAGAAAATAATACTGTTCTGAAGATGCTAGCTAGAAAGCTTAGGCAAGAAAAATGAATAAAAGATAACCAATTTCAAAGAAAAAAGGAAAACTATTTCTAGTCACAGATGACATAATCTTGTATATAAAATACCTTAAGAAATCCACAGCTATTTGATCTAATAAATAATTTGGAGAAACAAGGTCAATAAAACATTTATTATATATCTAAACACTAGCAATAAACAATCTAAAAATGAAATTAAGAAAACAATTTCATTTACAATAGCACTACAAAGTAAATTATTTAGGAATAAGTTTAAAGAAGTATACAATTTGTACAGCAAAAACTATAAAATGTTTTTGTAAGAAAATATCCAAATAAAAAGAAAGTCATCCTGTGCTCATTAATTAGAAGACTCATGTTTAAGTTATTCATATTGCCAAATTTGTTTCACACATTCAATGCTAACTTACAAAATCTCAAAAACTTGGCTGCTTTTTAAATTCCAGAAATCGAATAGTTGCTCCTAATATTCATATGGAAGTACAAGGGACACAAAATAGCACAATATTGAAAAAAATAAAGTTGGAGGACCCATACTTCTTAATTTTAAAAACTTACCATAAAGCTATAATAATAATCAAGACAATGTGATAGTGGAATAAAAATATACATATAGATCAACTGAATAGAATTGAATATTCAGAAAGAAATGCTTACACTTATGGCCAATTTAACTTTCATAATGGTACCAGAACAATTGAAAAAGGAAAGTACAGTCTTTACAAAGAGTGGTGCTGTGGAAATAGGATATCCAATACTATGAATAAGTGGATCCTTACATCGCACCACCTATAACAATTAACATAGATCAAGAAGTTAAAGAGCTGAAAAAAAATTATAAACACTTAGAAGAAAACATACAGGCAAATTTTCATGACCTTGGTAAGATAATTGTTTCTTGTATATGACAGTAAAGGTACATGCAACAGAAGAAAAAAATAGATAAATTGATTTCATAAATTTAAAAAACTTTTGTGGTTCAAAGGACAAATTCAGAAACTAAGAGAACAGGAGAAATTACTTATGATATATCTATCTCATGAGGGACTTGTATCCAGAAAATAATTTAAAAAAACAACTCCTGGAACTCAACATTAAGAAGATACACAACCCAATTAAAATGGGCAAAGTATTTGAATAGACATTTCATCCACGGAGATATCCAAATGGCCAACAAGAACATGAAAAGATGCTTTTCATCATTTGTCATTAGGAAATGAAACCAAAATCATAATGAGATATCACTTCACACTTATTGTGGTAACTATAAAACAAGAGATGAAGAACATCAAGTATTGGTGAGGATGTACAGAAATTGAAACCCTCATGATTGCTGTTAGGCATGTTAAATTTTGCAATTGCTTTGTTAACTAGTTCGGCAGTTCCTAAAGTGAACATTGTATTACTGTATAACCCAGCAATTCCACTTCTGGGTATATAGCCAAGAGAATTAAAAACATATGTTTACACAAAAACTTTTACATAAATGTTCACAACGGCAATGTTCATAATAGCCATAATGTGGAAAAACAAGTCCAATGCCCATCAGTTGTTGATAGATAAACAAAATGTGATATGTACATAACAATGGAATATTATTTATCCACAAAAGGGAAAAAAGCTAGATACATGCACAACATTGATATACTTTGACAACATAAAGTTAAGTAAGTGACAAAGGACAGACATAAGAGGCCACATGTTATTTGATTCCATTTATATGAAATGTCTGCAAAAGAAAAATCTTAGAGACAATGTTGTGCCCAAGTTTGTAAAATCACCCCAAAACAAGCACCAGAAACTGCTAGGGAGACCGAGTCATGCCTGCAAAAGCAAAGGACCTTTATTACAAGCTTAAGCTTGGGCTCACAGTCGCCAGCCGACCTGCTGGCCATGTGGAGAGAGCCCCGAACAAAGGCAGGGCAGGGCCTTTTATGCCTTTGGGAGGGGGAGTTACAGGAAATGATGACAGGTGTACAGTGATCCAATCCCTACCCCCCATAAATACTGGCAGTTGTGGGGGCCAATCACAATAGTTGGAATATTGACCAATCAGAGTGGGCCCAGGACACCCCACGTGGGGCGTGACTAGGCCCGCTTCTAGAAAGGTCAAAGGTATCAGCCAGCCTCTTCCGATTGGGCGCCGCAGGAGTTGTCCTTCCTTAAGGTGCGCCCTTTCAGGAGAAGCCGGCGCCTTCCCCTTTAAGTACAGGGGAGGGCCGGGGAGGGCCGGTTTGGACCTGCGTCCTTACAACAGAAAGTTGTTAATCTTTATCAGATCCTGGAGGGAGGGCCTTTATGCCCTGGTAGGGCCTCCTAGCAGTCCCTACTAATTGGAACCAGGTTTCTTTTTGAAGTGATCAAAATGTTTTTGGTGATGGTTGTAAAACTATGAATAGACCGAAAAAGCACTGAGCCGTTCACTTTAAAAGGATAGATTTTATGGTATGTTATTTAATCTCAACAAAAACTTATATCGAGCTTCACAAGAAATAGTTCAACTTATTAATAATGAATTACTAATTAATAGGTGAAAACAAATATTTAAAATATGTGGGTTTTTCCACATATAGTTATATGGATCAATATTCAGTTCTCCACATCTTTTGATCCGTGTTTCTGTTTGTATAATGTATATGATAACATAATGGAGTATATACATCATTATTTGTCAAAACAACAAATGGACAACACCAAAAGTGAACTCTAATGTAAATTATGGACTTTGGGACCTAATATTGTGTCAATGTTCCTTCATCAATGGTAACAAATGTATCACTCTGGTTAGGAACTTCTGGGAGTTCATCATGCACCTGTGAGACAGGGTTCATGCACGTGTGAGACAGGGTATGTATGTGAGAATTCTCTGTACTTTCTGCTCAATTTTGTTGTGAACTTAAAACTACTTAAACAAAGCAAAGTCTATTAGAAAAACAACAACATTGTATTTGACCATGCAAATCACCTCTATATGAACATTGCTAGACATTCCCAAAGGCCTACTACCTATGTCTGAATACATAATTACATTTTTTGTGATTTCTAAAAACTTATTTCTTTGAACATTCCTTTAACATCAATTAAAATGACTTCTATACTGTTTTTGTATTTACTTTTATCTAAATCCTTAAGATGCAATGAGAGACGAAAATAATAAATTTCAATTTTTTTCTAAGTTTAAATTATTTTTCAAATAAAAAATTGAAAGGGAGGGGCACCTGGGTAGTTCAGTCAGTTGAGTCCCATTCTTGATTTTGCTCAGGTCATGATCTCATGTTTCATAAGTTTGAGCCACACATTGAGCTTTTCTCTGACAGAATGCAGAGTCTTCTTAGAATTTTCTCTCTCCTCTCTCACTGCCCCTACATGTTCACACGTGTGTTTTCTCTCTCTCTCTCTCTTAAAATAAATAAACTTAAAAAAAAAAGATAGATTTGTTCAGAATAAAAGGTAACATTTAACATTAAATCCTGAAATTAATGTAATCTCACAAAAATCGCTGTTTATAAAAAATTTTAGTACTTAATCCTAGTAAAAGAAGATTTAAAATGATGAACCTTTTGTTCTAAGTTTTACCACTACTTTATTTAGCTATCAGGTGCTAATTTTAATTTATAAGTCATTTTCTACCAAGAATATAATGTGCAAAACTGTAACTAAGCTACAAAAGAAAACAACAACAACAAAATTTTACATGTTTTAATGTATCAATCTGTTTTTAAATTTCAATAATGCTCCTCTGGAAAATTGCCAAAACTCCCTAGCTTATTGCTGCAGAGCCTCATAAATGCCATAAATAATATTATCTATAATTAGGCCAAATTTCTGCTGTCATCTATCCTTTTAATCTAAGAATAGATAGAAGTTTCTAACAGAGAAAAAAATAGAAGGTTCTGACAGAGAAATGCAAAATAAACTTTAAAAAAATCAATATGGATAATATTTTAAATAGCAATTTATATAACTGAAAATTATGATTCATATTAGGTATCCTCAAATATTGTAGAAGTAGAACATTGTTCTTATTGGAAATATCAACATTTAGAATCAGCCAGGCTGCTCTGTTTAAGTGAGGATAAGGGTGAGCTATTCATGGAATTTGCCGCTTACTCTGTCTCCTGTCCATCCCTGAGAAGTTCTCTAAATTGGATCCTTAGGACCCTGAACCATCTGAATTAGATATTCCAAAAATCATTGATATTCAAAACAGAATTTTAGTCTTGTGAAAAAACTGTTATCATTAGCCTTTCTTTTCCCTGTCTGTATTGGTAAGGAATGGCTTCTGCTTTAACTAAGTAAATAAATCCCTTTATCACCTAAACTATTAACTAATAAATAAATAGCTTAAATTAAAGTATTTTTCCTTCATAAATATGGAATCCCAGTATATTACCTGTGCTAGTTCATCTGCCCACAGATGCCATCAATTCAAGTTATTTCTAATTTTCAGTTTCAAAATTCTTGGCCATATTTAAGGCAGAAATAAGGGAAAGGTTGAAGACCTTTCTTTAGGTAGAGTTGAAGGGTTTTATTTATTTTGTTTTATTATTCAGGTATGGAAGCCTCAGTTTTATCACAGTGGATTTCTTACATCTCTGGCCAGTGATGTTACTTGCTCACACATATACCAATCACAGCTAATGAAAATGAGTTTCTATTACAGGTTTAGTTAAATGATATGTTATTCTTTTGAGATTTACTTACTGTTCTTCCAAGAGCAGTGGGTTTTATCCTTTACCTAAATATGTTATAATGATATCAGTAGGGAAAAAGTGTGGGGGGGTTTGTGAAGAGAGGTTATGACCACAATAGTCTACCGCAGTGTCTGTTCTGCCAAACATTTTAACTCAGTACATTTCTAAATGCTCTAAAGCATTGGTAATTTGTAGTGTTCAAACTCCTATTAATATTTGAGGTAATCTAAAATGTGTCATGCATTATATTTTAGTAAATCTTTGTTTTAGCATTATTAACAATTTTTGGAAAAACTTTTTAGAGATCATCTAACTTAGGAGGTTGTTGTTGTGAATTAAAAGGAATAGTGGCTTTAGATGGCCAGATGGTTTTGGGGTTATGAAATTTCACAGGCAAGAATAAGAGAGTAGAGAAGAAATCCATCAATTTAAAGTAGTAGAATTAAAGAATTAATTTAATGGGTTCTTATCACATAGAACAAGATACAATCTCAGTTTGGGTTTCCGTAAAATCAGCCTGAGAGGGGTTGGGAGTAGGTAGTGTATTTTGGAGTTTATCTCAGAAAAGTAAGGAATCAAAGAATGATACAGGGAAAATAAAAAGGCACTCTAAGCATCCATTAATGAAGCCATTAATAAAAGAGAGGGGAGCTTGATTCCTAATGGGACCCCCAGAGGAGCATATACACTGTTTCCCTGAAGGGTGGGAGGATGGGATATTTATCCACTGTCTCTGTCCCCCACTCCTGAGGGTTCCTTCCGGGGCATCAGTTCCATCACTAGCTATGAAAGTCTCTGAGAAGATCCTGGCAGACAGCAGAAAGGTGGGCAGTGCACCTTTGAGTCAGGATTTTGACAGATTGAGAAAAGCCTGACTTAACGGTCTTCCATAATTTCAGCTAAAAAGACTTGGACGGGGTGCTTGAGTTCATCAGCTCAGGTCATCATCTCACAGTTCTTGAGTTTGAGCCCCATGTCAGGGTGTGTGCCAACAGTGTGGAGCCTGCTTGAGAGTCGCTCTTTCTGCACCTCCCTGACACATTCTCTCTCTCTCTTTCTCTCTCTCTCTCAAAGTAAATAAATAGACTTAAACAGAGTGTTGGGCTAAGAAAAATTATGTAGGGCACCAAAGTACATGTTAAAAATGATATAAGATTTTTATATTTTCTAGCATTTGAAGATAAATCATATAATAAAGAGGAAAGGGTAATTTTAAAGTCAAGGGGACAAACGGACTATAACCTCATTTTCAGGTACAGGCATACTAGAAGGTGTTTTATTCAAATGTCTCAAAAACTTGTAATGGTAAGTATTATTATTTCCATTTTAAAGAGAAAGTAGCCTATCCAAATTTCTACAAGTAATAACAAAGAAATCAGATATGAACCCTACTCTCTTGTGATGTTTAATTGGTTCTCCTTAAAATACACCATGTCTCAAGCCAAAAAATTCCTTATCTAGATTAAATCCAGTTATTAGTTCCCCATTTCATATAAACAAAACACAAAATTTTAATTGTAATATGGAGGGTCTGTCCTGATCCTTGTCTCTGCCTACTTCTTTCCTGTAGGACTATGATTCATCCTGAACCTGTGATTAGCCCCCGTGGCTTGACCCTTGCAAGTTTCCCTCTAATGGGAATATCATGCCTCAGATCCCTTTCCTCCTTTCAATCTCAGCATAGATGGTACCTTTCTTTGTCCACTCTCCCCGCCCAGATAAGATTAGGTGCCCTCGTGAGTCTCCTGTCTTTATTCCCACAGCTCCCTAAAAGCACAAATGGTGCCTTCCATTTTCACTGCTGCATATCCAAACACCACTTTCCCACACTGTTGTTACCCGCTCTTTCTTTCATGTCTTTTTAAAACTTGCTGCTCTCCATGCATTTGTTCTGACCTCACTTCTGTTTTTATATACAAATTTCTCCCTGGGAAAAATTTCATTCATTTCCCTGATTCCCAAATATCAACCTTGTTTGAACAAATCCCAAATCCATTTAAGTTTCTGGCATCCTATGAATAATAAAAACCAAACTTTTTTATGTGGGTATCCTTGTTACTTTTACCTGTGGTATAACAGGCCCGTGGAAACCAAGTGCATGCAGACAGAACTGGCAAGATATACAGGTATCTCTCACCATCTTATAAATATGCCCCTTAACGCATATTTTTATGTAACCCCCATTAATCCCTATGCTCAAACCACAAAATTTACTGTGATTGTTTTTAACTAATACTTTCCAGACTTTTTCAACCCCAAATACCTTTTGGAAAAATTGAATGTCCTAATGATTATTTTAGAAAGTTTAAAAATTTGTCAATTTTGTTTGTAAAAAAAAAATGAGTCAAGGTAAAAATTATTTCTTTAGGTCAATTTACTTCTATAGACAATTTTGTAATCATTGTAGTTATTGATTCAGGTATTTATCACTAATGGGTGTTGGAACTAGTAGGAGAAAGTAGAAGAGGAACGTAATATTTATATAGTTTTAAAGCATCTCTGTAAATGACCTATTGATTAGAAAGAGAAAAAAGTAACCTAGTAGTGAGGAAACCTGGCAGATAGGATCTTAACTAAGTGATCAGTTGAACATCATTTATTCAGCACAGCCAGCCACCTGTACCTCCTGATAGGATCCACTGACAGGAACAAGTATCATTCTCTGTAACGTTCCCATCAAAGTTGCATAATCTGAATACAGTCATGAGGAAACATTTGATGAATCTGAAGTGAGTTAAATTCCACTAAATAACGTCATGTCATAAAAGACAAAGAAAGATGTAAAACCATTCTAGAATAAGAGTTTAGAGACATGTCAATTAAATTCAATGTAATATCTGAAATAAAATCCTGAAACCTAAAGAACACATAAGTACATATATAAATATACAAATACATGAATAAAATTAAAGCTACAAATGATCCTTATAAACATTTCCAAGGTTTCCAAGATGTGTTGTGTCATTTATTTGTTTGTATTTTTTCCAACATACAAAAGAATCTAAGGGTTACTACTATGGTTAACTTTGGTGAATATTGACTTAGGGCATAATGGATTCTTTCAATGAGCTGTAATTTTCTATATTTTGATATGGGTGATAGTTATAGGATTATATAATTGTAAAATCACACTAATCATTATACTTAAGATTTGTAAACTTTATGTAATTCAATAACATCAATAATAAGATCATACCTGGGTTTATTTCTACTGATTATTTTTTCCTTTTGGTTTCAGTCATTTAGTCATGTTAGATAGAATGTTGAGTAATTTATATCAAATGCTGTGATCTACATGACAAATTATAGAGGGAATATCCGTTTCTTCTAGCAGACAGATAAAATATAGCCAAGTTGTAAGAAGATACTGTAAGAGTTACCTTAAGATGGCCATTTTGCTGTGGGTCAGAGAAGAAGTCCTGTAAGGACGCAGGTCTGAACCAAACTGACTCCATGGCAGGCTTCAAGTTTCCCCTCTGATCTTGGAGGCCTAAAGTGTTGGTTTCTCAGAATAATTAGACAATAAAAGACACATTGCCCAAGGCAGGATGGACCACCCTTGTAACACCCAATCTGGAAAGGCCAGCTAACACCCTTGACACTCCTAAGGGCAGGCCTAGAGATAGAAGCTATAGATAATCACTTATTGCTTAAGGCTAGTTACACCCTATGTGAGGGTCCTGGGTCCTGGGTTCACTCTATAAATGGTTAACATTCTAAATATTGTGATTGGGTCCCGCCAAAAGTAAGGAACACTCTGGACAATGTGTATGGTTAAAGTTACTGCCAATGATGTTAGGCGATAATGATTGGATCACTGTACCTGTGTCACAATTTCCTGTAACTCCCCCTTCCCAAACTCATAAAGGCCCTACCCCGCCTTTGTTTGGGGCTCTCTGCATGGATCCACTGTGCTGGTAAAGTCTGTGAGCCCAAGTTTAGACCCGGCCAGCCTAAGCCCATAATAAAGCCCTTTGCTTTTGCATGCATGACTTGGTCTCCCCGGCAGTCTCTGGTTTTTGGGGACGATATTGAAATCTTGGGCATAACAGTCCATGCACTGACAATCCCCACCCTGCAGACCTGGAATGTCTTGTGCCATTTGAAAACAGCCAATCATGAAGCTCCAGTTTTTGCCCAGGCGCCACGGCCCTAAAATGCCCTTACTTGGTAATCTGTCCTCCCAAGACCAAACCCAGAACTCTTTCACCCATAAAATACCTCGCCCTCCTGTACCGGGTGCAACTTCCCTGACTCAACTCCTGCTGGAGTCATGGAACCTCGCCTGGGGGCCGCAGACCCCAATAAATGCTTTCTTGGCTCCATTGGTTTCTCTCTTTCCTCTCGTCTTTGCCTCCACATATTAAGTCTTACACATACAAACTGGGATTAAGAAATCTGAAAGATAGATTTCAGATTTTTGTAAGAAGAAAGCTTTGTTCAATTTCTTAGGCTTTTAGCAGATTTGTTGGTCAGTTTTTAAATGTGTTACTGTTATTATTATTATTTATTTATTTGTCTATGATTACTATTATTAGTCTATTATTATTACTGACAGCTTAAATATTAGCAAATGTTTTGAGGAAATAACTGTAGGCAGAATGTTTGTTAATTTCTTTTGCTTCCCTTTTGGTCTGTTAAAGGAGAAAAAAAAACCCAAAAAAACAAAAAAAAATAACTCTTCTGTTTACTTTCAGAATCCTTCATTTTAATTTCATTCTTTAGAGAGAGAGAGCACATGCATGTGCTAGCTAGGGGTAGGGCAGAGAGAGAGCGAGAAAAAATCTTAAGTAGGCTTCATGCTTGTGCAGATCCCCATGTGCGGCTCAATCTCAACACCCCAGAATCAGGACCCGAGCCAAAATCAGGTATTGAACGCTTATCGCTCTAAGCCCCTCGGGCACACCCTCAGAATCCTTCATTTCTGACACCAGATCTGTTAGGACTTCCCAAACCAAACAGTTCTTCCATTCTCTGTAGACCCCAATTGGGCATCCTCAATTCAATTCAATTCTGACATTATCTACCTAAGGTTAGTAATAACTGGCCCCACCACAGGTACTGGAAGCCATTTCTGAACTGTACCTTGTGAAGGAAATTGTAGGAATTTCTTCTTTTGTGTTTATGGGGGCGAATATTACATTTCTTGAGAAACCTGTTTTACTTTCGCTCAAGAAAACAGGCTATTGAACCCTGCTCACAAAAGACTGTTTGCTTTTACTATGCTAAAAACATTGCCTTGTATTTGAATGCTGAGGGCACCTTCCTTCCCCATATGATAAGCATCTAAATCACAATCAATCACTTATAGATAAAGATTACGCATGAGGCTTCTACCAATCTATGTTCTGAGAAATTTTTATATACCAATGAATTTGTCAATCACGAATCATGGTATAAGGCAGTTGCCACTCCTGTTTTGTACCCCATACATTTTTTCAATAAAAAAAGGCTGACTCTCTGGTCAGAGCCGAGATGCCTGCTTGTAGGGCAGAGATGCCTGACTGAAGAGCAGAGATGCCTGCCTGCTGATCAGAAAGAAACTCGTGGCTCTCTCATTCCCTTCCC
>NC_043704.1:50893878-50948531 GCF_006229205.1 Suricata suricatta
ATGAATTTGTCAATCACGAATCATGGTATAAGGCAGTTGCCACTCCTGTTTTGTACCCCATACATTTTTTCAATAAAAAAAGGCTGACTCTCTGGTCAGAGCCGAGATGCCTGCTTGTAGGGCAGAGATGCCTGACTGAAGAGCAGAGATGCCTGCCTGCTGATCAGAAAGAAACTCGTGGCTCTCTCATTCCCTTCCCATTTTGCTGATTCTCATCTCTTGTGCTGACACTGTCCATCCTTCAGGGGAACCCTGGACCTGCTGGAGCTGGACTCTGGCACACAGGCTTAGGGGTCAGTCCTAAAGAATGACCCACTTCAATTACCAATCCTAAGTCCCAGGTTTTTATATGTGCTTCTGACCTATTGCTATAAATCCGAGGTTCCCATGATCCCTTCCTTGGGTTTGATACTTTGCTAGAGTAGCTCACAGATCCCAGGAAAAATATTACCTATTTGATTACTGGTTTATTATAAACAGATGCAATTCAGGAACAGCCAGATGGAAGAGATGCCTGGTGCAAGGTATGTGGGAGTGACACAGAGCGCGTGCATTTTCATGTTTTCACCAACCTGGAAGCCCTCCAAACCCTGTTTAGAAATTTTACGGAGACTTCATTACATACACTGGGTTAATTAAATCATTGGTCATTGGTGATTAATTCAACCTTCAGCTCCTCTCCACAGACCTTCTAAGGCAGAGGTCGGGGATGGGGCTGAAAGTTCTGACCCTCTAATCAGGCTAGTTAGTTCCCTTGGCAACCAACCTCTTTCTGTGGTCATCTAAGAACCTTCCAAAAATCATCTCAGTAACATAAACGCAAGTGTGGTTTTAAGGGGCTTGTTATGAATAACAGAAGACACTTCTTTGCCTTTGTCACTCTGGAGCTATTTCAAGAACCCAGGACCAAATAGAAAATATTATAACAAAAGATTCTCCCTTTGCTCTTATCACTTAGAAAATTACTAGGGTTCTGGGAGCTGCTGCCAGGAACAGGGATGATGATAAAATATATATTTCTTATTACAAATCACAACAGAGTTTGGAGGCTTCTTTTCTGATATCCTGCCTGTTTTAGTAGAACCGAAATCTAGGTTTTTCTTCTCAGTTAAGAGAATCTTCCATAAGTTCTGTTTACACAGCTTTCTGTTCCTTCTGTACGCTACTTGATACGAAATGACAAATGCCCTGAGGGGCAAAAAGTGTAGCAAATATAGGGCTCATCCTGACATATCTCACCGTCTTCTGCATTTTAGCCCTTTAAGATTTCCATGGCATGACTGATCTCCAAATCTCTTCAAACAGCATTTCTCCAAGCTTTTGTCATTGTTTTAATAGAGGTTACTAACTACTTCTTCATACCTGGGTTTAAGTAACTTTTTAATAATACATTTATGACAAAATGTGATTTTTTTTCTGATAAAATGGAGAGCAGGCTGTTTAACCACATTGATATTTAAAAACACTTGAATCATATTTAGACTTGAAACTAATTGCATATTAAAGTGCAAGCTGAAATATATTTTTTTCTATCAACTACAGGAAAAACTTCTTCAAGACCTGATATTTTGATTTCTGTAACTTTTATAAATGAAATATAAGCTACTGTTTTGAAAATAATTGTGTTTGTTTTCAAACTCAGGATAAGACATAATTTATATTCAATGTGATTATTGATACGGCTGGTCTTGTATCAACCACATTCTGTTTTTCTATTTGCCTCATCTGTTCTCTATCACTTTTCTTTTTCTGCTCTCTTTGAGATTAAGTGAATAATATTTACAATTCTATTTTACTTCATTGGTTGGATTATCAGGTATAATTTTTAGTGTTTTATTTTACTGTTTGCAATGAAATTCAAAATAGACCTTTTTACTTCACCCAGTCAACCTTCGAGGGATATTATACCACTTCTACTATCCTGAAATGTTTCAGAAAGCTTTGCTTAGGGTAACAGAGAGAGAATATGAGTTTGAGTGAGTATGTTCTTATTATTTGTTTTTTAATATTTCCACAGAAACAATTTTGTAGGTTTCTAGTGATAGGCCTCATCAGCTTGACGTGTGCTTTTGATGTAACTTTGATTTGCTGTTGTTGTTCTTCTTATTTTATTCCTAAGAATAATCCTAACTTTCTGGTAGATACTTAGTAATATGCTATTTGTCCTTTTCTAGTCAAGTGGAAATCTTATTGGAAACACTTTTATGGACACAGAAGTTACTTTAAAAATGGAAGTAATGTTACAGAGGATGAGGCAGAACAGTAGTGGACACTTTCCTAAGCTGTGCATAGCTGGGCTGTACAACATTTGATGAAATTTGTCTACTCTTGAAAATGAAAAGCTAGAGATCACTGAATCAAATATTAGGATAAAAGAACTGAAATAATTTAGAACTAAATCTCACCAGGCTTCTCAGCTTCACATTCATACTCTAGAAGATCTTGGAATTTAAGAAGTGTATTTCCTATTACCTTGTAGAGGAAAAAACAGTAATAAACAAGTAAAACCCTGTATTATCGCATTATAAGAGAACCATTGACTTTCTAAAGATTAATTACAGATGCACCTGGGTGGCTCAGTTCCTTATATGTCTGACTCTTGATTTTGGCTCAGATAATGAGCTCACAGTCCTGAGACTGAGCCCTGTGGGGGGTTTTGCACTGAACATGGAGCCTATTTAAGATTCTGTGTCTCTCTCTCTCCTCAGCTCATGCTCTCTGTCTCTCTAAAATAAAAAGAAATTAATTAATTAAAATAGATTAATTACTAAATTTAAAGAAAATAGGAACACATTCATCCAAAAGACTTGGAAGCATATGAAGGGATGGGGGATACATTCTGAAGAATGAAGAAACTAGTTTTTGCTCTTTGAGAGTTCCTAATAAATAATATCCTTTTCTTTACCAATCTTTGAACAAATAATACATCAGACCAAAGTAAGCTACCTGGAATTCAAAATAGTCTCATTATCACTGATTAAGGGTAAGTTGACAACACAGGACATTAGATTTATTTATCCCATGAAGGGTATTAATAGCCTGTAGTGGTTCTTCCCAAGTGAGATGACCTCCTCAGTCAAGACATATGTTGGAAAAGCAGGGAACCACTCCTCTGTTTGTCATTACTTTTCTTCTCCAAAAAGGAAAAAGTAGAAGGAGTAGATTAATAACTTTGTCTCTTCAGGATGGAGTGACAAAATGAGGTTTTCATCTGATAGGAAAAACAGAGGTCAAGATGACACAGAAGAATTATTTTTTAGATAATTTTCATTTTTAGCTTTGAAAAAACAAGAACTATTATATATTGGGATTCCTCTTGATGAATCTCAGCTTCAAATAGCAAACCTGATAGTTTTCTCAAAATAGAGTATGGAAATATGAATAATGAATGTAAAGTAATGCAAAAGAGTTTGGCAAAGCTATTATGAAACATACATTCAAATAATATTTCTCCTTTAAATTACAAGCTTTCAAAGTTTACATGTTTTATCAAACAATAACAGTATTGCTCAAAAAAAGTTGTGAAATCTTTCTGTGGAAATTAATTTTGAGACTGTATGATGATCTTTTTCAGGAGATTACATCTTTTACAAATTGCAAAAAATACATAGGCAAGTCTTTTGTTCCTGCTCTCTCAATGAGCTCATTCCCCTATCCTCATTGGCTTCCAACCCACAAGGTTTCCATACCACCTCAAACAGACATTTAAAACTTGAAAAAAGTAACAAAAATTATATATGGATAGTCCTGTAGAAAATCCTCACAAAATCATGCTAAAGCAAGCTCTCCAAATTATTCTGTTATTGCAGACAGATAAAATATCCTTCTTGGTCCCATGGCAGGAATATATTAAGTTATTTCCTGGCTAGGATAAGTCCCACAACTGCCTGAACTGGTTTTGCTTAATTGGCCTCAATACCTCACTCAAGTTTAATGGAAACCTCAACATTTTCTTCTAGATTATTTCTTCCTTTCATACATTCTTGTCCATCATCAGCTGCTTACCCACATGAAAACCTTGTATTTAAGCTAACTTTACATATGTAAATTTTATCTAAGCTCCAATACATCCATAAATGGGATTGGGGTGGTTATTCATCACACTCTGGACAAAAGTAACATGAAAATAAAGTCTATATTTTGATACAAGTAATTATTAAGTAGTCATCAGTTAAGTATGTTGATCAAGAATCTCCTCTCTGAATTACAAGAGGCACACTATTGCAAATTCTCAAAATGTCAAATAAACCATAGCAACATCTAGCTCAAGTTCTACCACGGAAATCAAGTCTGCATTCCTATTCTAGGAAAATATTGCATATACAATCAGAATCCTAGAACCGATTTTTCTGGTTTTCTCTCTAATCTAAGAAGAGCTGTTGACAGCTTGCCTTTGGTGTAAAAGCCAAGGAACTGATCTTCTTTAAATGTAACTGACCTGCCTGGTGTATAAGACAGAGATACTCAAACACAGGGAAGTTTGGATCTTTGATGGACAAAGTCAAATTCTTCCAGTCTGTGCTTCAGCAAACGAAAGACAAGTTGAACCTTGATAAAGTAGATACATCAAAGGGTAGTCAATGAATTAGAATGATCATTTTCCCCAGATTCTGTTTCTGATTATAAGTCTTAAAGGTTTATTTCTTATAATGAGTTAAAATATGCTTTTCTCTTTCTTTCCCAGTAACTTCTTCCTATTAACCTCCTTTCAATTTGCTGCTACACAGAAGACTTTGCTTACTTGACTGGCTTCTATATGAGACAGTAGTTATTCTCTTCTCCAAATTAAATGTACTCAGGTCTTTCCACATAAATGAAATACACACACACACACACACACACACACACACACACACACACAGGCTAATATTTGTCCAAAGGGGCATATTAGAACTTTGAGAGGGACAATTTCTCATTGTGTGGAATTCCCCTATGTAATGGCAGATATTAGCATTCTTGTCCCTTTTCTTAAATTCCAAGTGGCATTTATAACTCATTGAGACAAGAACAAAATAGCCCTCATGCATTTCAAATAATCTTTGGGTTTGGTTTAGTCTTAATGGAAACCACATACATCCTTAGTCTATTAACACTCTTCTGTACATATTCTAGGTTTTTGCAAAGCAAGATGTTTTCCAAGAACTGAATGAAACATACCTTTACAAAACATAGTGGAATTATCCTTTTGTTTTTCCTCTGGACACCATTATGTCTATGTTGTTATTGAGTCCCATTTTTGACATGTTATTTTAAAACATATTGATCTCCAAGTCACTGAAATCCCAAAGTCATTTTCATATTACCGTTAAGCCTTGTCAGTCCAACTCTGGGCATAGGTGGTTGAATTAAAAAGCAAGGATGTTTATATTTATCACTATTAACTAATTGTTTCTCTGGATAAGTTGCCCAACTTTTTTGAACTTTTGAGATCACTAAGTGTTTATAACACATCTAGCTCTATTCCAATTCAGGACTCAGTACCTGATATTTTCCATCTAGAACAATTTGGGGAACCTCTACCCACCAAAATTTGAATGGGAATTATTTGATGAGACCCTAGCCTTCTCAACCCATGATATATATACTCTATTTTCTTCTTAGCACTTACCATAACCTAGAGTTATTGTGTTTGTTTGCTTGTTTTCTGTCCCTCACATAAAGTGTTAGCTATCTGAAGGCAGGCATCATGTCTTAACCACTGTTTGACTCTTAGCACCTAGCACATGATTAGCCCACACATGGTGCCTAGAGAGATATTTTTAACTTTTCATCTAATATATCAGATTTTTCCTGCAATTTGAAATATGAACCATATTTAAAAAAATTGCCCAAACAATTCACAGAACCTGATGGCAGATTATTGTGGCTGTTTGAGACCTCTTAAAGCAAAAATAATTTGTTAACATAGAGGCACCAGGATGGCTCAGTCGGTCACACAACCAACTTCAGCTGAGGTCATGATCTCATGGCTAGTGAGTTTGAGCCCTTCATGGAGCTCTGTGCTGACAGCTCAGAGCTTGGAGCCTGCTTCAGATTCTGTCTGTCTGTCTGTCTTTCTCTCTCTCTCTCCCCCTCCCCTGCTCATGCTTTCTCTCTGTCTTTCAAAAATAAATAAACATTAAAAATAAATAAATAAATAAATAAATAAATAACTTATTAGCATAATTTAAGTATGTTCATTCATTCTGTTTGGAATTCAACTGTTCACATTATTAGTGATTACCTGTTATTCCTGACTGTCAACTTCTCTGATAGATAATTGAAAAAAATTTCTGAAAAAGTCATTTGCTTTTACCAACAAAATGTAGGTTGAAGTGCATGTATCCTTTCTGAGCAGAAGTTTAGAGTGTCAATATTTACTGGTCTCTTCCTCCTGAATGATACTTTAAAAAAAGAAAAATGCAAATATCTATATGGAACCTCTGTTAGTCTGTGCCTCTGAATTACTATACTAAACAGATACTTTGAGAAGCCCAAGATAGACATGTAGCTTAAGAGAAAAATGTATTATTGGGGAATAGTACTCCATTGCCTTGTGATTACTTTTTTCCTAGACTATTCTTTTGTATAGAATACTTGAACAATATAGGTAGCATCTCCCTCTAGGGCAGAAGTAAGATTTGTAGTTTCCTGACCAGGAAAATAAAGATAACATTTCCCTCTAGCGCAAAGTTTGGATAGGTTTGTTTTCAATGGCCTATATAGTATTTTGTTTGTTTGTTTGTTTTTAAGCTCTGTTTTCCTCAGTTGTGGCTTAGACTCACTCTATATGCTGCATACACCTGAGATGCTTGCCATCATTTCTTGAGACTTTCAGAGAAAGAGAAACTCATATAAACAAGTAACTCATGCTACCTCCTGTGGTTTAAGTAATAAATAATATCTCTTGTCTCTAACCCAGAAACCTTGTGTCCACTGCCACCATCTGTGAAACAATTGTAGGCTACTTGGTTAGTTTACAGAAAGGCTCAGGCCATCCACAGTTCCTTATATCATTTTTTGTCTTCTTTTAAAATACTGTGACTTGAGAGGGGTCACGTGTTACTGTAAAATAACCTAAAGTATTCTGATGCTCATCATCCATCTACATTTTATACAGTCTTTATTTCTGCTCATGTTTATAACTTTAAATTGGGATTTATTAGTAGTATCACAGATTAAGAACAAGTGAGACAGATGGTGGGAAGAAACTCAAAGAGCAAAAAATATGCAATGGTCTTACCGAAAAAGGGAGGTCAAGGAGGATGTCCCAGACTGTATTAGAACTTGGAAACTGGGGGATACCCAACGGGCTATGCTGTTAATCAGAGATTGTGAAGTTCATCATGTGTTAATATCAGATTAAAGTTTCACGATTGAAGAAATAAAGGACATTTATTGAACAATCCAGAGATTTAGAAATTTGTGCTGGGAGGGTATCAGAGACATAATAAGACTGTGAAAATCAAAAAATCAGAAGCTCAAAAATTAGATGAATTTTAAAAGCCATTCAGGTAGCTAGTAAATGATCCAGAATTGCTAACCAAGTCACCCACCTACTTACTGGTCATAATCCACATCCTATAATGCACTGTTATCCTATTCCCTCCCATAGTTCCCTCACTTGCTCCTTTACTGAGTATGCTCTTACTAATACACTAATACACTCATGTGCCAAGTTCTATGCTAGATATGGTAACAAAGACACAGTTCCATCATTATGAAATTTTCATCATTTTTCTATAAGCTGGAGACATGTTTCTGTGGGATGGGGTCCAGGAAGCTTTACAATTATACCATATAGATAAGTAGATTAGAAGTCTGAAGGGAATATCTGACAAGGTTGACTGCATAATCTTACAGTCCTCTGTGTAAACAATCTCATGTACCCCAGTTAAAATAGGAGAATATAACGTTGTTCAGACTTCCTTTGGTTTCAGAGAAATTAATTTATTTTATATAGTGCTTGATATTAAAAAGTAAATATTTCACATGCCCTATATCAGTTTATTTATACAGTAATCTTAACAGGTGATACACAACAGAAGAATGAGTATGAATATTAACTTCAGAAGGTCAGCAATACATACTGCACACTTGAGCATTTACTTAATCTCTTGGAATTCATTTACTTCATTAAGAAATGGACATACTTGATCAGCTTGTGAGGATTAAATCAGATAACATACAACCTCTAGCACATTCCAAATTTGAATACATACTAATTATCTTTATTTTTATGTAGCTACTTTTCAATAGGATAAGCAAATTCCCTTTATATAGCCAACATGTATTCAACACACATTTGGGCAAGCTTGCAGTTGTGTGGCCCATGGTGGTTTACAACATTTCATATGATTTATTTTACTACTTGAGGCTCACAACAAAAATTATAAAGCTCAAATAATAATTAATCATTACAAAGGTAAAACTATATATAACAAAGTTACTGTGTATAATTATATATTTGCTGAAGAATATAACATAAATCTAAATAGGATGTAAATCTGACATCAAACAGAGAAGTTGTATAAACAAAGAAACCCAGAGTCTAGAACAGGGTGATGTCACATCTGATTTGGCCACAGAGATTCTTCAAGGGAGAATAGATAGCACTCTCATTTTCCATTCCAGGGAGCTTTGGTAATGTGTAGGGTTTGTTTGTTTACAAACACTGAACTTATGTATACTTACATCCTGGATGACCAGGAAGACAGGAGAGATCTCAACGAGTAGCTGATAATAACACAACTATTTTGTAACACAATGTATACCTCAAATTTTAAACTTCAACTCATAGTCTGTATTATTTTACTAAATAAGCCATGAGCTTTTTGAGGCCAAACAAGTGCAGGCACGTGGGTTTGAAGGACTTCCAAAGGAAAAAAATGTATGAGTTATGTTGTCTACAATGGCAAATAAAGGAGAGTCAGTATCATGCACTGATATGGTGCTCATCTGGTAGAGTGCAACACGTTACAGAAAGGAATTTTGAAGAAGTGGGGACATAAGGAATTTGTTTTGGGGAAACCTAAAAGTTAATATAAACTTACTAAAAAAGACATAAAAAATATAATATTTGCATTTGTGGCAAAATTAAAACCAGGTAAGTGAGTATACCTTAGCTATTAGTTCTTCATAAACATGGTGATGTTGAAACATCCCTGGGTATCCTGGAATCATCCACAATCTTGGAATTAATTTGGGAAGACTGCCTAAATGAGATGAAGTGCAGGCACAAGTATTTAGGTAATCTTTAGAAACTCCAGTGTGAATTTGGCTACAGTGATTTGAGTGATTTCTTAAGAATGTCCTTGCTAATTTTCAAGGTGGTTGGAGAGTTTGCTTATATCATCCCTGTATTTCCTAATAGGAGCAGGAAAAAGACAAAGCAGATCATTTTGCCATTAAAGTTCAGATGAGGCAATTATGATGAAAGCCACTATTTCCCAGAATAAAAATAAGCAAAATACAGTTGATGAGAAAGAGCAAACATGTAAATCTACCCAGCTGTAGAATCTTTCAGGGATGAAAGACCAAAAGAATAAATGTGGTTCTGAAAGCAAATGTACCACTAATGTGAATACTAATCTCTTTATCCCTGGAGACTACTTCTACTGCAGGGATTATCTTTGAAAAAGGACTTTAATTCAAACCTGTCTAATTACACAATAGGTTAATTCTATTAACTAGAAAATCTCCAAAGGACTTTAACATTTTTGACTATTAAATAAATTTAAGTGGTCTAACCAAATTTTTAGTGATTGCCTTTCACTGCAGAGAGGAAACTATTTGATAAATCTGCCCTTCCTTCTGGAACACTAGAACAGAGAGTTGACTTTAAGGACAATAACAATTTATTGTAATTACCTATAATGTATGGTAAAGATGGTAATGTTATGTATAGTTTGTATTTTTCCCAGTGATTGCTTCCTTTGCTATTGCCATCCACATGTGTAAGCACAAATTATTAGTTTTAGTAACAAAACTAATAATGATAAAATAAATGGGCTTCTTTATCATAAATGCAAGAAAGTCTCATTTGCAGTGTTGATGGAGTCAGAAGAGTTTTCCTTCATTTAGGTCATCCTGTTATAATTGGCAAATACCAGTTTTTCAGTACAGGGTGTGTGGATTCTCTGAATGAGGTTATTTTTCTCTTTTAAAGTTTAAGCATTAGTCTAGACACATTGGAACAATTAGAATGGTTAAGATTCATTATGGTTGTTTGTTCCAGCTCTGCCTAAGCATTTAACAAACCTTTATTTGTATGTAGAAGGATGTTATATTCCATTCCTATCTCTTCTCTCACCACTGGAAATTTCCCATTCATTATTTAACTCAGTGTTTCTCTTTTGGTGAGAATGAAAATTAAATAAGAGTTCAGCACAGGACAATACACTGGGGAGAAAAATACCAATAAAACATAGTGCTTTATCTCAAGGACTTTACAACTTTTTAAATGGGACAGACTTTAGCACAGATAATTGCAATATGGGAGCCCAGAGGATATGCAACTGGCTCCACTGAGGTGGCCCTGCAGTTGGAACCTAAGTATTTGTGCCTAGTTTCAGGAAAAAAAAATTAGTTCAAGAATTAGAAATACTCGTTTTATAGGATTATATGACTATACTATCTGAGATGCAGACGGGGCAAATACTAAAAGACTTCATTTAATATCACGACTTTAACCTTATATACAAGGTAAGGACTGTAGAAATAATTATTAGTTGCAAGTTGGAAATGCACAAGTAGACTTTTTAGGATTTAAGTGTCAAATGGTGATTTTAAAAGAAAAATAGGATATGGTTTATGATATAACCTGGTAATTTCAGAGAAACCACAAGGAAATCTACAAAAGTGATTAATGGTAGTTGCATTAACGAGAAGGAAGACAAAGGAAACAGGATGGGAGAGAAGTAAGAAAAACAAGTTCCATTGAGGCAATGCAGAATTATTAGAATCTATTTAAGTAACATTATTCAGAAGCAATACCTAATTGTGACTCCCTGGTACATTTTTCTTATAAAAATGACTGTGCAAAAAGTCTATCACAAAGTAAATATGCAAATTCAATATTATGTCTCATTTCTCCTTGTCTTGCCCCTCCCTCCTCATTATACTGTTTACAATGTTATAATATGAATGTGAGGGTCATGGTTCCCCAGCTTTGACCTCTACTCAGAAATGGATAGAGAAAGTATAAAAAAATAAAAATGAAAATAAATTAAAAAAAATAGAAGCATACAAGTGGAGTTCCTCAAGTTGTGGAAGTGTGGAAAGAAACCAGAAGGATTTCTCTCAGGACCTCCCGTTCTACCACAAGGGTTAAGAAATGGTCAACACGTAGGGAAGAACAACTGAGAAATGAAAATGAAAGTATTATATGAGAGTATGGGGTGGGAGAGGCCTTAGAAAGGAAAAAGAAGAATGAACTAAAGGTAAAGAAGACTAAACAAATAAGAACCTTACCCTGGAAATTATTAGTGTCTTTGCTTTAGGATTAAAATGCATGTGATAATTTGCTTGCACAACCAGCAGTCATCATATATAAAATCTCTTTATGTATCAGGTATGATGCCTTACACATACCATCTTCTGGAACCCACTTGACAACTCATTAGTTCAATATCCTTGTATTTCTAGATATTCTTTTCCATTATCTTCAGATTATGTAAATCAGCTTCCTCCCTTATGTTATGCCTTATGTAAGAGTAAGAGTCACAACATTTGTCACTTAAAGAGAACAGTTATTATGCTCCACTTGAAGGTACTTGTTCCAAAAATATATATATCAAACAAAGTAAGTTGTCAGCTTTTAGTACTCCCTCTAGATTACCAGGGTTTCTAAGATGATTTACCTTAATTACAACTCTTTCACAGCCTTTGAGAATCCAGTATCTCCCCTCTGATAGGCAGTCAGGAAGGAGCACCAAGAGGCTGGTATTCCCAATACCAGTTTCAATCTCTGGAGAGATTGAAGGCTAACACTCAAAATAGCCCCATCCAGTACTAATTGACCAGAAACATGTAGGATGTCATTGTCATCTAACTGTCACTAAGCATTCAGAATGGTGAAACCGGTTTTCAACTCCACCGCAGGCAGCCAGCAAGGAAAAAAAAAAAAAAAGCCCAGATTTGGCTGCTATTGCTGCAAGTTTAATCCGCATTATACACAGGGATATGGGGCAAAACTGAGGAATTAAGATTATGTGTAATTAAAAAAACAAATGAGATTTAGGCAATCTTATTTTTCTTCCTTTAGTTATGACAACTTAGCCTTAGAATTAAAAACCCATTTCCCTGACATAAAGCAAATTATTAAGATTAGAGTTAATGCTAAATAGTTATGAACATTTACAATGGCAAATGTCAACTTTTTACATTTTGCTTGTGGGTATGTGAGTACAGGGAGGTACGTGAATATATACTAATTTTGAGACATGCCTTGTGGACTCTTAGGGTGGTAAGTAGGAAACAGAAAAGAGGAAAATAGTTTGTTTTTTTGTCTTCTGTCTCCCTCACGCCTCACTACCATTACTTTTTCTCTCGGTCAATTGCCATTTGCCTTCACAGCTTCCTGTACTTTCTTCCCTCAGTTCATTTCATGGAGGCTATTTAGCTTCAGATTGAATAACATGTGACTGAATGATCCAAAATCAATTTTTGTCTTCCTCTCTCCCCCTTCTTTCCTCCCTCCCTCCTTCCGTCCATCCCTCCTTCCTTCCTGCCTTCCTTCCTTCCTTCCCTCAAATTTCTCCCAGGTGCCTTTTCTGTGAATCTAACATCTACACGATTAAAGGTATATTGGGAAGAGAAGTAGAGTTAGGGGAGATAGTTTTATTTTCTAATTTCTGTTGTCTTTAATATTCATTGTAGAAAAATAAACCTTTAAAGGGATTTTCACTGCATCAGCAACAGAAAGATAAAACAAGAAAATTTTGATAGGCAGAAAAATGAAAAAACTGTTTTGATACATAAACTAATAAAAGCGGAAGAGGAACAGGGTAGGCCACACCCGGAACGAATATCAAATCCAGAGTACAAATGGAATGCAGAGCACTGACAAAGAGCTGTTCTTCATGAACTCCAAAATAAGTATTTCTGATTTGTGGAAATTCCCATCCCTGATTCTCAAACGTCGTTCTCTAGGTCAGTTCTGAAGGCCTCTATCCCACTAAATGAGCCCCATGTGTCCTTACCTTTCCTAAGCCTCTGCCCTATTATAGCTCATGCCCAGTGCTGCAGGATACCTACAGTGACTCATAACCGATGGGCTCATAACCACTTGCTCAGTGTCAGGCTAGAGAAGGAGAGAGGAAGAAGCTCTTGGCCTAATGGCACATCCAGATTTGTAACTGATTCCACTTTTCATAAGCTAGTGTTTATCATGGCATTAAAATCTGAAGAAATGCAATGTTTCCTGGCCTGGGTGCCTGCTTAGAGTACTCAAAAGATTTTTTTTTTAAAAAACTGTATTTGGAGTTTTAAGTAGGCTTCATTTTTCCCCCCTTTATCGGCTTTATAATGTACTGTCTCATCCACGACTGTTGCTTCAGTTTTCATCTGTATTCCAGTGGCACTCTTCTTATTACTAGCACCCCCAATTTGTCTAAATTTAGTTCAGACCGCTTGTCTAAGCTTCCAACTTTTATACCCAAATGCTTACTCAATATTGCACTTAGCTGCCTCAAAGGGAACTAAGTACGTATATGATCATACTCCTTAATTTTTCCTCAAGCCTGGGGTCTTCATTCAAAAAGTACCTTAGGGGGCACCTAGTGGTTCAGTTGGTTAAGTGTAAGTGACTCTTGTTTCAGCTCAGGTCATAACCTCCTGGTCTTGGTGAGTTTGAGCTCTGCATCAGGCTCCACACTGTCAGTTCCAGCTTGGAATTCTCTCTCTTCCTCTCTCTCTGCCCCCCTCCCCACTTGTGCTAGCTTTCTCTCTCTCTCTCAAAACAAATAAATAAAACTTAAATACAATTTTAAAAAAATTAAAAAGTGCCTGGCATTTGCTAAGCTCCTAGTAAGTATTAGTAAAACTCTAAATTGTATTAATCTATATGATATGGGAGATTATATGAGGTTTCAGCTTTGTATAACTACTGTTCAGATTCATTCATTGAATTAGGGAAAACAAATTGGTTAACAAATACTAGGTACTTTTAAAAATGAATTACATATATTGACGTATTTAATCCTTACAACATCAAAAAGAGAAAGCTATGAGACCTTTTTAGAAATGGGAAGATGGACACACAAAGAGATTTAATAGCCTGCCCAAGATCACATGGCTAGTAAGGATTAGAGCTGGGGGTTAATCCCGTGAATTCTGGTTCTAGGTTCCGCGTTCATGTTTAGCACATGCTCCAAGTTTTCTACAAATATTAGTGATTAACACTAGTTAACTGTTCACAGTGTATCAGGTTTTGAACTAAGTGCTGGAAAAGTATTACTTGTCAAACTTAACATCAATCTAGAAAAGAATATCAATATTCTTGTTTTACAGATGAGGACAGTGGTTAGCTAATTTTCATAACTAGTCCTTAACTAGTCAGTTGTGACGTTGCAATTCAATTCACTATCTGCTATTCCCACCCCAGGTCTCACATTTTTAACATTTAACATTTTTGGCATTTTACATCCCTATTTTTTTTTTTAAAGCCCAATTTTGGATTGGAAGATAATGAATTTTTGACGAATAGAAAAACATTTATATGCACTAGCAAAGGCTCTGTCATTTAATTATTTATTATTTTTTAAATTTTTTTAATGTTTATTTTTGAGAGAGAGATTGAGAACAAGTGAAGAAGGGGCAGAGAGAGAGGGAGACACAGGATCTGAAGCCGGCTCCAGGCTCCCAGCTGTCAGCACAGAGCCCAAGGCAGGGCTCAAACTCATAAACCATGAGATCATGACCTGAGCAGAAACTGGACGCTTAATCCACTGACCCACTCAGGTGCCCCTTATGTACTGTTAAACATGCAAACACATGTAAATTAAACCTTTTGTCTTACTCTGACCTAATTCTCTAATCTCATCTAAAAGTCCAAGTGTTAATAAGTACAGGCACAGCTTTATTCTGCAGAAATTTCCTTCTCTATTGATGGATCAAAATTAAAAGATAAATTAAATACTTTTGGCTAAATGTCTTTAAATTTTGAATTACCTTCTCTCTAAAACACTAACTTTTATCTCTGAGGAATCTGGCTCTTGTGGAGTCAAATATTTCTCTGAATTTTGGAACATAAATTGAAGCTTTTAGGCTTTTCCTGTAATTTGTTCTTTTAGAAAATAGAATGTTGTAGGTCTCCTCCCCTCTCTAAACTGTGAAAAGTAAATTACAGTGCTGGTATCACCTTGGGAGCATATTTTATTTGAGCAATAATCATTCCCTTTGACAACATATGTCATCTTATTAAAAAAAAAAGAAAAAGAAAAGAAAAAGAAAAGATGATTTCCAGCAGCTCATAAAAAGGCTCCAAATGTATAATAGACATCATCAAAGACTTTTCCATCCCTGTTTCATTTTTATGAATAGATCAAGAAACATACATATTTAAATTGACTTTAGATGAATGCTTTAACAATGAGGCCTAGTACTTGGTTACTGCAAAATATATAAACTTTATTTGGCGTGATTATAAATCAAAATCATATTTTTAAAATTCACTATTCTTTAGCAAAGTTTTTTTAATTGAAATGATATGACTGTTTAATAACCTATATGAGTCTTCTGTTGTACAATTAAAACACAGGCCAATTCAAAACAAGCCATTAATTTTTCTTTTTTTAAAAGTTTTATTTATTTATTTTGAGAGTCAGAGAGAGGCAGAGAGAGAAGGAGAATCTCAAACGGGCTATGAACTGCCCGATGTGGGGCTCCAGACTGAAACCCATGAACCCTGAGATCACAGCCTGTGTTGAAATCAAGAGTCAGAGGCTTAACTGACTGAGCCACCCAGGAACCCTCAATTTCACTTTCATAATCATAGTGACATCTTGGGCCTTCTAAGAGAGATTGTCTGAATTTTGATCATGCTGAAAATCAACCCACGATCCTAATATGAATTTGCTCACTGGCTGAGTGACTGTAATTCCATATTATAGTGATCAGTTTTGTTTTTGAAAGAATACCTAAAAAGAAGATCAGTTCAGGTGACAATGTTCAAAACTCCAAATTAACTCATTTGCTGTTTAATTAGCTGTCTCAGATACAACGACTGCTACCGTGAGACCACATCAAAGGGAATTCTCCTCCCCTTTCCTCACGGGATTGCTGGTTTCGGCTCCAGCAGTCCTGAGTGGACAGAAAGGAGAGAAGGGACACTCCCTGGGATTTACCTCCAAAGGAAAAAAAAAAAGTGATAATAAATCCCCTCCTCCTCCTCCACCTCCTCTCTAATTCATTTATCGTCTTTACTATTTACAAATATCCTTTCCTCCTTTCTCAGAGGCTCCCTCCTAAGCAGTAAACACAAAGGTAGGGGAAGTTGGTTCTTAAACTCTCACCAAGCTCATATGTCAGAATATCAAAGTGTCCATTTCTGCTGCCCTGGAGATGTTCTGGAGGGTGATTTCTCTCATCCTCATCCAGAAAGACAGGCAGCTGGTGAGCTTGCAGCCTCTGAAAGAATGGAGTCTATTAAAAGTGTCTAACATTTATATGATTCCTTTTATTCCTTTTATCCTCAAAGTGCTTTATAAGCATTAAACTAATTAAAAGGAAGCAATTTGTGAATTGAGGCATACTTATAAACAACTGCCTGTCATTGGTGAGAAATATTTGTCCTTGTTTGTTTTTTATTTCATTACTAGGCTTGTGGGCAGCTTTGTAATTTTAATAGCATTATCCAAGACACCAAGGCCAAAGGAGGGGTATTGCTTCATGGTAAAGTCATCCACTTGCTATGCTGTGAAATGACCCCAATCCATCCCAATACCCGTTCCGTACACAGCTTAATTGATTTCATAAGAGTAATTGGAAGAGACTTAGCTAAAGAAAACTTTAAAAAAAAATCCTGTTAATCTTATCTCATTTTATTCTCAACATTTTATGGGAAAAAAATCCAATAAACTTAGATTCTACAGGTAGACTATCTATTATGTTAATATGTTAAGAAAAATAATCTAAAACCTGAAACCTCTTTATAAAATGCTAAGTAGATTAATAAGAAAAGTAGGCCTACAGAACATTTCATAAGGAAACTTCACATGCATATGAAAAATACTTCAAAAGCATAAATATCTCCTTGAAAAATAAAAGATCACTGCTCTAAATGTTACTCTTAAATTACCAAATTTCTCAAGATTAAAATGTCTATACACTTACCCAACCAGAAAGATATAGAGGGGGAAAGGCTGAGGTTAGATAGGTATGTTTTTAAGTGACTCTCTGAAAAAGCCCTTCAAAAGGAAAAGAATTATATTAACAAATACAGAAAGATATGGAAACAATCTTTTTCAAGCAACATGTGAAATTTTTAATTGATCAAAGTAACTGCCCTGACAATTTGTACTGGATAAGAGACCAAAATTCTTCAGAGATAAACCACATGCTGCTCTTGGGGAGAAACCTGCATGAGTAGCTAAAGAATAGCTGGACAATTTTAAGATGATCTACTTGGTTTTGAAATATGTGACTACAGTTAATATCTAATTAATTCTAATGGTGAAAAGACGGCTTGTCAACATTTTGAATCATAGAAGAATCAACACAATAAAATCCCATTGCAAAGCCCCTTCTTTTTATTTTTTGAGTATTTTTTTAAAGTTTATTTAATTATTTTGAGAGAGAGAGAGAGAGAGAGAGCGAGCGAGCAGGAGGGGCAGAGAGAGAGAAAATCCCAAGCAGGCTCCACACTGTCAGCACAGAGGAGCTCTACATGGGACTCAACGCCATGAACTGTGAGATCATGACCTGAGCTAAAATCAAGATTCAGATGCTCAACTGACTGAACCATCCAGTCGCCCACAAAGCCCTTTCATAAATAGATTTGCTTACACTGGGAGTCAAAAAAATTCATTGTAATCAAGGGAATATTGACCTCTGGAGTAGAATTTTAGATCTGAAAAGCTAAAGTGTCTAGTTTCCTCATTACATAAATGAAGAAATAAGTTCTCAAAGTTTGGATGCTAGCAAAGTCAAATAGCAACTTTGTGATAGAAGTTAGAACACAGTTATGCCAGGTGATCTTTCCACCCCACCAGATTGATCTACATCTAATTTGAGAACTCTGCAAAACAGGCACTGTTCCAGCATATTTTGCTAGCATGCTACAGAAGTATTTGTGTGTGAAGAGATGCTATTTGGCACCATATCTTCTAACCTTAGTTTCCTTGAGCTTTACAAAAGGGATTGTTTGTCAGCACAGAATTTTCTCTTTGTTAGTTTCTGAAAGGTGCTGATATTTTATTTGCACTGAAATTTTGTTTGGCCTTGACTATGTTAGCCCCTGAAGAATGCACTTCTGTTACCAATAAATCAAGAGTTTTTAACCTATTGTTAAAATAAGATACTTATTTTTCCCAAAATAAGATACTTAAGTGCATAAAATACATTTTATATAATAACAAAGGAAACAAATGATGTTGAAATGCAATTATCAATTCATTATGAAATGAAATTCACACTATGGTAGAATGTGCCCCTTTATTAATGCATTATAGTGTAGGCATAATTATTACCATAATTTTTTAAGTACTAGTGAATACAAACAATATATTTAGGTACATGCAACACACTGTAATGGAATTGGAAAATATCTCTGATTTCTATTGGTAACAGTCACAGGTACTATTAACTATTATGATTTGTTGCCTATATTAAAATCAAAAGTGAAAATTTTTACTTAGAGATTGCAAAAAAAAGATAGTTTTTCCTAAAAAATCATGTACCCTTAAATTCTTTCTTTACAGATCTCAAAGGTTCTCTCACAGGTGGAAAACCTCTATTTCTGTTGGTTTACATTTTAGATAACCCCATTTGTTCCATTTCAATTCATTTCTTTCAGGATCTACCCTTTATCCTGTGACCCAGAATACTGCTGAAGATTTTATAACTGAACACATTCATTTTTCTAGTTCAGTTTTTGGACAATCACTGGAGGTAACATCTTTGAACAATTGATCTTGTTTTACAACATTTGAAGCAATTTGCTGCCACCCTGGTTAATAATAGCTCAGGTAGCTGGAGACACTTTTTTTTTTTGCCTTTATAGGAATAGCAACATTGCTAACTAAAGTTTTTTTGAAATACAACGGCCCGGTAATGACAACGGCCAATAACACTGCTAAGCTGTAATGAGTTACAATGATAAATCAGAGCTGTCTGGATCTCTTACACTCAATATGAATCTTCTCATGCTGCCCTGTTATGATCTATGTTTCCAAACTCTGACAGGGACAACAAAGACAACTGAAGAGCCAGTCTCTACCAAACCCAAATGGGTCCCAAGTCATCTGACGCTCATGCTTGGGAATACAGATTGGTAGATTATTAGATCTGAATTAAAAAGGATGTATTTTTCCCTCCAGGCTCCGTTATTCCTGTGTTTGTTGTTTTCAATATGGATTTTTATGATGTTTTAACTATTATTGTTTATTATTATTATCTCATTTTAATCATGTATTTGATGACCCTGGTATAGGGAGGGGGAGCCAGGGGAATATAATATAAATAAAATTATCCTGACACACAGAGACTACAGGTGGTGTTTAAATTTGTTTTTCTTGTCTCTCCATGAAATCATAGAGGTATTTAATTTATTTTCTTCTCTTTTGCTCACTTTCTTTTCCCCCTATGACACTCAATCTAGAAAACACCTGCAATTAACATGTTTTTCAAGACACATTGCCTCCCTACCTCGAATATATCTTTGTAAGGTAACATAAATTGTAGTGATCTTCAACTACGCATGGAAGATTTTGGTCAGATTTATTTCTCAACAATTTTCTGTCTTTTACAGAGACAAAAATCTTTCTCAAAATATGCATTATAGAATTATATTAATAATGTCAACAATGTCATTTTTAAATACCTTACAAGTGAGAATGTATGTGTATATACAGCAGGTAGGCTTAGCAGTAACCATGGAAACAACTAGAATCCAGAAGTACTTTCACAGTTTACATTGCCTACACTGGTTAAGGGCTGTGGAAAGAGGGATAAAAACAGCAACTTAAAATGGTGGAAAGAACTAACCTTCTGATGACTTTATGTCAAGGGCACTGTATTCACTATTTGGATCCATTATAATCTCTCAGTTACCCAGGGAATAGCATTATTTTCCTCCATTTTACAGATGAGATAAATAGGTTTCAGAGCAATTAAATAACTTGCCTGAAGTTGTGGAGCTAGCAAATGCTGTGGAGCCAGAATTCTAGCACACAACTCTCAGATAGGGAAGCCATATTCCTTGGCTCTGCCAAACTTCTGTTTAGATGGTAGCATTAGTTTTGCACTTGGTAGTCTGGTGTGAGGAAATTGGGAAAGCTTTATTTGAATTAAGACATCCTCCATCCAAGGTACCACTGATTGTTTCTTGGGTGGAGGCATATCATCTCAAGAAAGCTCCATTCTAGATAAGGAATATGTTCTACTTTTAAGAAGTATTTTATTTGTATCTTCTACTATTTTACCACACTTGTCCTCACTTATTTCTTAAGAGCAATGTTTTGTAAGAATAACAACAATAATAAAGTAGCACAGCACAGGAAGAGGTAAATTTGCCTGAACCCGATGACGTGCACTCATTCAAAGAGTCCTGCGCTGCAGAAGCCTCACTCTCAAGCTGATGACTTTGCGGAGTCATTAATGATTGCCTCCCTGTAAGGGAGGATATTGCCAATAAAGGTATATTTAGTGTTAGGATAGATTAATAGGTGGCTAGATATGCTTGTGAACAGGTGAGATAAATTGTCCTAAGGATAAAGAGAGAAATATGATGAAAAACATACCAGCATACATGGATAAATGGGAGGCAAACTAGGAAAAACACAAGACAGTCCAAAATGATGGTTTCAACCTGATGCTAAGAATTACTTCACCTCAGCGTTAATGAGAATAGAGAACATTTATGACTAAATCCCATGGTTTAGGGCAAAGTGAAAAGAATTCATTGGCTTGAAAATGACACAAAAGACTACTTCACACCTGTTTACTTGAGATACTTGGATCAAATCTTTAGTTTTAGACAAGTTGTATATGTGAGATATAGGAGAGATATCCTTCAAATTCAATGAGAAGACCTTATATTTTTCAAAAGAATTGCTATGGAAGGAACCTAAAACAGAAAGACATAGCCAAGCAAATGAAAGTGATACTATACTATTTCTTAAAATTATATCATTTATGCCTAATCTGACTTTGTATGAGGGTAGATGCCATTAAGTCATTAAGAGAATGTCCAATAACTAGTAAAATTTATGATACATAGGTAATAGTAAGCAAATGCCAATTTCATATAAGCATAAAAGGAGGGAAGGGAGAAAGGAAATAAGGAAGAAAGGAAAGAAGGAAGGGAAGAAGGAGGGAAGGAGGAAGACTCATTGAAGTCTTATTTGTTAAACAATATTTCATAAGGCATGTATCATTCATAAGTGTAAAATCTATCATTCTGAAAATATTCTACTTGTGGCAGTAGTGTCAGTATCCAAAAGTTGATCAATGATAGATATGATTCTGAATAATTCTTCTGTTCCTTCTTTCAGACTCAGTTAAACTGGAACCAACTGGTAGATTTGGTTTAAGTTCTTTTTAGAATCGTGTGTCCTAAGAGACAAAGTTATTCATAAGAGGGAAAATCAGAGGAGATAAAAATTATTTATTTAAGTGGGACTTGCTCTGTCCCAGGCTGCAGTGATGGTCTTCTAAAGATCAGGGCTGCTACAGTCTTCAAGGTTTAAAAAGCCATGTCCACACGTGAATTAGGAGCCCTAGCTATTTGCTCCCATAACAATATATGGGAGCAAATATACATACACACACATACATATATATCCTTTGGCATTGTTCCTATTAAATTGTATTTATCTTTTGTTCCACTTTCTTAAATCTTCTCTTAAAGAAGAAAACATTCATGACTGAATCCTATTGTCTACCAATCATGCAGAAAGTTAATGAGACCTCACTAAAATTTTATTGAAATAATGGTATTATACAATTTAGCTTTAAATTATAGTTTCTTAAATTATTTTTAAATCTGTGCTAGTCTTGCTACAATAGGTATATTTCAAGGTTTACCAAATCTGAAAGAATATTTTTTCTCTCCAATTCTGTGCCATATCTTTGAACACAAGTAAAGTTTCATGTTCTTGGGTTCTATAGATTTGCAGAATTAGCCAAGTAAATATAAACATATCAGGGGACTTAAAACTAATAGTAATACAAATAGTAAACTAGAGTACCAACATTAATAATAAGAGTAAGCTTCTTGTGACAGAAAATGCTAATTTAAAAAATATTTTTTTCATGTTTTATTTGTTTTTGAGACAGAGAGAGAAGGAGCATGAGAGGGGGAGGGGCAGAGAGACAGGGAGACACAGAATCCACAGCAGGCTCCAGGCTCTGAGCTGTCAGCACAGAGCCCGATGCAGCGCTTAACCCCAGGAATGTGAGATCATGACCTGAGCTGAAGTCAGAGGCTTAACCAACTAAGCCACCCAGGTGCCCCAGAAAATCCTAATTGTTATTTAATCAGAGGCTGGTGACAAATTATTTGACTTGTCTTTTGCTTCCGTGAAAAATTGTGCTCTCTGTAGACTGTCTTCCACCTCTGTGGTCATGTCCAGTGTCTAGATAGATGCAGATGACAAGACCTCACACTGATGTCAGGACTTCTACCATGAAAAATTCTGACCAAGTTGGTAAAAGGAGATCACCTCCTTCCTACCAATAAAATTCTATTTAGTACAACTTAGAGATACCTACTAAATATGAGACACTTTTCTGTCAATTTGAAACACTTTCCTTTTGTTTGCAAAGATACCATTGCAGGTGGAAAGTACCACTCAAGGTGATCTATTTGCTGATTTCCAGTGTAAACCCAAATTGCAAAAACATGCTTCTATCATTCACATCACAAAAATATGAAACATGCAATTGTACATAACACTTCTAATTTTGTGGCTTATGCCTTTTAAATTGCATTAGGGAATAGGATTTAATAAGCAAGCAGGTTGGGTTGTCCACAAAGGATAATTAATTTTGTGTTGAGTGCCACTCTACTGTGTGCTTGCAAGTAATAATAAGATTTCCTTCTGCTGCCAGAAAATGCATTTTGCCTTAATTTTTTATTATATTGTGCACCCAACTTTTCTGGTGTTTACTCTATGATTTATATTCCTTATAATTATTACCCACTTTTGTTGTTTTCTAAAGTGATTCTTATATTATATCATTTTATTTTTAAGGCAAAGCAGGTCAACTAAATTTAGAACTTAATTATTTTAAGTGACTCAAAATTGTCTCCACTTAGATAGTAATTGCTAATAATTCTTTGTTGTAAAACCAGAACCTCAACATACTCAGAATTGCATTGATCTAGAGAATGTTTTAATGACCTAAAATTCCAGATAAATTAATATTTCAGCATATACCTGCAGAGAGTCGAACATATGAACTTTTCCAGAAGTGGAGATAGTACCCTGGAGCTGATTATGAAAACCATAAGACATTCATAACATGCATTCTAGTTTACCTTAACTCACAGAAATGCCAAAATGTGTCTTTCTAAAATTCTGTGTAGAGCCTGAAATATGTCTAAATGGATTCTGTAGCATGATGGAGATTTCTGGAGATATCTCTGTTATTAATGACTTCTCCCAAAACATTTATATACAGCAAAAAGGAGCACAAAAGATATTTTGCAGTGAGGATGCTAGCAGTCAACTGGGGTAATTCACTGGTATTTTTAGTTGTTACAACTATGCTTTAGCTAAATTATAAATTACTTTATATTATGGACTGTAGCGGTCACCTGGGAGAAAATAAACTCTTAATATTAAATTATCTAAATCTGAAATGTTATTGTGTTTTGAAATATCATTGATGAGTCTATGGAAATCAAGAAATTCCAAAGCTGAGATTAATTTTAGTGATGATTCAGGAGTAATCTAGAATATAAAAAGTATAATGAATGAAATGCAAATAATGACTCCAGAAAGCATCAATGATCAATGATGTGAAGTTATCTATAGTTCTCTGCCTTTATGATCACTGGAATCATGTCCTAGGAGATGGCTAAAATTTTCTAAATAATACTGGTAACAGTAATAACATGTATATATTATATAAGGTCTGTCTTTTGGGTAATTTGATTTTTCTACATTTTACTGTGCTAACCGAGGTGTTAGAAAGTATAGATTTGTTCAATATTAGACCATGCAAGCAGCAATCAAACTAATGGATCCAGGCTTGCCTTACCTTAGAGTAAACAAGTCTAATAATCATCTATGGCAACCGATTGGCAAGGGACTGAAATCTGGCACTAAGTGAAGACCTCAGAAAATAAAAACTCAGCCCAAGTTTCAAGTGCAATATGTGAAAATGTGTATAGAGCAAAATAGAGAGAAAGCAATCATGAAAAGTTTCAATAAAAAAAATAATTTATATTTGTCATACAGTAAGTAAAACCAAAACTCAGTTGTTGCCTTGTGACTTTGACTGTGATATTTATAGAGTACAACATGAGAATATTGAAAGCCGATGTGTAAAGGTGGAAAAAATCTCATGAGACAAAGAAGTAGTGATGGTTCAGATAGATTAATTTTGACATTTGTAGATGTCAAAGGGCTGGGAAAAAACACTGTAACACTAAGATTTCAAATCTGAGGCCATAAAGTTCCTTGAAAAAATCAGAACCTACAAAATAAAGATACACTTTTGGGGGGATATGATGTATTTTTACTTCTCTGTCTTATGAACTTACAGATTAGTTTCTGCATTAATATAACTGCATTTTAGGAAACTAGCTAAATTTTCTTGAATTTGTTAAAAATGAGTAGAAGAAAATGTTACTATTATGTATAGGGCATCAAAAATATATACTTCTATCTCTTTTATAAAATTGAAACAAATTAAGTGTTGAGGTTTAAACACCAACAAATCTCTGAATGAAGAAGAAATATACCCGAGTCACTCAAAACTTTTGCAAAGAGAAGAAAATGGTGTAACATTTTATAGGTATTTGAAAAGATTGTTAATGTTAGGTTAACAGAGCTCTTACTTTGTACTTTTTGTTTCTTCTTTGCAGTCTTAAAATACCTGTCATTGACACATTGGTCCAACTGTTCTATTGTTGTTCCTTTCCTTTCTCTAGTCACCTTTTCACTAAAGCCTATTTTCTATCTCCTGCCTTTATTTAGTGAGAAGGAAGTTTATTTTCTACGTTATAGCCAGTGTTTCAACAACAACAATTGTTGAAAACCCCGGATGTCTCTATTATTATGCAAGGCATATGAAGGATTTGAAGAGATTAATGCTCACATATAGAACAAGTCATTAGAGGACAATTAAATTTTGAATTATGGGATGACTATAATCATAAAGAGTTCAGTGATGGAAGAGATTATTTGTGAACTGTTATAATCAAAGAGATCAATGCTGAAACACAAGTAAGAACTTGGAAGATGGGAAGTAAGATATTTGGTCCACAGTCATGAAACACATTTTTTATTGAGTGAAGCAGGAAGGACCCAGGGTAAAATAAAAAGTATACTCCAAGGGTGAAGAAGAATTTTAGGAGAACAAATTTTAGGAGAATTTGTTCCAGAATGGAGCAAGAATATGAGAGTAAGAGAAATGGAGTTGCCCAAAAACTTTATGAAGTGAGTAGAAAAAAAGGAAAGAAAGGCCTGACAAAACCAAAAATAAAGAAATTGCAGACAAAGTGTAACTACTTATCAAAAGTTAGGAAACATTTTTAAAAAATGGTGCACCTGTGTGGCTCAGTCGGTTGAGCATCCCACTTTTGGTTTTGGTTCAGGTCATGATTTCACGGATCGTGGGGTACAGCCGCCATTGGGCTCTGCGCTACCAGTGTAAAGCCTGCTTGGGATTCTCTCTCCCTCCCTCTCTTTCTGCACCTCCCCTACTTGTGCTTTGTGTCTCTCTGAAAATAAATAAATAAACATAAAAAAAAAAAGTTAGGAAGTGTCCCCTGCCCATTGCAGTAGGAAATGTTTCCATTACCCCACCCCTCCCCCTACTCACACCCATCCAGAAATTATGCCATTACAGCAGATCAGGAGGGGAGGCAGGAGTACAGCTTTTTATTCAGGAAAAGGGAGAAGAGAGCAAAGCAAGCAATGGAATTGGAATGTGCTTCTCTCTCCATGCCTGGTATGAGACAACAGTCTCCTACACCCACAAGGCCAGCGTAAGGATTGTACATTAGGAATCTGAGTGCTCACATAGGGTTCTGTCTTTAAAAGATTCAGTTCACTGGGCCACCTGGATGGCTCAGTCCATTAAACATCTGACTCTTAATTTTGACTTGGGCCATCATGATCTCATAGTTCGTGGGTTTGAGCCCCATGTCAGGCTGTGCATTGACACTGTGACACTGTGGAGCCTGCTCGGAATTCTGTCTCTCTCCCTCTCTCAATGCCCCTCTCCCACGCATGCTCTCTCTCTCCCTCCCTCCCCCCCCCCTCTCTCTCTCTCTCAAAACAAACAAACAAACAAACAAAAGATTCTGCTCATTGACCCACCAGAATAACACTACTGCTAAGTTGTCTGGGTCACTCCTGCCTCACAGCACTTACTTCTATCTTTATTTTCTAACTCTGATTCCTGAATCCTTACGGTTCAAGATTAACCTTCGACAAATCAGGATGAAAGCAAATTCTATCATTAGCTTTGAGGAAAAGCCACTTCAAATAAGCAATAAGGATTTGATGTACTAGTGCATGTAGATGTCATCCCTCGAGGGCTGCAAGGAAACACTGAGGAAAATGTGGCAAAGGCTGGTTGACTATAGTTCCAAGGCTGCATTCGTGCTCAAGAAGTATAACAAAACTGGTAGGAATGCAGTCAGACTGCTTGGGCCAGATCTTGGCTGCTTCATTACTAGTGTGACCTTGCTCAAATCTTTCCACTCCTCTCTGCCTCTGTTTCCTGTACTGCGAAATGGGGATGATAACAGTACTTCCCACCTGGTGTTTAAGAATAAATGATGCAATGTTCTCATGGCTGAGAGGGCTTTGTAAGCACTACATAAAGATAACCACCATTTATACTGAACCTCATTTTTTACCAAACTCTGTACAAATATAATTTCATAGTAATCTGAGAGTTGTTTTTATTATTATCCCCATTTCATGGATGAGACTGAGGCACAAGAACTTATAGCTTTCTCAGGATGATGGAATATATACAGGTTCAAAATGATTTCACCTGAAATTTTGCTCTAACCTCACCAAATCTGTTTCTGAAATCTGACACTTAAATCCAAACACATCTTTTTATTTCTTTGGGCTGCAAAAACCAAAGCAAGCCTGGAGGAGGAAGGCAAAGGAGTCAATATTTTACAACTCTCTACATATTTTAGGCTAAACTCTCCCATCCCTTGTGCTCTGACGCCCTCTGCACCACCGGTCTGCAGTACGCATACTGTCCTCCTCCCCTTTCACTACGTTTACCAGCAACTCCTAAACATATTGTACCAAGAAAGTTAGGCTAGTTATCTTATTGCTGTTTCTCCAAAAAAAGATATGCTAAAAGCTAAGCCTTCTTTATTATGTCTATGTTAACCTAGTTTTCCTTCCCTTATTATTGTATTCACATTTAAACAACAATGCAGTGATGTTCATAATTCAGAAAGCATGTGAGGTGAAATGAGTCTAATTGGAAAAAGGTGCTTATGAAGCCTCAGAGCAAGCACCGTACAGCCAAGTTCAAAATGTACATAGCTCTGTTACCGATATTCCACGGTAGTAGCACAAAAAGCAACACATTGCATTAACACATAAGAATGAAATCCATATCCTATTCATAAGAGACAGGTGTTAAATTATAGGAGTGTATTTTGTTCATATGGTATTTATGTCTTTCAAGTTTGTTTGACATTCCAGAAACACTGGGACTTATGAATAAAATTGGAATCATTTTCATTTCTTTTTTTATTGTATTTTTTTCTCACTCTACTTCCTTTTGGGAAGATAAACACAGGTAATTTTATCTAGGCATCTTACGAACACACACACTGATTATGCATAGGGAAACCAATTAACTAAGTGAAACACTTTTTACTTTTGTACTTCCTGTTATTCTTTCTCAGATTCCTATGGTTTCAAGTGGCAGAATCCATTCAAAATATGGAATGACCATATTGCTAACAGTAAGCAGAGAATGATAAATAAAGGCATGCAGGGATCTTGGAAGAGCAATAATAACAATAAAAAAATTTACTTCCTTCAGGAACACCCTAGAAATTCTAATGTGATCATTCATAATACAGCTCACTTTCCAGGATAGGGAGAAAGGTGTGGGTTTGACATATTAAATAGCTCTAAAAGAGACTATAGTTTTTGATACTGAATAGATAAAATATATATGTTGACATATAAATCAGGGGAAAAATTAATCTGTCATATTTAGTAAATGGCTCTTTCCCCTCTTTGCATCTTGGTTTTATTTTTCATTTAATCTAGTTTTCATTATAAATTGGATAAGTTATGTCATAAGTGTGGGTTGGATGAATTTTAATTAGTTGTTCCTTAGGAGAGAAATATAGTATACAGAAGCCGGTTAATGCTGTAGTGTATTCTGATGTTGTGAGGTTTGAATATATATAGAAACATTATATATATGTATATAAATATATTTATATAATATTCATATATAAACATTAACAAAGCCTATATACCCTACTCTAATTATATGTTACACACACACACACACACACACACACACACACACACAAATAAAAGTCTTAGGGGTTTCAGCTATCTGACACTGATACTAATAGACCCAGTAGACAATGTGGCTATACTATACAGGCATACTTTGTTTTATTGCACCTCAGTTTTCTGTGTTTCACAGATATTGCATTTTTTTCAAATTAAAGGTTTGTGACCACCCTGCTTCGAACAAGTCTATCAGCGCCATTTTTTCCAACAGCATTTGCTCACTTTATTTCTTTGTGTCATATTTTGGTAATTCAATATTTATAATTTTTTGTTATTATTATATTTGTTATGGTGATCTTTGATCAGTAATCTTTGAATGCATTATTGTAATTGTTTTGGGCCCCCCTTCCCACCAAACTGTGCCCTTATAAGACAGAAAACTTAATTGATAACCTTCATGTGTGCTCTGCTTCATGGACTACCTGTTCCTCCATCTGTCTCCATCTCCCTGGGCCTCCACATTCCCAGAGACCCAATAATATTGAAATTAAGCCAATTAATAATGCTGCAGTAGCCTTTACATGTTCAAGTGAAAGGAAGAGTCACATGTCTCTTAAGTCAAAAACTAGAAATGATTAAGCTTAATAAATAAGGCATGTTGGAAGCCAAGGCAGTCTGAGAGCTGGGCATCTTGTACCAGTTAGTCAAGTTGTGAAAGCCAACAAGTTCTTGAAGGTACCTGAAGTGCTACTCCAGTGAGCACACCAATGATAAGAAAGCAATACAAACTTACTGCTGATATGGAGAAAGTTTCAGTGGTCTGGACAGGACATCAAACTACCCACAACATTCTCTTAGCCAAAGCTTAATCCAGACCAAGGCCCTAACTCTTTTCAATTCTATGAAATCTGATTGGTGAGGGAGCTTCAGAAGTAAAGTTGGAAGCTGGCAGAGATTGGTTCATGAGGTTTAAGGAAAGAAGTCATCTCCATAACATAAGAAGTCATCTCTGCTTTCCAGAGAAGCAAAAAGCAGGATCTCTGAGGCATACCTGCACATTCTCAAAGTACTGCGTGCAAAATGCTGTATTGTGTCTATTAGAGGAAGACTGATGTTCATATTTTCTATATTTTGACTTTTTCTCTAGTCTTCTTAAAGGATACTAAGAGACATACACAATCAGCTTCAGTGGAGGTGGATTTGTCCGTTTCTCACTGACAGCAATTCCGTCAAATTTTGCTTCATAGGTTTTTTGAATATACAATTTATGGTGGGTTACTTGATAAATGGTACACTCGTTGATGTATTCTTTCTTTTATTGTTATCTACCATACAACACTACATTTTCATCCTGAAAAATTTGTTTTGCCTTGAATTCTGTTTCATCTGCTGTAAATAACCACATTGTTTTTCTTTTGTTAGTTTTTAACATAATATTTTAGTTTCCATTTCTTCACTTCCTAAACTTCCGTTTTATTTTTTTTAGGAGAATATCTTTTAAAATGCATGTACTTGTTTTGCTTTTTAAAAAATCCTTGCCTTTTGAGTGGTAAGTAAAATGTAGTTCAATTACAATTTGTGCCTATGTGTGCTTGTATGATTGCTAATATATTTCGATACACATATACAATTCTTTTTGGTGTGATTTTCTAATTTAGCCTCCATTTTCTGAGTACAATTTTTATTTACTGTGTTATATTTTATCTATTAACTTTTCTATTTATTTTTTCTTACCTCTACTGATTTGAAAATATTATATCCCATGTTTTCTCTTTTAGGGGTTACTCTGAAAGAGTTAACATGCCTAAAATAAAAAAAAAATGTTATTCTAGTGACTGGCTGCCTCAATCTGTAGAGCATATGACTCTTGATTTCAGGGTCATGAGTTCAAGACCCATGTTGGATATAGAGGTTACTTAAAAAAAGATATATAATTCCAATATAATCAACAATCAATAATAACAACCACAACAAAAACTTTAGAAGGTTTTAAGTCTGAATTCTTACTCAAAACTTACATTATAATTTTTTCTGGGTTTTTAGTTATACATTATGTCCTCCTCTAAATTTATTATGGTTGCTTTGTATACAGAAAAAACTTACTTAGATTCTGTTACATATTTTATAAATTTCTTTATGTTCTCTGGTTTTTTCCTCACTTATTCATTCCAGCCAAGTTTAATTCTGAAGGACATCATTTTGTAATACTTTCAGTCAAGGTTTGAGTTTCAATTTTCAAGCTTTAACTAAAAATATTTTACTTTGCCCTCTTGAATAATAGTTTCACTACTTACAGAATCCTATGTTGTCAGCTATCTGCCCTGGAATTTATTTATTCTATTATCTCACTGTTAGATTTTATTGCTGATATTCTGAATTTTTTATGTGTCCTTTCACATATATTCTATATTTTCTAATTGTTTTCAATATATGTTTCATTTTGATGTTTTATACTTTTACTCTGAAGTGTCTAAAATTTACTGTGCTGAAGAATTTTGATATTTTTAAATCTGGGTTTTGTGTTTTTTCATCTGGAAAATTTTTATTCATTTTCCCTTGGGCTCTAACTTCTCCACCATTTCTACTGTATTTGGCATTCAGAATTTCTTTTTAAATCCTCCTGGACCTTCTCATTCTAGTCTCCATGTCTCTTAACCAATATTTAATGTTTTACATATTTTTTTCTCTGAAATACATTCTTTGTTATTTCACTGAAAGTTCCAATTCACATATTCTCTTTACAGTTGTGTGTACTTCACACATTCATCATGATTTCTTTCTTTTCTTTTAATTTTTTAATGTTTATTAATTTTTGAGAGATGGAGAGAGACAGGGCATGAACCAGGGAGGGGAAGAGAGAGAAGGAAACACAGAATCAGAAGCAGGCTCAGGGCTCTGTCTGATGTGGGGCTTGAACTCACGAACCATGAGATCATAACCTGAGCCAAAGTCTGATGCTTAACTGACTGAGCCACCCAGACACCCTCTTTGTGATTTCATCATAAGTCCCCTTATTACATTTTTACAAGTTTTCTTAGAATAGTTTATTCTTAATCTGTATTGCCTTTAACTTGCTATTTTATTATTTTAATTGCTTGTGAAACTTTTGGTTTGTGTTTACTAATGATTCTTATTCATCGTGAATTGTTACTGTCTATGTGTATGTGTGTACACATATGTTTCACCTCATTTTTAGTGGAGTTTTTCCGTTTAGTGGGAACTGTGCCCAAGCTAGAGATGAGAAGTTTGCTCAGTTCCAGTGCACTAGATCTTTGGGGATGTCTAAAGTCCATGAATAAATTTTATGTTGCTTTACTGCTTAGGGTCTCTTAAACCAAATGGGGAAAGTAAACTCAATTCTCAAACCTGTAAGACACATAGTCAATGTTTTTCTTTCTCAAGAAATTCTATTTTCTGTACTCAGAGTTTCCTTGCTATCTCCCTCAGCATGTAGGAGAAAACTTTGTAATTACACCTACACTAAGCACACTCATCTTGGGAGGTCTGCTTTGATTTTTGCTTTCAGGTAGGCATTGAAACTCACGATCTTGGGCTATTGTGGTTCCATGACTATAAAGACATGCACTCAGTTGCTTAAATGCTAATCACTCGTGTTTTTAGCTTCTTTTTTGTTTATGGCATGTGGAGATTACCTTCTTAGTGGTGAGCTCAGTGGTATATTTTATGGTTGCATTGTTGTTACATTTTATGCAGTACTGTAGGTTGTTGGCACAAAGGACTTACTTGTATCATGTTGGCTGACCATCTTGTCTATACTGGAATTACCATTTTGTTGATCTTTTATCCCAAAGCTAAAAAAAAATGTGGGTGTTTGAGGCTACCTCCTATGCTAGGAATGAATTTAGTCACTTGTATACTACCTTCAGGATTTGTGGTATAACCACATGCAACCACTATCTATTTCATAGTTTTTGTTTCATCAGCTTGCTAAAACACAAAGAAAACAAATAGAAGTAAAACAAAAACACAAGCAGAGCTAAGTCTCTAATGGGTTATTTATCCTGGACCTAAACAATAATATCTGGTAAATCATGGTTTTTGAGAAACTATTTATAATTTTCTAGTTAAGCACTAAATTAGATATGTAACTGTTTTTATTAATTGTGTCTGTTTTACCATGTAGGTTCATATCTCATGACACTAAAATTTCATAGCATACTTTAGGAAATTGAAACAGTAAAAAATCTTTATCACCTATGATGATAAAAACTAGGTGAAAAGAGTTGCCAGTGAATTTATGCTGCATATTTGAATATTTATAGATGAAATATAAAATGTGTTTGAATTTTAATAGTTTACTGGGTAATGAATATATTACTCTATGTATTTTATATCATTATATAATATATATAACTCACAATACTGTATATAATTATCATTAATATTATTATTTTTAGCCATCTAAACATTTCCACTAATTTTAATAATTCTTATCTTCCTTGAATTTTAAAAATATTTTGTTTTTAAATTGTTGAAATACTACATACTTAGACTTGTTTTCAGATTTTATTGTTCTGCTTAACTATAAGAATTTGAGGGCTAAAAAAGGTGTCTTACTCATCTAAGTTTTCTACGATGTCCAGGAAAGTATTTTGGATAGAAATAAAACTCAACATTAAATAGAATTAAATTTATCCAAATAATCCAACCTATTTGCTATGTAGATAACCTTAGCAATTACTTATGGTATAAAATGGCTTCTGATTAATAGCATTTTCTGGAAAGCAATGTGTCTATGGTCATTCACTCACACGGGAAAATTACTATTAGTATTTTTAGTTTTACATGTATTCATTGACATTTTCTACTGCTTCTGATACTTTCTTTTTTTTTAAGTTTATTTATTTATTTATTTATTTTGAGAGAGAGAGTGTGTGTGTAAGGGGTGGGGGGCAGACACAGAGAGAGTGTGTGAAGCACAAGCAGGTTCTGCACGGTCAGTGCAGAGCCCAACTCGGGGCTCAAACCCTCAAACCCTGAGCTCATGACCTGAGCTGAAACCAAGAGTCAGATGGCTGAGCCACCCAGAGGCCCCTGCTTCTGATGTTTTCATTGTGCTACTAAATCTTTTATAAATTAAGCTAAAAAGATATATAATCCAAGTGTTCTCTTCTGCTAAAATTGCATTTTTGCTTCCAAAATTAATGTAAATGTTGTTAGAAAAATGTAGCAATGAACTATAATAAATCTAATTCAGTTGCATTGTTGTAGGTCATTATAAATCTCAATAAAATTTGTATTTTTCCTAATGAAAACATTATGGAAAACTATGATTTGATTGTATTGTTTTGACCACAGAAGCATGAAAAACAATATTAAAAATAAAATTATTTTTCCATTTTGCTTTTAATTGTTATTCCCAAAATCCAATACAAATATTTGAACCATGATAAAATAAAAACAGATATTAACTTATCAGTAACAGCTTGCCCATCTCTGTAATGACAAAATTTTCCTAAAGTATAAATGTCCTGAAAGAGGAATCTTACATTATAAAAAATTATAAGGTTATAGAAATTGAATTTTAACTTAATAAATATTTATTGAGTGTCCAGTACAATTCAAGTATTATGTTAGATGCTAGGGACACAAAAGTGGCCAGACATTGCTTCTGTTTACAAAAGTATAATTAGGTAATGATGAAGTATGTATAGCTTTTCAAGACAATATAACAGAGTTAGACTTAATTCTGTTTGTAGGGATAAGATTTCTCACTTACAGAACCATGACAAGGAGTTTGCCTCTTAGAGCTCGGTTGTCAAGATATTTGTGGGAGAAGAAATGTAAAAATGCACAGAGACGTAATGGTATGGCATATCAGGTGAAATAGTGTCATACTGCTTGATAGAGAGATGAATGGGGCACTGTAAGAGATTGAGTTTGGGGAAAGGGTACATAGGCATGCTTTATAAATTACAACTTTAAGACATGAAAAATCATTAGGAGCTTGTATCTCCATTTAAAACACGCCTTTAAAATCTGGCATTTGACAAGAGATATTGATATCTAGTCATGGGCATTTTCATCTTATCAGGATACTGAAACCAGAAACAGAAAACTAATAAATTATTCTGAGAAGAAATCTTGGCAGTAATTTGTAGCACATTTAACAAAAATTTGGAAATATGCTCTGTTATGTAGATGTCTACAGTGGCTATTAAGAAATTTTCTAGGACTGAGCTAATACTATTTGACCAAAATGCATTTCATAGAATGTCTTTGCTATCAACTGACAAGGTGACAAATGTAGAAGTCCACATTTTTGTTACCTTGATTAGAAATAAGAAACACTAGCAAAATAATGTCAGCTCATTTTATACCTACCTATTATAAGAATGTGTCTGCCATTAGAAAATCACCTTTTCAATAATTTATTTTCTCCATTCATTCAATAATTTATTGAGTACTTACATTCCTTGAATATATGTGCATATATATTTGTACAGATGAATTTAGTCTTCACTAATATTAATTTCATTTAAAAAATTTGAGTGTTTAAAATATGAGCTTTGTAATTAGGATTCCCAGAGCTTAAATTCTGGTTTAGCTATTTTCTAGGTACATAAATGAGAACAGGTTATTTCATTTCTCTTAATTTCAATTTCTTCATGTTTACAATAGAGATACATGTACAAGAGGGATACATATAACAAACACTGAGTACCTTGTCCTCCACATAGCAAAACTCACCAAATGCAGATTGTTGTTATTATTATTAGAAGAGTATTATTATTATCATTAGGGTTATGTACAGAAAGCAAATTTACAAGTCCTACTGATGATCTACCAAACACCATATATCAGTGGAATCCAACATTTTGTCAATCACCCATCCAATAGGTAAAAAGAAAATAACTTTATGCATATTTTGTCTCTTATCTATGCTTTCTATATCTACTTATCCGATTAAATCTCAAAGGACAGTATAGGATATGATATTTTTTAAAGAGACTACTTATAAATCCTGCTTCAATTAGTTGTAATCTTGAAGAGCTACCACTTTATCAGAGTTTTTATATTATTATTGATATTATCATATATATAAGATTAATGAAAAATTTACCCTTGAAGTAAGAGAAATTTGAACTTCGTTATTTTCTTATTTGTTTACTTTCCCAATGTTAGCACTTTCTTTAACCTCCATTGTGCAGGAATCTTTGTAATTGGCCACTTGGTACAGTTTATTTTAATTTAAATTAAATAATATAATATGTAAATCCAGTTAATCAGCACAAATGCCATCTGTAATGCATAAGAGTATGCTGAAAGTTAAATAATGAATTTCTTATTCTTGATTCCTCTTTATCACTCAGAAGTATTTTTGTGGTGTTTCTAGTTGTCTATACACATTAGATAGCAACATAAAATAAATAGCAAGAAATCTATTTGTCTGAATCAGATAAGCAAGAGAAAAAATATGTAACATATATATAGTTAATTCTATATAATATTTAAAAAATATATATCTAGGGGCTCCTGGGTGGCTCAGTCGGTTAAGCATCTGACTTTGGCTCAGGCCATGATTTCATTGCTTGGGAGTTTGAGCACTGCATCAGGCTCTGTGCTAACAGCTCAGAGCCTGGAGCCTATTTTGGATTCTTTGTCTCCCTCTCTGTATGCACCTCCTCTGCTCACACTCTGTCTCTCTCTTTCTAAAATTAATAAACATTTAAAAAAATTTAAAAACCTTAAAAAGAAATTTATATATAAATGACTTAAGAACAATGAAGAAGAATAAAACCAGGGGAAAGAGGCGGGCAACCAGGATAACAGTGTAGCCAGAAGTGAGGTCATACTATCTTTGCGTGAGAATAAGGCCCAGGATATTCCCTTTTCCATTTCCATATAATTTGATCCCTTGTGATGTACGGCGACACAACACACTGGCTCTCATCCTGGAGCGCACTGTTATAAATAGAGGTGCTGCCCCTATTTGTTACTGGAACATAGATTGCATCTTGGACTACTCCGTCTAAGATGACAAAAGGCATGTCTTCATAGTAGTGGTTCTTATTTAGTTTGCAGGCTGTTTTCCTGGAAAATGGAGCCATTGGATTATCTATCATTAGACGTTTTACTCAGTATGCAAACCATCATAAAGTATATTAAAAATCCAGTTCAGTCCAAAAGAGGGCATATATTTTGAATATAAAAGTAGCCTACTACTTTGTCCCTTAACCCCAGTCAGAACGAAGGAAGGCTCCTTAATTAAGTCCTGGCTGCAGAGTCTCATTAACTCTTAAATTATAATGGTATGTTTCAAGTATCAGAATGACAATGTAACAAGTAGATTCCTAAACCACTGGGAACTACAGCAGTATTCCCCTTAGTCCTTTAGACTGAGTCCTGGAATTAAAGAATCAGGCTGTGGCCATCTCCGTGCCTCAGTCAGTTGTGCGTCCCTTGACTTGGCTCAGGTCATGACCTCATGGCTCTTGAATTCAAGCCCCACATAGAGCTCACTGCTGTCAGCACAGAATCCATTTTGAATCCTCTGTCTCCCTCGCTCTCTGCCCCTTCCCCACTTGTACACTCTCTCTCTTAAAAAATGAATAAGTCTTAAAAAAAAGAATCAGGCCCCAGAAAACTGTATTTAATATTTGGCATTCCTGTACTTAGCACTAGGATTATGACTACATAAACCAATATGGTCAGGGTTGGAGTAATATAAATATCTTATTTATATTTCAGTGAAAAGAATAAAGGGGCTTCTGGAATTTAACTAGTTATGATAATACAGTGGATGGGGAAACAAAAAGTTCTTTCAAAACTAAAGAAAAATAAATTCAAATCTTTTTCTTTACACCTATTATTAAAGTTATGAAAGTCCATCTAAATATCTGTGTGAGGATGTAAAATGAAAAGCCAAAATAGGAAATGTAATAAAAACAAAGGATAGAAATCACAAAACAGGGAAAAAAAACACCCATACAATATGGTCTGAGGTTTTCCAGTAAAATTGGTTTGGAACAGATACATAAACCAATTTGGTTCATTGACTTCTTGATGGTGTACATTTTGTCCTTTCAGATCTTATATTGAATGTAATAGATCACTATATATGGAATGGATATAGTTTTTATTAGAGAAAGAGAGAGAAAAACCTGTGTTTCATTAGATCCTATCAAGCTGGAACACTATGATCTTTAGAAAAATATGGGGGTCTCCATGCGTGAGAAAAGAAATATTCTGTGGATATCTTGACTTTCAGAGTTTTTAATAGAATACATATTTAATAATAAATAGGTGTCCCTGAATGAAATTTCTTATAAAATCTGTACTTTTTGGGGCTATGAATTGCTTGATCTTTGATTTGAGCTTATGCTGAAAGTGCAATTAAATGTATATCAAGTGTTTGAATGTTTGCTCTTTTCGTAAATTTACTTCATTTTTTAAAATTGATTTTTAAGAAAAATCTCCTTGAAAATCCAAACTTAGACACATTTCTCAGACAAGATTTACCTTAAACTTTACATCTTATATAATTAATCACTTGAAATCATAAAGGACATACAACTTTTCTAACACATTTATCCATCACAATAAGCTCACTCTTAATCAAATCTTTTACAGTTAACTTTCAGCAGGAAGCAGGATTACCCTTGCAAGATGTAGGAGATTATATAAAAGTGGATAAGACTTTTATCTATTAAACAATTTATAAATTCTGTTATCATTTCTCCTAACCAAAGCCAAACTGCTAATGTCTTTAATAAGAAGGAATAACACTTCACAATTGTAGACAACTAAATCACTACATAGAAAGGAAAATGAGTGTGATGAGTTTTAAATCTCTTATCAGTTGCATAGATATGGGAATAGGGAACTGGTGGGCATGCAATGTTTAAATACCTTAAGAAAAAGAACAATTACATCAGTTTGCAATTAACTTAAATTTCTGTGCATTCCAAAAACATAAATAGATGTTCTATACTTTAATCACCGCTCTTTATTTTCTCTCAAAGCTATTTTAGAATTTCACTTTGAATAGATATACAGTTGTCACAACTGTCTAACTGTAATATGAACATGAAATTAGGTTTACATATGTGTGAAAATGAATGTAATAAAATAAGTTCTGCTTTACTATTGATACTTATGATATCCCTTTCTCTGGAGAGAATGCCTGGTTTTCCTCTACTGTGTGTGTGTGTGTGTGTGTGTGTGTGTGTGTGTGTGTATTTATTTAAAGATTTAATCAATTTTGTAATACAATTACTGATTTAAAACAAGACCATTAGAAGAAAACTAAAGAAATAGAAATAGGTCAGAAGAATATTAAAAATTGTAAAAGGAGTAAAATAAAGAAAAAATCCAGTTCTCTCAGGTAAGAAATCCTATTTTTTTTTAAGTATGGTAACTAAGACAACAGCTTAAGTCCATCAGACGAGAGAACTGATAAAAAAAGAATTAGCCTAAAAACCATCCTAATTATATGAACATATTAGAGACATATGAACATATTAGCCAGTGAACATATTAGAGACAGGGACACCACACACCACTATGTAAAAAAAGCACATCAAATGTAAAACTACGAAACGTATATAAATAGGTAAATAACTCACACAGTATATTTACTAATGAGGAAATCCCAAAGGAAGGATATTAGCTTATTAAGCTGCTATAACAAAGTACCACAAAATAGGATCTTAGAATAACAGAAAACTATTGTCTCAGGGTTCTGAAGGCCATCAGTCTTGAGGACTATGCAGGAGAAATCTGTTCCAAGCCTCGCTCCTAGTTCCGAGTGATTTGATGGTGATCTTTGGTGTTCCCTGGTTCTACTTCATCCCTCTGATCTTTGCCTTCACCTTCACATAGTCCATGCCTGTATCTAAATTCCCCCATTTTGTAAGGACACCAGTAGCACTGGATTAGATGCCCACTCTACTCCAGTATGGCCTCATCCTCTCTTAAATACATCAGTAATGACCTTATTCTCAAATTTTGAGGTAGTCAGTTTTAGGACTGCACCATATAAATTTTGGGGTAACACAAGTCAACCTATAACATGTTGTAAGCACAAAATATATATACTCCATTTTGCATGTAATAAAATAACTTCAAATTAAAACTAATAGCATGATACCACTAAAAATAAGTGAAAATTTATATTATTCAATGATGATAAGTGACTTTCATAAGTTCCTGGTGACTTTTTATTTCCATGCTATCTTCTTGGGGGAGAAAATCTATTGATATGTGTCAAATGTCTTCAAATTCTGTTTTTGGCCAAATCATTTAATATCTACAGATATCCTCAAGGAAAATTATCTTAAGAGTTGCTCTATGTTTTATAGAAAAACCATCGAACCATTTTTTACTTATAAATATTTGAAAAATAATTTTGAACTTTAGGAACTAATAGAAAAAACTGATATATATAAAATATAATCATATGCAGACATTAAGTAACTGTAACTAATTTTTTTTATATTCACTACTGTGCGAGGTATTAATCAAGGCATTTTCATGAGTATTAATACAGAGAATTCTTGCAAGGTTCCTCTGAGAAATATACTCTACTAACTCTCTTCTTCTTGGTAAACTTTAGGTGTAGAAAAAATAAGTAACTTGTCTAGGGTGACCAAGGTTTTTATTTTATTTTATTTAAAAAAATTTTAATGTTTATTTATTTTTGAGAGAGAGACAGAGACACAGAATCAAAGCACATTCCAGGCTCCAAGCCATCAGCAGAGAGCCTGATGCAGGGCTCAAACTCACAGACTGTGAGCCTGAGACAAAGTCGGATGCTCCACCAACTGAGCCACCCAGGCACCCCAGGGTGACCCAGTTTTGCAAACAGCAGAGCGAGGGTAAAAATCCAGACATCTGTTCCCAAAATTCATTTTCTTAACTATTTTGTTATATTGACCTCATAAATTGATATTGAATTATTTATGATATCAGGTTGGTTAAATGAAACAAAGTATAATATTGTACACATAATTTTCAATTATCTTCATTAAAAAATAGGTCAGAACATAATATGCCAAGATAACAAATGTTGCCATAGAATTGTGTAATTATCACTGGTTTTACTGTTACTTATACATTGGTGTTATTTTCTAATATATTTAAAATTTTAAGATGAAACAACAATAAATATACTTCATAGGTGTTTATATGCATTTTTAATACATTTACTGGATCAAATATGACAGTAAAATATTTGGTAATTTGAATTTTTGTTTCTCTCTAGGTAAGCTCTTATTTAATTCAAGCTTTAGGCAGCTAGATTCACTAACAAAATATAAATAGATTTCATGTTTTATTTAATTAACCCAGGGTCACTATCTATTAGAGTTTAGTTTGCATATCCACCTTAAGGGACTATGGAATGGTCTGGGTGGTTCCGGTGACCTAATTTGCATATATGTCCATAGCATATGAAAAGGAGTTTTAGACTGTTGCCAGGTTTTCTGGATACTTGACTTTGGTTACTACCATGCAGAATTATATTCACAAAACATTCTGGGAGGGGTGAAGAGTTGTAGGAGCTTTGAAAATATAATAATGTACCATAGACGAGTAAGCAGTCAACAGAAGCATACCTAGCCCAGTAAGAATAAAAACAATCCAAGGAAAGGTAGAATAATATGAAATGCAACAGGGGACAGAAATATGAATTTCCCCAGCATCACAGTGTATATTACATTTATTGCCTGGAATATTAAAAGTGTTGGTGGAGGGAGGAATGGCACAACTAAACCATAAATTAGTTGCATAGTAAATAAACTCTGCTAAACAGATGATTAAAGAAAACTATCCTTGTTTTTGGCCTTATCACAACTACAAAGACAAAATATGACAAGAGCAGGTTTTAATATCCACTGCTATATATCCAATTATATCTTTCAAACCCAGACATAAAAAATATTATTTTATTCAACATTTCTTGCCAGGAATCTGATATGTTATAGTAACTGAGTATTATATCCCTAAAATAATTTAGAAGGACATCAGACAAGTCTCTTAAACCTTGAAAAAAATTCTAGGTGTGCCGGGGTGGCTCAGTCAGTTAAGGGCCCAATTCTTTTTTTTTTTTTAATAGTTTATTGTCAAATTGGTTTCCATACAACACCCAGTGCTCTTCCTCACAAGTGCCCTCCTCCATCACCGCCACCTCTTTTCCCCCCTCCCCCTTCCCCTTCAACCCTCAGTTCATTTTCAGCATTCAATAGTCTCTCAGGATTTGCGTCCCTCTCTCTCCTCAACTCTCTTTCCCTCTTCCCCTCCCCCTGGTCCTCCATTAGGTTTCTCCTGTTCTCCTGTTAGACTTATGAGTGCAAACATATGGTATCTGTCCTTCTCTGCCTGACTTATTTCGCTTAGCATGACACCCTCGAGGTCCATACACTTTCCTACAAAGGGTCATATTTCATTCTTTCACATTGCCATGTAGTACTCCATTGTGTATATATCCCACATCTTCTTGATTCACTCATCAGGTGATGGGCATTTAGGCTCTTTCCATGTTTTGGCTATTGTTGACAGTGCTGTTATGAACATTGGGGTACATGTGCTCCTATGCATCAGCATTTCTGTGTCCCTTGGGTAAATCCCCAGCAATGCTATTGCTGGGTCATAAGGGAGTTCTATGGATAGTCTTTTGAGGAACCTCCACACTGTTTTCCAGAGCGGCTGCACCAGTTTACATTCCCACCAACAGTGTAGGAGGGTGAAGGGCCCAAGTCTTGATTTCAGCTCAGGTGATGATCATAGGGTTGTGAGGTCAGGCCCTGTGTTGGGTTGGGCATGGAGACTGCTTGAAATTCTCTCTCTTTCTCTCTAATAACAGAAAAATTCCAAGAAAAAGCTGAAAAGTAACATTTCTGAGAATAAGGAAGGAATTCAGATATTAGAGCTGAGATCATAAAGTCAAAGTTAGATCACTCACAAGGGTAATAATTTGAGTGCCAAGGTTTTGCTGAGATAAAACTTTCTGTGTCACTCATGCCATAGAAAATTGTGCAGAAAATGCTGAAAATAACTATTCATTATTATGAATAATGTTGTTGTTATTTATTAATATCCATTGTATAGCCCAGAAAGCTCCATATACTAGAGATGCAAAGATAAGACATCATTACTTCTCTCAAGAAATTCTGTCTAAAATAGAAAATTACACCATCTGTAGGTCTATCCCTGCAGAAAGAAACCTAGGAACCATGAGGAACACGTAAAGGATATCCACATAATACTGGCTACGGATGGATGTGGCATTAGAAGTGAAGCACTGTTAAGGAAGTGTTCCTAGGAAAGGCTATACTTAAGCTGATTATATAAGAATTTCTCTCTTCCCCAGTGCTATGACTTGACTTTTTTAAATTAACCTTTGTTATATGGAGCACAGGGTGCCAGACAATGAGCCAGTGATCAGCAAAAGACCACAAGAGACATTGAAATAGCGAAGTTTATTATTCACGGGTCCTAAAGGAAGTATATGGCATAATACCTCAAAAATACACAGGGAGATCAAGGCAGAGTACAGGAAGAAAGAGAGACAGGACATGGGTATGTGCCTTTTTTGGGGTCCATGGATGGGGTGCTTTGGAGTTCCCCACCTACAGCTGGATTGGTTAATTCAAACTAGAAAAAGCAGAATTTTGATAAGCTCCACGGAGGTCTTATTTAAGAGGTACACAAAGAGAAGACCTTGGGAGATGGGGGGCTACTGATCACAAGGATCTTTGGGGAATTCATATCAGGAACTTATATTTGTTATGGCTTTGCAGACTGTTATCTGGTACATGCACTTGCATGAGGGAACTGGTGCTAGTTTAAAGTCCCCACAGGCCACTGGGCCAAAGACAACAGTTGCAGAGGCAGCAGGAGTAGCTTAGCTAAACTCTCAATGCTCAGGCTTGCTTTTCTCCTTATCACTACTTTGGAGAAGCTACAGCTCTATTTTTTTTTTTTATTTAAAATCAGTAATAAATATACAAGAAAAACGAGGGACTCTTATGGGTACTGTATAGATAAGGGCAGAGATTTGTGTATTCTCTGAAATCTCATATTTCATGAGCTACCTCTCAGAGGTCCTATAGGAAAGATGATAATCCTTTTGTTAGTAGCATTAACAGAGAAATCTCATGAAAAAGCTTTGGGTCTTTGTGCCACAAACTGATTTTCCCCGTAGCCTAACAAGAAAAGATAAATATAACATCTACAGTCAGCCTTTTCAATGCTCTTCACTGATAAGGAACAAATTGACCTGGGATCTTTTTCACTACAAATAGGGCTTTACAGGGGATATGTCAGGTTAGTTAAAAAAAGAAGAACAAAACTGTATTTATGTGAAAAGGAGAACCACACAGTTATTTTAAACTTTAACTGTCATTCATCTTGAGAAACTTGTTCCACATGGATATTACTGTGTGTTGCTATTTTAACAGAGAATTATAGAGAATATAATAGAAATAATAACTTGAGCTATTCCAAATCAAAAGCCAAGAGCAGAAATAAAACCATGGAATCTGTAGATTTGACATTGAAAATTGTAATCCCATCAATGTGATCACAGAAAGAGATAAGCTTTAATAGCACAATTTTAGAAGTGTTTTAGAATCTCTAGAAGTGTTTTAGAATCCTTAATATGAGCTGCTTAACAGAAATAGTAAGGCTACTTCACATATATGCTTTCAAATATTTGGAAACTTAAAAGTCAACTATAAAGTTATTGTGCATTAAGAAGTTTCAGTGTCAGTGTTGCATTTTAGGTCATGATATATGTCCAAAATTAGTTGACTTAGCAGTATGCAACACCCAATATTCTTATTTTAGGCACTGCTTACACACTTAGTTAATTTTGTACTACAAGGAGAGGTCAGAAGCAGAGAGATTCAGAGAGGTTTGTCATGAGTGGGGATTTCCTGTAGATTTAATGTTTGTGTCATTTCTACTTTTCAATCAATGCACTGGGGCATGATATGAATTCATTATGAGAAAACAAAGATTGACAAAAATTGAATAAATGATTGCAGAACTATATGCTCAGGTAACTGTAAAAATCAACTTGTATTCAAAACTCAGAAGTTCCAAAGATTGGAAAACTGGATTCAGTTACTTACATAAGAATGTAGGCTTAGGGCTGGCTGCATTAAGAAGTGGGAAGGATCTGAGATTTTACCTATTGGGTGCTAACAATTGATTCTGGCACACTATTATGGATGATGACTGAAGACAGAAGAATCATGGATCAGAGGAAGGACTTTATTATCTGGGGACACTAAGCAACATAAACTTATCTTGTGTCCCCTGAGTCTCACTGGAACAACATAGACTATCCTAGGTAGATGCTGTTCACATAGTAGGTTTGCATCATGGTTGAGGGACTCTGAGTTTAGTTAACTCAAATATTTTACTTTAGGTTGTAAGCAAACACGCTTAATCTTTGTTCCCTTGAGGAAGACACAGTATCTTCTAAGGCCATTTGTAATACAAGTGTCCTTGAAAAGATAGTCCAAAAACAAAAGCAGGTGCCCCTGCTCATAACATGGCTGAAAGGCAGGAGAGCCATTAAGGATTATCTCCCAAAGCGCTTATCCCTGGGAAAATTTTAGCACAGCCCATGTGCTGCTGGGAATATTTCAAAATATTGAAATTTCATGCTTCAGTTTTCCCAGTTACCCTTTCCCATTAGCCTGGTCTTTGGCATTTCTTATGATTATCTTATACGTGTGGCCATTACCCTGCTAGCAAGCATTTTAGTGATCATGTTCTTCATAATCTGGGTAATGTTTTTGATTATTTGTATGCTCAGTAACATCTCTAATTGTTATTAAGACTGCTATTTTCTGAATATTTTAATATTACTCATAATATCTTAATAGAGTTTTGAGGTTGAGATTTGTTTATGTCATTATAAAGTTAAGATGTGTGTTTACCTAAGAAAAAGTAATGCAAATGAATGTGAAATCTGTATTCAACTTTTCTAGAGAAAATATTTCATAAATTTTTCTTCTTTATAGTAAGAGGCCACTAATGGACAGAAGAAGTGAGAGTAATTGTTAGAGAAGTCCACTCAAATACGACCCAGATATACAATGGCTAGAATAGGACCCAAAAGATCTTCGCTGAAAAGCTTGCATACAGCAGACAACACAGCAAAGTCACAATCATACTGAGTATTTCTGCTTCAAGGGCAAGATAAAGATTTGTGACAAAAATGTTGTCTCTATCATCCTCATAAGCACCACATGATACAAACCACCTCTTTTAGCAAATAATACCTATATATTTTATGTTTGCACATAAAATGACCACAACTACAATTTACAGATTTACTTCATGACTTCATTTATCCAAGTGGGGCTGGTTGTTTATTTCCCACACTGGGTAGATTGAAATGACTTGCATAACTGGGTTTCAGAATTGGCCTGTATTTAATTTATGGATGTTGATAGAGCCTGTTGTCACACCTGAACATCCTGTATAAGTACTCAGCTACGAACTCTTATCCCACGTTTGCTCTAGTGAGGTCAAAGCTTAATTCAAATCGTCAAACAGCTGTTTTCACACAAAAATTTTTAGAGAATCTTAATTTGATTAGGGACTGGCAATCAAGATACTTATAAGAATTAGGCAATTATGATATGTCAATGAAATGGGTAAGTAGAAAAGGAATTTCACATTAGAGTTTGGTGTCAGAGGAATAAGAAGAAATGAGAGGAATGGAAAATATACACCCTCTCTAAAGAAGAGCATCTGTTATCCAGACTCAATCAATTGTGAGGAGGTGGCATACTGACCAATTTTCCAATATTTCTAAGCAAAACCTCAAAACTCTATGTAAACTTCCCCCACCCCAAGATCAGCCTATGAGCTGTCAATTTTTGGTTCTTGCTTTTCATAAAAATTGGTACTAGAAACAGGTGTCATGAAATCCTTTTATCTACTAATGACCTACTAAATTAACTGTCCTAGTCTGAAGAGACTTCAGGCTATTTCTGAGAATGTAGAATGTGTATCATGCTCCCATGGCTGGCTTCTCATGGACAGCTTTGATTTTATGAATAAGGTCTCAATCATGATAGTCTCATGTATGTTCTCATGGAAGTTCTCCAATTGACAGTAGAGAAACCAGTAAAGGCTATTTAAAAGTTAAAACCAATTATTCACTGAACTAATATCCTCAACATTGTTGAACACCATTTGGTCCCCCAAATATAAAACAAGTACCCTCTTGCATAGATCCTTGCAAATGTGATGAAAAGAAAATCTTGTCTATTCATTACACATGGCTTTGAACCAATTAAACTGAATGTCTCACCTCTTAAAAGAACCCATTCTCAGCTGAAATGTTAAAATACAAAGCCCAACCAATGATATACAAAAGATTATATGCCTTATTCCCTCAAAAGGATAACTACATTCAGATATTAGAGCCAAACTTCACTTTGGATTCAGAAAGTTTATTTTCTTTTGCTATTACACAAGTAACCACTCTTCTTTTATTTTCATAACTATTATATACTGTTTTTAGAAGTATTTGTAATGATTTTTACAATCAACCTTAAATCTTAATAGTGGAGAAATTAATCCTTCTAGGTATTAATTATGTAAAAAGCACTCTGGGGTTTGAGAGGTGTTTGTTATAGCACTGAATTAATGATTAAATAATAATTACAGAATATAGTGAGAAAGGTGAATATTGCAATCAAAGGTACTTGTAAAAAATTCTAATGTAAAAAATTCTGACAGCCTTCCTGTGATTGGCTCTAAGCAATAAGGAACTCATACCAGAAAGGGAGGAAGTAAGTCTATGAAGGAGAACTTTAGAAAAATCCATTGTATCTATGTTCAGGTCTTCCAAATACCAAATCCAGGGTCAGTCATATGCTGGAAAGCATAGAGCAGAATACATGAAGGTAGTTTCAGGGATATAACCCAAATGTTGGATGCCATTTTTTTTGCAATGTTTATTTATTTTTGAGAGACAGAGACAGAGCACTAGTTGGGGAGGGGCAGAAAGAGAAAGACACAGAATCTGAAGCAGACTCCAGGCTCTGAGCTGTTAGCATACAGCCCAATGCAGGGCTCAAACCCACAAACTGTGTGATTATTACCTGAGCCAAAGTCAGCACTCAGCGAACTGAGCCACACAGGCACCACATTGCATGTCATTCTTTTGGGCATTAGGAGTGTACTGACTTGAATGTCTTAGGAGGTTGAACAATATTACCCCAATAGAGTGACATTGTTTATATTGCCCAGCTGGCAGTCAGAAGACAATAAATATCCTAAAGATACAGTATGATGTGATTAAGTAGAGATCAATATAGAATACAAAATAACTTGCCAAGGAAGCTGATGCCTGCACTATACTTTGAAAAAAAAAAAAACCTGCTTCTCTGGTAACTTACTCTTACACTGTTATCCTTTTTTAATATTTATATGGATATTCAAATTCTTTCTCATGGCTCATATTAAATATGATGATCTTGAGAGTTCTGGTACAAGATAGCGACATAGGGAGACACTGAACTCATCTCCTCCATGGAACACACCAATTTACACCTATTTATACAGCATTTCCTCCTAAAGAACTGGGGGTGGATTGGAGAACACGGTTTCTATTCCTATGGCTTAAAAGCCTAGACCAGAGCATCCAGATACTATCATGTGTAAGTCCAATCACCATAGTAAGCTTGAGACCTCAGTGGGCCGGGGGTCTACTAGCCCACACCAGCCACCCTGTGGTGCCAGGGCACAAAAAAACAAGCTTGGCTTTGTACTTTGTTGTGTTATTGTTGTTGTTTTATTTTATTTTATTTTTTTACTTTTTAATATTTGTCTTTTTTTTCTTCTTTTTGGCTCTGTTTTTTACTTTATTATTTTCTTATTTTCCTTTTATTAGTAGTAACTATTTATTTATTCTTTCTGTAAAAAGCCATGATTTAAAAGAGTAACTAACACATACAGCCACAGCTCCAGCCAACCAGCAAGTTAGCAGGCACACGCAATCTGCATAGGGGACATTATTCACAAAACCACTCCTTCAACTTAGGAGAGGTAGCTCTTTTACCTAATCCATAGAAACAAACACAGAAAGTCAATCAAAATGAAGAGACAGAGGAGTATGTTCCAAAAGAAAGAATAAGAAAAAACCTCAGAAAAAGAAGTACATGAAATAGAGATGAGCAATATGTCTGATAAAGAATTTAAAGTAATCATAATGATAATCACCGGCCTGGAGGAAAAAAAAAACATGGAATAACTCATGAGACCTTCAATAATGAGATAGAAAATATTGAAAAGAACCAACCAAAGTTAAAAAAAATACAATAACTGAAATAAAAAACACACAAGAGGGAATCAACAGTAAATCAGAGAATACAGAAGAATGTAGCAGTGATTAGAAAGACAGGGTAATGAAGAGAACACAAGATGAACAGCTAAAAGAGAAATGAATTTTAAAAACTGAGGGTGGATTAAGACAACATCAAGGCAAGAAACATTCACATTATAGGGGTCCCAGGAAAAGAGGAGAGAGAGAAAGGTGTAGAAAACTTATTTGAAGATGAAATAACTGAAAACTTTCCTAACCTAGGGAGGGAAATTATAGATCCAAGTTCAATAAGCACTGACAGTTCCAAACAAGATGAACTCAGAAGGTCTATACCTGGCACATAATAATTAAAATGTCAAAGGTTAAAGATAAAAAGAGAATCTTAAAGCAGAAATAGAGAAGCAAAAGTTATTTACAAGGAAAACCTACAAAGCTTTCAGCTGATTTTTTAACAGAAATTTGCAAGCCAGAGGGAGTGGCTTGATACAGTCAAAGTACTGAAAGGAAAAAGCCTACAACCAGGAATACCAGGCAAGGTTATCATTTGGATTTGAAGAAGAGATGAAGAGATAAGGAGTTTCCAAGACTTAAGATAAAGGAATTTATCACCACAAAACCGCCTTACAAAAAATGTTAAAGGCAGGTCTTTAAGTAGAAAAGAAATGGTTATAATTACATATAAGAAAAATATGAATTAAAAGATGTAAAATAGGTCAACATATATATAAAATGATACACACACACACACACACACACGAGAGAGAGAGAAAGTCAAACAAAACATCACAAAATAAAAGAGCAAAAGGAGAAGAAAGGAACAAAGAAAAACTACCAAAACAACCAAAACCAAATTTTTTAAATGTCAGTAAGTACAACCATTTGATAATTATTTTAAATGTAAATAGCCTAAATGCTCCAATCAAAAGACATAGAATTATGGAATGGGTTAGAAAAAAAAGGACAAGGCTCATCTATATGCTGCTTACAAGAGATTCACCTCAGACATGAAGATGCATACAGACTGAAAGTAAAGGGATACAAAAACATTCACCATGCAACTGAAAGTGAAAAAAAAACAATCTTGGGGTAGCAATACTTATATCAGACAAAACAGACTTTGAAACAAAAATTGTAACAAGAGACAACATAGAGCATTACATAATGATAAATAATAATGAAGATATCCATCCAACAAGAACATATAACAGTTGTAAATATCTATAAAGTCAACACTGGAACACCTAAACAATAAAGCAAACATTAATGGACATAAAGAGAGTAACTGATGGTAGTATAATAGTAGTAGAGGACTATAACTCTCCACTTACATCAATGGATATATCCTCCAAACAGATTAACAGTAAGAAAACTTTGTCTTTGAATGAAACATTGGATCAGATGGACATAACAGATATACACAGAACATTCCATCCCCAAACAACAGAAAACACATTCCTTTCAAGTGCACATGGAACAGTCTCTAGAATAGGTTATATACTAGGCCAAGCCTTAATAGATGTAAGAATATTGAAATCATACTATACATCTTTTCCAACCACAATGATATAAAACTAAAAATAAATCACATAAAAAAAACCACAAACACATGGAGAATAAACAACCAAGGGGTCAATGAAACCATCAAAAAATACATTTAAAAAATATATGGAGACAAATGAAAATGAAAACACAACAGTCTAAAATCTCTGGGACACACTGAGAGCAGTTCTGAGAGGGAAGTATCTAGCAATACAGGCCTATCTCAAGAAACAAGAAAAAAAATGTAAGTAAATAGTCTAATCTTAAGCCTTAAGGAACTAGACCTAGAAAAGGAAGAACAAAGCACTAGGTGAATAGAAGAAAGGAAATAATAAAGATCAGAGGACAAATAAATGAAATAGATACTAAAAAATCAATGAAACCAAGAGCTGGTTCTTTGAAAAGACAAACAAAATTGACAAACTTTAATCAGAAACATCAAGAAAAAAAGAAAAAGGACAATAATGAATAAAATAAAAAATGAGAGATGAGAAATAACAACTGATACCACAGAAATACAAAGGATTATAAGAAAACACTATGAAAAATCATATGCTAATGAACTGGACGACCTAGAAACATAAATTTCTAGAAACATACAATCTTCAAAAACTAAACCAAGAGGCAATAGAAAATATGAACAGACTGATTACAAGTAACAAAATTGAAATGATAATAAAAAAAAACTACCAAAAAATAAAAGTCCAGGGCCAGATTCACTTCGCAAGTGAATTATATCAGATATGTAAATAAGGGTTAACACTTATGGGAAGGGGAAAAAATAGAAGAGGAATGAAGCTCCCAAATTATTCTTTGGGGTCAGCATTATCCTGATACCAAAATCAGGCAAAGATAATAAAAAATCACAAAAACAGAAAACGACAGGCTCATATGCCTGATGAACATAAATTCAAAATCTTCAACAAAATGTTAGCAAGCTGCATAGAACAATACTTTAAAAAGATTATTCATTACCACCAGGTGGTATTTATTCCCAGGATGCAAATCAATCAATGTCATACACCACATCAACAAACGAAGGATAAAAATCATATGGTCATCTCAGTAGGTACATAAAAAGTACATGACATGGTTCAACATCCATTCATGATAAATAAACTGGGGTTAGAGGGAACATACCTCAACATAATAAAGGGCATTGATGAAAAACCTTCAGCTAATGTTCTCCTCAATGGTGAAAAACTGAGAGTTTTCTCTCTAGTCAGTAACAAGACAAGGATGTCCACTCTCACCACTTCTATTCAACATAGTACTGGAATTCATTGCCACAGCAATCAGGGAAAAAAGAGTAAGAGACATCCAAATTGAAAAAGAAGAAATTAAACTGTTACTATTTGCAGATGGGTGATACCACATATGGATAATCTTAAAGACTCCACCAAAAACAATTAGAAGTAATAAGCGAATTCAGTGAAATGGCAGGATAATTAATACCCAGAAGTTGGTAGTGTTTCTATATACTAACAATGAAGTTGCAGAAAGAAAAACAACAACAATGCAAAAATTTACAATTACCCTAAAAAGAATAAAATACCTAGGAATTAACTGGACCAAAGAGGTGAAAGATTTGTACTCTGAAAATTTTAAAACATTGATAAAAGTAATCGAAGAAAGCACAAACAAATGGAATAATATTCCATGCTCGTGGGTTGGAAGAATTAATATTGTCAAAGTGTCAATATTATCCAAAGCAATGTACAGATTCAGTGCAATTCCTATCAAAATACTAAGAGCATTTTTCACAAACTAGAACAAATAATCCTAAAATTTTTGTGGAACCACAGAAGAACCAAAATAGCCAAAGCAATCTTGAGAACAAGGAACAAAGCTGGCGGTATCACAATTCTGGATTTCAAGATGTACAACAAAGCTATAGTAATCAAAACAGTAAGTCACTGGCATAAAAATAGACACATGGATCAATGAACTGAATAGGGACCCCAGAAATAAACCCATATTTATATGGTCAGTTAATCTATGACAAAGAAGCCAAGAATACACAATTGGGAAAAGATATTCTTTGAATAAATGATGCTGGGGAAATTGGAAAGCTATATTTAAAAGAATGAAACTGGGTTACTTTCTAATACCATACACAAAAATAACTCAAAATGGATTAAATACCTAAGCCTGAGACCTGAAACTATAATATTCAAACTATATAAAGAACTTCTACAACTCAACACCAAAAATATAATCTGATTAAAAAATGAACAGAGGGCCTGAAGAGAGATTTCCCAAGGAAGACACACAGATGGCCAACAGACACATGAAAAGAAGTTCAACATCACTAATTATCAGGGAAATGTAAATCAAAACCACAATAAGATATCACCTCACACCTTTTAGAATGGCTAAAATCAAGAAGATAAGAAACAATTGTTGGTGAGGATGTGGAGAAAAAGGAACTCTTGTGCCATTGTTGGTAGAAATGTAAATTGGTACAGCCACTGTGGAAAACGGTATGGACATTCCTTAAAAAGTTAAAAATAGAAGTACCCTATGGTCCAATAATTCCACTATTTACCCAGAAAAAACAAAAACACAAAGTTAAAGAGATATATGCACTCCTATGTTTATTACAGCATTATTTATAATGGCTGAGACATTAAAGCAATCTAAGTGTCCATCAATACACAAATGGACAAGGAAAATGTCACATATATAAGATGGAGTATTACACAGCTATAAAAAGGATGAAATCTTGCCATTTGGGGGCTACATGGATGGACTTAGAAGGTACTATATTAAGTAAAATAAGTTAGCTGAGAAAGATAATATCATACAATTCCATTCATGAATCATATCTTAAAAAATGAATAAACAGGGGCCCCTGGGTGGCTCAGTTGGTTGAGCGTCTGACTCTTGATTTTGGCTCAGGTTGTGATCCCAGGACTATGGGATCCCTGCATCAGGCTCTGCACTGCACGTGGAACCTACTTAAGATTCTTTCTCTCTTTCTCTCCCTCTGCCTCTTTTTTGCTCTTACATGCGCTCTCTCTAAAATAAAAATTAAATAACATTTTAAAAATGACTATTCAAGCAAAAAACAGAATCAGGACTATAAATACAGAGAACAAACTGAGGGTTACCAGAGAGGAGGGAGGTGGGGCACTGGGAAAAATGGGTAAAGAGAAGAGGAAGATACAGGCCCCCAACTATGGAATGAATAAGTCACAGGGATAAAAAGCAGAGGGTAAATAATAGAGTCAATGATATTATAATAGCAGTGAAGTGGGACAGATGATAACTATGCTTGTGGAACAGGGCATAAGGTATAAACTTGTCAAATCATTAAGTTGTACACCTGAAACTCTTGTAAAATTGTGTGTCAATATACTCAAATAAAAAATATATATTTAAAAAAAGGAATTAGGTTACAAAAAATATACTTGCCAAGCAAGGGACATGTTAAAATAAGGGCTCAACATCCATAGAATAAATATAAATCTCTGAATATTCTTCTCATAATGATTTTTCATAGTGTGTATAAAATGCCAAGTTTGAGCATGCTTTCTTTAAAAAAATTTTTTTAATGTTTATTTATTTTTGGTAGAGAGAGAGACAGAGCATAAGCAGGAGAGGGAGACAGAGAAAGAGGGAGACACAAAATCCCAAGCAGGTTCCAGGCTCCAAGCTGTCAGCACAGAGCCCGACACAGGGCTCGAACATACAAACTGTGAGATAATGACATGAGCCAAAGTCAGACACCCAAACCGACTGAGTCACCCACCACCCCTTTAAATAATTTTTTTAATGTTTACGAATGTTTTTCTTAAAGTAACTATTGCTATGTATAATACTTAAATATTTTATTTATTCTTAGACCTATATTGGTTTTTTTTTTACAGAATTCATTGGCATGATGTGTTATGACATGAAATAAAATTTTGTACTACTTTCTTTAAAAAAGTATATAAAAGTAAATTTTTTAATGTTTATTT
>NC_043704.1:50948631-50966865 GCF_006229205.1 Suricata suricatta
GTCATCTCTCTTCCTTAAAAAGTGAGCATAAAGTCAGTACTCAAGGTTTCTAGGAAAACATTTTTTAAAAGCTTTTCTCTTTTCCGTGGAGAAAGCAGTGGACATTGTTGGATGTGACTGCTCATCTTCAAAGGTCATCTCACTTGACATTCTCCTGCATAATTTACATTCTCCTTTTTGTACTGTCTTTGAAATCCAGAGTGTGTTTTATGCTTACTGTGTATCTTAATTTGTTCTAGGATTTCTAGTACTCAGTAGGTGCATGTGGCTGGTGGCTAGTGTAATGAAGAGCACAGTCCTATACCCTGGACTAGTTAATTCATTATAGTATCTGTCATCTCATCTAATGTGCGGTTTTTCTCAAAATTGCCTTCAGTGATAGTCTAGTCTGTGTATTTTTGATACACGATGTCATACCATCATTTCCTCTCATCAATATGCTTATTTTGTTTTAAAATTATACATTTATATGACATGATAATTGTTTGACATCTCGGAGCAGGAAGTGTCTGTCTGGTTTTTTCCTCATCATTTCTTTCCCAGTCCTTAGTTTGATACATGAGCCCTAATAGGCATCTAAAATATATATTATATTATGAATGCAAGAATGACTAAATAATCGAATGTGTAGGAAGGAAAGGGAAATACTGGCATAGAAATGGAGTGGCAATGGAATTGAATGATGTTCAAATTAGGTATGAAAAAAGCATAGCAATAGATTAAAACAATTTTATACAAATGATAAAAGTACTTTCTCATGCCAGTATTTATATGGGGGTTATTGATAGTTGAAAATTCACCAAGAGGATAACATGGGACTCTGTAAAAACTCATTATGCACAAATATATACTGGTAGGAATTGATTATATTACAAGTCTTTTTTTATCCTCATCTAAGGCTATTTGTCTACTAAAGTATGAAGTAGAAATTTTTGGAAAAACACTGATTAATCAGTCTTAAAAAATAAGAAATCCCACCATTTGCAGCAACATGGATAAACCTGGATAAGTGAAATAAGTCAGTCACTTAAGGGCAAATATGGCATGATTTCTCCTAACATAGTCAAATTCACAGAAGCAGCCACAGAAGAGTAGTGGTTGTCAAAGGGATATGGGGAAAATGAAAAGGGCAGATGTTGTTCAGTGGGTAAAAAGGCATAGTTAAACAAAATTAATAGGTTCTAGAGATCCACTATACACCATAGTGAAATAGTTAACAATACAATATGTACACTTAAAATTTTTTAAAAGGACAGAACTCTTGCTAAGTGCTATTACCATTAGAAGATTAATCACTTTTTTTGCGGTGATGGTATTCAGGTGTATGTATCAACATGTATATGTTAACTATGTGCAACTTTTTGTATATTAAATATACCTTAACAACAACCTGTTTGATCTTCTGGAAGAAAAATGTTTTACTTTATGTCAATGATAATAAAATGTGCTTACTCCGTGAATCCACATGGCATAGGATTAGGAAAACATTAAAAAATTATAAAACTACTATTTGCCATAGCATTGGTTTCTATTCTAAAGCTGATTTACCCAGTGGCCTCAAATATCCCATCTGTTCCAGGGATCTCTAAGACCACCCTTAAGCTCAATGATTCATTAGAAGGATTCACAGAACTCAAAAGCTGGTATCCTCATGGTTATAGTTTAAAATACAAGTATTTAGAACTTTTTCCCCTTCCCCTCCCCCAGGCAAACCATGGGAGATTCTTGAATGCTGGAACAAACTGAGGGTTGTTGGGGGTTGGGGGAGAGAGGAAAGTGGGTGATGGGCATTGAAGAGGGCACTTGTTGGCATGAGCACTGGGTGTTGTACGGAAACCAATTTGACAATAAACTATATATATAACATATATCTATCTATCTATATATATATATATATAGACTTATAGTTAAAATCAGCAAGGAGAAACAGGCATGTGCGAAAGTCAGACAGAAACCAGGTACAAACTTCCCGGTGTCCCTTCTCAGGGAAGAGGTTGGTGTTGCACAAATGTGTTTCATTCCCCCAGGAAGGATATTTAACACCATACTCTAAGTATTTCCAATGGAAGAAGCTCACCTGAGGCTTTGTGTCTAGATTTTTACTGAGGATCAGTCACATAGGCCATGCAGCATCTGCACTATCAACGTCAGCTACACAGACTCCAGACTCCTCACCGCAAAACCCACAAACAATTGCTAGCATCTACCATCTGGTCACCTGGTACAGCATGACCCACTGCCACAGGCTTACAAAGAAGCTCCCAGGCAGAACATTCCAAAGGCTCGGAGTTCAGCAACTAGAAGCTGGCTACAGGCCAGTCCTGGGAAAAGACCTTCTTGGAAATGTTTGGGATTTCACTAACATAGCCCTGCTGAATAAACAGTTTTCTGTACAATATCTAAAGATGGCAGGATCTAAAACAACAAAAACCATGAATTTCCACCTCTAGTGGAACCTAGAACTCATGCTCGGAAAATTTCACATCCACATCTTTAAAACAACTCCAATCAGGAGAAATAGAATTTCATGATTGGCTTTAATTTTGAATTAATATCATCTTACCTAAGGGGAGTATTAAGCACAAATGGGGTTCTGTTAGGAAAGGGAAAGTAAAACTGATTTAGGAAATCATACATGTTTCCTCCAACATAATTTTTAGTATTGTCAATTCTGGTAGAATGAAATATAAAATCATAAGCAATGAAACTATTTTTGGATTGTTTTTACAGACACACACATATACATACACATATATATGAATATGTTTATATCTATATCTATGTATCTCTATATATCAATTATATTCTACCTTAGAAAAAGATACTAGAAATGAACTGAAATCCTATAATAGGTTACTTTTATTTAAATGTTCTTACTGTTAAACTTTGAGCTCCTTTGCAATAGCAACTTTTTTTCTGAATAAACTATTTTCTCGTTTTTTTCTATCCTTGCCTCCATACCTCTTTTCAATTCCCCAGAAAGTGATTGTTAAAAACTCATGAAATATTAATGCTCTTCTGGATCCAGCCTTATTCATTCCCAGAAGCTTATGTTCTCTTATCCAAGCTTTTAGTGGAAATTGATGTACATAAAAATTGTCTCCTATCCTGCATATCTTTTATTTATCTTTTAATGCTTCCTACTACACTTTGTCCTGGTGACTAATGTTATCATCCAATCTAGAGAGATTAATTCACTTTATATATTTCTAATCTAACTTCACAGATACTTGAAACTTTGACTTCAAAAAATGATCAGTGTTTCACTTAAAGAAATAATAAACTATTTTTAAACACGAGACAGAAAATTTTGAGGTGGATTCTCAAATCATACAGATTTATAATAACTCTACAAAAAAAATCCTTCATAGATTCCTTGCCAAACTGCTTATCTCTTCTATTATTTTCTTTCTGTTGTTTCTTCCCAACACTCTTGCCCCTACAGGAAGAACTCAATTATAATCTTTAAAAACCTGAAGAAATTAGAAGACATAAAAATACAATCTTGTTGAGAACATAATATACTTGATTAACAAATGAGAATGTGGCAAGAGTATTTGAGGATTTTTACAGTTGGCCTCAACCTGCTTTCTGACTCATGTGACTGACCCTTTTCTATCCCTCTCCCCTCCACCTTGTATACAGGCCCATAATACTGAATTTCCTAATGGTCTATGGAGTTTTTTGATTCCTTTATTTGTTTTCAATTCCCATTTTCTCTGACTGACCTGTTTATATCTGTATTATCTCATCTGCTTGAATGCCTCCTATTCTATCTTTATTTAGCTCGAACTTCACATTTTGCTGGGGACCTTTTTGATTTCCCTAAACAAAATCAGTGACTCCCTCTTCTAAGGTTTCACAACACTAAGTACAAATCTCTACTAGTTTGCATCCACATTATATACATATTTGTACCCCTTCAATACCTGACTCTATATCTGGCTCATTGTAAATGATCAATAAATCTGTGGACTGGGAGAATTTTAGAGAAATAGAGCAGTGGTGAATGTAAAAGCCTGTTATAAATTAGATAAGAGAGTGATTCATATACGTGTAGGGAGAACAGTGTTGTGACTTAGAGAAGTCTTTACAAGAAGTAACATGCAAAGGTCCTCATAAATAGAATTCTACCATCTGGAGAATTATAGGAAGAACACTACAAATGGAAAGGATTATAGAAAAATAACTATTTCATTAATTATATATTTTTCTACCAGTATCATAAACTCATATAGACAGCTTAAATTAAAAAAAAAAGAAGATATATTTCTCACAGAACCAAAAGTAGGCCTCAGAGATGGCTTACACCAGGGAATAAAATCCAGTTCAGGATTCCTCTTTCTCTTCAAGATCAACTTTATCTCTTTTTTATAGTCTACATGTGGGTGGGTAATTATAGGGGAAAGGAAGAACAGGGTTTGAAGTCAAATTCAGCTTCAACCCTGAAGTGGATCAATAGGAAGCCTCAAAAACCCCATAGGTCCCAAGAGGAGGTTTCTCAGTAAATATAAGAGTCTCTCTTCTCTATACTTGTCCCCAGAATTAATTCACCAACTGGCTAAGGCCTGTTTTCATTTCCCAACACACCCACCTTCTTTAAAATATACATTTTTCTTCTAACACTTATCTTATATTTAGCCACATTTTATGAACTTACTGTGTTCTTTTAAATTCCTCCAAACCTCTCTCAACCTATTCCTAATAGTTCATTCAGGAACCTTCTGAGAGCCTGTCAACTAAGCCTCACTAGCCAGACCATTAGCCTAGCTGACACTAAATGTTGGTCAAAAAAGTCTTTTAGAACTCCCTTCTTTTTAGCCTTTGGTCATTTATCTTAATCATATGTTTTCCTTATCATATGTATTGATGTATTTTGGCTAAGAATTTCTGTCTGGAGCCTTACAATTCCATTGTCCAATATGGTAGCCACTATTCACATATGATGTTTTTGGTTTAAATTTAAAATAAATAAAAGTAAATAATAGTAAAATTTAATTCCCTTAATTACATTAGCCATGTTTTAAATTCCCAAGCATGAAACTGTATTGGTATTGTTTTCCTCAAGAATATATGTAAGTCTGAATGAGGAAAGTACAGTTTCTTCAATAAATAGTGGTGGGGAACCTGGATAGCCACATGTAAAGGAATGAAACTGGACCATTATCTTATATGACACAAAAATTAACTCAAAATGGATTAAAGACTTCAATGTAAGAACTAAAATCATAAAACCCCTGAAGAAAACAGGTGGTACCCTTTGACATAGGTCTTGGTGATGTTTTTCTTTTTTTGATCTGACACCAAAAGCAAAGACAACAAAGGCAAACAAAACAAGATAAAACAAAACAAAAAACTAGTCTATACCAAATAAAAAGCTTTTAGTTTTAGTTCCAGCAAAGGCAATCATCAGTAGAATGAAAAGGGAATCTACTGATTAGGAGAAGCTTATTTTCCAATCATATATCTGATAGCAGTTAATATCCAAAATATGTAAAGGACTTACTAAACTCAAGAGTAAAAAATAAACAAATTGGTCAAAAAACAAGCAGAGGATCTGAATAGATATTTTCCACAGAAGACATACAAATGGCTAACATGTATATGAAAAGTAATCGCCAGGGAAATGCAAATCAAAACTACAATGAGAGATCACCTCATACCTATTAAAATGGCTGTTGTCAAAAACAAAACAAGAAATAACATGTGTTGGTGAAAATGTGGAGAAAAGAAAATGTTTGTGCCCTTGTTGGTAAGAATGTAAATTGGTGCAGCCACTATTGAAAATGGTACGGAGGTTCCTCAAAACATTAAAAATAGAAATACCAAGAAATATCAACAAACAACCAAAAAGCTATCTAGTAATTCTAGTCCTAGGTGTTTATCTGAAAAAAATGAAAGCATTAACTTGAAAAGATATATGCATCTCCATGTTCATTGCAACATTATTTACATAGCCAAGATATGGAATATGGAAACAATTTAAGCATTCATTGATGTCTGAATGGATCTCTCTCTCTCTCTCTCTCTCTCTCTCTCTCTCTCTCTCTCTCTCACACACACACACACACACACACACACACACACACACACACACTGGAGTACTATTCAACCATAGAAAAGAATGAATTCTTGCCATTTACCACACTATAGATAGATTTCGAGGGCCTTGTGCTAAGTGAAATAAATCAGACAGAGAAAGGCAAATATTGCATTATTTCATTCATATGAAGAATCTTTCAAAAAAATCCAGCTCTTAGGTAAAAATAACAGATTGGTGATTGTCATTGGGGGTAGGGAATAGGCAAAATGTGTGAAGGGGGTCAAAAGGTATATGTTTCTGTTTATAAAGAGTGTCATGGAAATGTATAGTATTACAACTATATTGTTTCATATTTGAAAGTTGCTAAGAGAGTAGATCTTAAAAGTTCTCATCAGCAGAAAAAAATTGTAACTAGATATGGTGAGGGATGTTGACTAGACTTACTATGGCAATCATTTCACAATATATACAAATATCAAATAATTACATAGTACACCTGAAACTAATATAATGTTATATGCCAATTATACCTCAATAACAAGGAATAGAGGGTCCCCTAACTCAACCTTTCAGTCTAAAACATTTCTATATGGTTTTCTTACAAATTTATGCTGCTGCTTTATGCTCACCAGCACCAAGGTCACTTTAAACCGTTTTAAAGCTAGTGGGAAAGGAATCGGGTTTGTAAAGATGAGGTGGTTTCTGAAGGGAGCAGCGTGTTCATGTGGAGATACCTAAGAAGTACCAGTTTACATGAAAAATAAGACAATCTACAAATGTAGTTACTTTGTGTCTTGATGTTTCCAGTTTAAATATCTGAAGCCTTTCAAGTACATACGAATGTTCTGAAATTATGCAAATGACTTCTGCTTATATTCCCCCCCATTTTATTTTTTTCCTTATGGGGCCACAGGCAAGATGCCCGAAAAATCAGAGCCCTGAGAACTTCTCAGAGCTCCTCTAGTCAGGAAATTTTGTAAGTAGTACTGGAATATCCTTTAAGCAGTTAAAGATCGAGGGTGCTACTTCTGAAGCAATTAAAATCTATCTGCCTCCTCTGACAAGTTTTTCTCCCAGGGGATGCTTGTTACTGATGATCACGGCCAGTGTTTGTAGCTGTGAAGTCCAGATCTTGACACTCTGTTGGGCTAGACAGGTATGCTTGAAATTCTCCTTATAAAAAATAAATTTGTTGAAGCTTTTTATTAAGGAGAGAATACTTTGGTCATGTGCATAATTTCATTCTACATGAGTTTATTGTTTTGTTTTGATTTGGTTTTTTCGAGCTCTTGATTTTATACTAAATTTAAAAGTTAAATTGGTGGCATATCAGTATGAAAGAAATTAAACAAATATTTTTCAAAACTCTGTTTTATTTTATGTACTATAAACAAAATATGTCACTGACACTTTTATGCTTATGGTGCCTGAGGACAATTCATTTAGAAAAGGAAAGAAGAAATACATGGGAATAAAATGCATAGTATTAAATATTCAGTAACAATTGGCATGGGCACAATTAGACAAAGAAGCATCCAGTGAAATAAAAAGTTATATGTCTCTTTAGAAAACAACAAACATTTCAATAGATGAAGTTCGTGGTCAAATTTTACAGGTTACAATCATAGCAAGACTAATATGATACTCTGTAAAAGTTCATAAAGTCACCCTTGAGATGATTAAATCAAAGAGAAGATGACCAAGCAAGATTTAATTGGTGTATATTTAGCTTTGTAATTACAACTATAGAATTTCTTACTAGATGTCAAAGTTTTATTTTTAAACCTGTATTACTTGGCTTTGGAAAAACAGCTAAGATGCATAAAAACTTCAAAAGTACCCATGATTTAAAATTTTCATTATTTTACTCTCCAGAAGGGCTAGGAGAGAGGGGGACACCACTTCAGGAGGAACGCATCAAAACATCGCTAGGACAGAATACTTCCCATGGAAAAGAGGATATACTAAACTACATAAAAGTGCTGTCTTTGTGTTAATTCAGTCCATTTGCCCCCTAATTTATATGTAGTATAGTTGTGCCTCTATAAATTGAATCCAAGCTGGAATAAGTATTAAATGTACGTGGAAGAGAAAGAATGGCTCACTTTAAATGGATGCTGGTTGTGATTAACTGTTAAATATATATTTCAGATCATAAAATATACAAAAGTTGGAGAATGTATCATTTTGAGGCTTCTTAGCATATGGATACCTTTTCTTTAGGTAATTTCCCATCTTGGGAATTTTGGTGGAAAGCAAAATCTATCTGCATGACTGAAGCTGAAAATGTCATATTATCTTATCTTTCCTGCAACTAGACTGTGGTCGTGGACTAATCCTCTTAGAAATCAGAACTGTCAAGTATCAGGGTAATGACAACACGGTGTTTTCAGGGGCAGCTGTGACACTACTGTGAGTTCTGAGAGGATGACATCATACCAAGGAAACCAAGAAATAAAGCAGATTTAAGAGGAAATAATTTGGATGTGTTTATTACACAGAATCTTGCCTGTAAGGTATTAAATTATTCTGAAGGAATGAAATTGCCTAAAATATCGGATACCAGTCCTAACAATTATTTGGATAATGGAGCCTTAGAACAGTACTCTGACCTACAAACTTTGTTTTTTATTTATTTATTTTTTAAAGTTTATTTATTTATTTTGAGAGAGAGACAGAGCACAAGCAGGGGAGGAACAGTGAGAGAGGGAGAGAGAGAATCCCAAGGAGGTAGGAAGTACACAAATAGTGTAGAGTCCTATGCAGGGCTTAAACTCATGAGCCATAGATCATAACCTAGGCTGAAATCAAGTCGGATGCTTAATCAACTGAGCCACCCCATTGTCCCTAGCCTACAAACTTTAAAAGAAGAAAGCAGGCTCCAAAAGCTACATATTTTAAAAACATCCAGTCTATATGTATCCATTGAAGAAACAGACAAACCAGGTGATACTCCCAGGTGTCTAGTGGTAGAGAGCAGAATCAAGGGCTTCTCAAGGAACGTCTTCCTTCTAAGAATTTCTTTGTAGAATTCCTTTATCACTATGAATCAAGGACACCTTTTGTCTCTTATACATCATTTTTTAAAGTGGAAATTTTTATTGTGTTTATCTTGTCCCTATTACACCACTGTATATGATTGAGAGATGTACTTGAAACTTGTTTTCGTTTATGTAGATTACAAGAACAAAAGCAATCTCTTCCAGATGAGATGCAGAACACTCACACAGGGAATGTGAATACTGAACAGACAAGTAGGTGGAACTTTAGGTTGTTACCTATGTGTATAGGTGGAATTATGTTCTAGAGGGAATAAGGACTGTTCATGGGTATTTGCTAGCCATATTCAACACAGATGTCTAACTTCAGGCAATTTATATCCTCTCTCATAGACTACAGTTCCTTTTCGGAACATGCTGCCTTTAATAACTGTATTTCCAAGCTCTGATCATTGAAAGTATGTGCAGATAGAACTGTTTCCAATGACATGGGAGTCAAAGTGTTGAGTATCATTTCTAGGCTAATCCAGTTAAGAAGTTTGCCTACTACCTCTATCCTTTACCATCTTTATTATTTTTTTTTAATGTTCATTTATTTTTGAGAGAGGGACAGAGCACAAGCAAGGAGGGGCAGAGAAGGAAGATACAGAATCCAAAACAGGCTCCAGGCTCTGAGTTGTAAGCACAGAACTAGACATAGGGCTTGAACTCATGAATTGTGAGATCATGATCTGAGTCAAAGTTGGACACTTAACCAACTGAGCCACGCACGTGCCCCATACCTTTTACCTTCTTTAATATTCAAGCTTTATGTCAATGTTGAGGGAAAACTGGGATTCATGAAGTGAAGGTGTAAAAGCCTATTCAAACTTGTAGCTGTGAATGACTTCCAGGAGTATAGACCATCTCCAACCCCACCATCAATTGCAAACACCAACACTAATATTTATCTGAATATAAAAATAAACATCTACTGTCATAATTTACAAGCACGTTGAGCCAATATTAACCTACCTAAAATGCCCTGTAACACCTTAGAACAGAGACATATTAAATGACTCATTTTCCTTATCATTAGCATATGCTTATATTTTAGTACCCATCTGGCTAATGATAGCATTTAGTATATTTTTTCATAAAACATAGTATATTTTTAATATTATGCTACTCACTTACCTTCATGTATTAGAGTTTAGTTAGGAAAACAGAGTCACTCTAAGTATTGTGGAAAAAAATATTTCAAACAAGAATTAGAATTTACTTGAATGAGGGACAAGATGGAGCAATGAATGTCTAGAAGCGGGGATGATGGAATCAGAAAAATAGTCATTGATGAAGTCATGCGAAGTACTGGTATAGGTAGATAAAATATAGCTTGAAGGAAAACCAGATAAACCATTCAAAACTAAACTCTGAAGTGGTATGCCAAAAGGGGGGCTTACATAGGCATGGAAACTACCACCTGATAGAATCTATTGACTGGAAGCTGCTGCCTCGAAGGCAACCACTGTTACTATGGGAATGACAGCTTCTTCGGGTCCTTAGACAAACACAGCGTGGTAAATTTGATGCTGCTGTTGGTCAGCAAGGCCAGTAACCAGAAAGGTAAGTGAGGCATGCAACAAGAAGAGAAGGAGAACAAGCTGGGGCTCATTAGGAAGCATTTCATTGTCTGTCATCATTTATGACCTTCACAGAGAGTCTTGTAAGAAAAAATAGACTCTGCTTACCTTATTCCAAATATACATAGATTCCTTCAATCAGGTTACTCTGATCTGGAACAGAGGGTTTTGGAAAACAATAAGTTCCCAACTTTAGACAGGAGATACCATGCAAAGCTGATAAAACAAAACCCAGCAAGGGGCACCTGGATGACTCAGTCTGTTAAGCATCCAACTCTTGATTTGATTTCTGCTCAGGTCATGATCTCACAGTGAGATGGAGCCCTGTATGAGGCTCTGTGCTGACAGCTCAGAGCGTGCTTGGAATTTTCTCTCTCTTTCTCAAAATAAGTACAGAAGTACTTAAGGGAAAAAAAAACAGCAAATCTGATTTTGCCAGGTACCAAGATTTAACTTTGTTAATACACATCTGCTATGATATCTTCTATTTTGTATTATGGGAGTTTTGATAAGCCTATGCTAGAGAATAAGAGAAAATTACGGAAGCTTCAATTTTATTTATTAATTATTTTTTGGTTTACAAAATACCCCATTGCCTTTTATTGCTGTTTTTTTATATTTAGGCATAATCAAATGCAATCAAGTGGGATTTATCCCAGGTAAGCAAGGCTGCTTAAACATTCAAAATCAATTACTGTAATTCATCACATCAACAGAGCAAAAAAGAAAAATCACATGTTCATATTAATAGATATATAAAAATATTTAATAAACTACAACATCAAATCAAGATGAAAAACTCTCAGAAAACTAGGTCAACTTGATACAAAATACCTACTGCTAAAATCACACTTAATGGTGAAACTTAAAGCTTTTCCATTACGATCAGATAAAGTAAAACATTTCCCCTTTTACCATTCCTTTTCAATACTGTACCAGATGTATTTTTTAATCTAATAAAGCAAGAAGAGGAAATAAAAGATATACGGATTGGGAAGAAAGGCACAAAACTTTGTTCACAGATAATATGATTGTCTATCTAGTAACTACAAAGGAATCAACAAATACTCCAGGAATAAGCGATTACGGCAAAGTATAGGATATGAGGTTAAATACAAAGTTTATTGCTCTACTATTACCAGCAATGCCCAAGGGGAGTTTGAAATTTAAAACATAATACAATTTACATTAGTATCCCACAAAATGAAACAGTTTCGTATAAATCTAACAAAAACTAGACAAGACCTGTATGAAGAGAATTTCAGAGCTTTGATAAATGAAATCAAAGAACTAAATAAATGAAGAGATATCCCATGTTCATGGAAAGACTTAATATTGTAAAAATGTCAGTTCTACCCACTTTAATTTATAGATTCCATGCAATCTCAATCAAAATCACAGCAAGCTACTGTATAGATATTGGCAAACTGATCCTAATGTTTCTAAGAAGTGTCAAAAGACCCAGAATAGCACAATACTGAAGGTGGAAAAGAGAGTTCTTGGAGGACTGATGCTACCCAGCTTAAGACTTACTATAAAGCCACAGTAATCAGGTGGTGTGGTATTGGAAAAGAAAAGATAAATGGAACAGAATAAAGCCCAGAAACAAACCCCCATAAATATAGTCAATTAATTTTTTACAGAGCTGGAAAGCACTAAAATGGTACAAAGTTAGTCTTTTCAACAAATGTAAACTACGAATCTAGACAGAGTACTTACACCCTTCAGAAAAATTAACTCAAAATGGACCAGAGATATCAATGCAAAATGCAAAAATAAAACTACTAGAAGATAATAAAAGAGAAAACCTAGATGACCTTGGGTGTGGCAATGACTTTTTAGATATAATACCAAAGACAAATCCATGAAGGAAATAATTGATAAGCTGAACTTTATTAATACTGAAGAAACTCCTACTCTCCAAAAGACAACATCAAGAGAATTAGAAGAGAGGCCATAGAGTAAGATAAAATATTTCATATGTGAGAAACATAAAGCAATTCTTAAAACTCAAAAAAAAAGAAAATAGTCTGATTTTAAAAAGTGACAAAAATCTCTGATACCTCACTAAAGAAGATTGAGATGGGAGATAAGCATGTGAGAAGATGCTCCACTTCTTAAGTCATCAAGAAAATACAAATTAAAACAACAATGAGCTACCACCGCCCACCTATAAGAATGAGCCAAATGTGAAAGACTGAAAATACCAAATGCTGTCAAAGATGTAGAGCTACAGGAACCCTCATATATGGCTGGTGGGAATGCAAAATGGAACAGCCACTTTGAAAGACAGTTGGGGTTCTTTACGAAGTAAATATTTATCCAAAGGAGCTAAAAAGTTATGTCCACCCAAAAATCTGCACATGGATATTTGTGATAGATTTATTCATAATTGCCAAAACTTGGAAAAAACTAAGATGTTCTTCAACAGTGAATGGATAAACTATGGTACACCCAGATAATAGAGCATTATTTAGTGCTAAAAGAAATGAGCCATCAAGGCATGAAAAGACATGGAGGAACTTAAAGTGCATAATACCAAGTAAATGAAGCCACTGTGAGGATGCTGCATACTGTGATTTGCACTATGACATTCTGGAAAAGGTAAAACTAAGGAGGCAATAAAAAGATGAGTGATTGCCATGGGTGGTGGAAGGAACAAGGGGGACGAGTAGGTAGAACACAGATTTTTAGGGCAGCGGAAATATTCTGTATGATATATTGATGATGAATATACATCATACATTTATTCAGACAGATAGACTATATGACACCAGGAGTGAACACTAAGTTAAACTATGGCCTTTGGGTGATTATGATTTGTCATTGTTGGTTAATACTTTATAATAAGATACACTATTCTGATGGCTGATATTGATAATGGGGCTGAGTAGTTATGTATGGGTTCAGGGGATATATGAAATTCTCTGCACCTTCCTCTCAATTTTATTGTAAACCTGTTATTTACTTCTTTCAAAACAATTAATATAAGAAAATAGCAAGAACAGCAGAATGATCTTGTAAAACAAATGCCCATCAAGCCAGAATAAAGGACTTTTATAGTAAGAAGACATATAACTCATTAACAATATTAGCAAGATATTTAAACAGATATCTCAAAAAAGAACTTACATGACTGTTAAATAAGCCAAAAAGAAATTCCCATCATTACTGGTCATCATGGAAATACAAATGGGAACTACAAAACCTACACACACACACACACACACACACACACACACACACACACACACGTGAAAGTAAGAAGATTGACAGAATGTGGAGCCACCACATATCTTATGCTTTGCTGATGAGGATTCAAAATGGTACAACCACTTTGGAAATGGCACACAATTATCTTATGACACAACCATTCCACTTCTACATTTTTAAGAAAAATGGAAACTCAGGTCCACTCAAAAATGTATACACTAATATTCATATTAGAATATTCAGAGACCTGGGGTGAGTCTAGGTGGCTCAGTTGGTTAAGCATCCGACTTTGGCTTAGGTCATGATGTCACAGTTCATGAGTTCGAGCCCTGCATCAGGCTCTGAGCTGTCAGCACATTCTTCAGATTCTGTGTTTCCCTCTCTCTCTTCTCCTCCCCCACTCATGCTCTGTCTCTTTCTCTCTCAGTAAAACAAAATAAAACATTAAAAAATAAATTAAAAAAGAATATTCATACATTCAATAACAGCAACCACAAATCTCTATTAAATAGTGAGAGGATAACCATACTGTTGTGTATCTATACCATGGAGCTCTACTCAGCAATAAAAAGGAGTGAAATATTAATACAATCAACAACATGGATGCATCTTGAAAATATTATGCAAAATAAAAGAAGTTAAACAAAAAATATTATGTATAGTAAGCAAAAATCTAAGAAAGGTAAAACTAGGGGCGCCTGTGTGGCTCAGTCAGTTAAGTGTCTGACTGGGTTCAGGTCATGCATGATCTTTTCGTTCATGGGTTCAAGCCCCGCATCAGCCTCTGTGCTGACAGTTCAGAGCCTGGAGCCTGCTTCAGATTCTGTGTCTCCCTCTCTCTCTCTGCCCCTTCCCTGCTCATGCTCCATCTCGCTCCCTCTCAAAAATAAATAAACATAAATTTTTTTAAATGTAAATCTATCCTAAAAGAGAGCAAATCAGTTTTTCCTTGAGGCTGGATCTTTGGAAAGGAGATTTATTTCAACGGTAGATAAGAAAACTTTTTATGGTCTAGGAACTGTTTTTTGTACTGTAGGGGTGATAATCCAGCCACCAAAATTCCACACTCTTTACACACATTGGTAAATTTTATTGTATCTAATAATATTTTAATGAACAAAAGAGGGATAAAAGCCCAAAAGATCAATATATTTCACCACATTAGTGCAGAAAGGATATGAAAAATCGTATTAGTTGATAGAAAGACTAACTAATTAGTAATGGAAAAGAATTGCAGCTACCACAAAATGAGACTGAACAAAAATCACAGCACACATATTTAATAGAGAAATATTGTCACATATCCTCAAATTAAGAACAAACAAGGACAGTCGTTATTACCACTTTTCATCATTTTTATTATACTGGAGACCAAAAGTTAAGAGAAAGAAATGAAAGAATATGGATTAGAAGGAAGAAATAAAACTCATTATTTACTGATTAAATAGTAGAATACATAGGAAATCCAAAACAATGTATAAACTATTAGAATAAATAAGTGAATTTGCCAAGGCCATTGTATACAAAGTCAATATACAAAAAACAATTGCAGATATTACCCCCCCAAACTGCAGCGAACTTATTCCCTTAGTTCCTCCACATCACTTAAAACAAACAAACAAACAAACAAACAAACAAACCTGATTACAACACAACAAACTTAGAAAGGCTCTAAAGAGGTCCAAGAAGAAGGCAAACAGACTAAGGATCTCGAGACTCTAGGGACAACACAGCATGAGTTCTCTGTTTCCCATCCCAGACAGGCCATCATAGATGCCCCTAACCGGGAACAGCCACACAGAGTAGTGTGGGGGGAAGATCCAAGAAAATTTGTTCCTTGGTTGCCAAAAACCTAACAATAGAAAACCTTTTTGGCAATACCCACCCTTCTCCAGCCTAGCACTGAAGGAAAAAAGAAAACATGTCTTCCTCCAGTGATTCCAATGGGACTGGGCAGAGTTGATCTATTCCTGCACTTAATGGGGTTGGCAGGATGGGGTAAGGAGCTAATTTTTTGTTGCTAAGCCGGTAGTGCTCTGATTCTTCCACCTGGTTGAGAGCTCCAGATAACTAATCTTGCATCTTCTGGCCAGTGGAAATCAACTGCTGGGTTAGCGTTGGCAGAACTAAGTGTGCAGTCGTCTTGCATCCGCTACTCAGTTCCCCTGCTGGGATAGTATTAGCAGGGCTGAGCTAGAAGCTGGCTACCTATTTTTCACTCAGTAGAAGTAACACATTCTTCCTCTTAATTCCTCTCCCCAAGTAGACTCAGAAGGGCTCAGCAGGGAGCTGATATTCCATTCCCATCTGGCAAAAGGGGAAGTGCTCCAATTTGCCCATAGGGGTAGTGTTAGTAGGGGACGTTCCAGTGGTGGACCGAACATCCTCCTCCCCATAGTGGGGAAGAAGCTTAGGAATTCCCAGAGCTTGCATCCATGGGTTAAGAAGGCATAAAGAATTAGAAAGCCACAGAATAAACACACCCAAGTTTGTGTAAACAAGATTAGGGAAACAGGGCAAAGGCCCCCAGTACAGGACAAAGATATAGGAATAGAAAAGCCCCAGGATGGAAGCATCAAAAATGAGGTAAGCAAGACTAGGTATTCAAGGCTGAAATGCCCCCAGTTTAGTACAATAGTAGAAAGCTGCTTTCACAGGAAGGAAGGACCTGAATAGTAAACAAGTAAACTGGGCCATTTTGCCCAGAGCTGAGCTAATTAGCAAATGAAAGGTGCCCTGTTGATCCTGAAGTAGCATGCTTTGTCTTGTTGCCTAGGCCTGTTCAGGTAAACAGAGGTTGCACCTCATGTCTGCTGTAAACAACCTTTGCCCAGCTGCCAGGATTTGGTTTTGTATTGACTCAAACGCCTAAAACTGTGTATCTTCAAAACTCCTTTTCCCCCACACCCATGAGTTAACATTCACGGTTTCATTGTCTCTTTGTGCATACCTATCACGCTTGTAAGCCTTCTGATCCTAATAAAAATGGAGCAAGGACCTTTACTGAAGGCTCTTGTCTCCTGGATGTTAGCCTCTCTTGCATTTTAATCGTGCATCTGCTCTTATGCTGGACAAGAGAGAACTTCAGACGCAGAGGCTATGAAACCCCTCCACTCAGCAAAAATGAGGCAGAGGATGTGGTGAAAGGTGGAATAGTAAGCAGTCTTTTTTCACCCTTTGGTCTCTTGGTGTTAGTAGAGCACAAGGGGATCTGAGCTTATGCCCCCAGTTGCAGCAGGAAGCAGGGGTGAGTAAGCCTTCCTCTTCTCCCCTCACTGGTGCTGGTGGAGTCCAGTGGGAAAGTGAACATACACATACATCCAGCACGAATAATAGACAGAACAGGAAAATCCCTGCCTAAAATAGAGAATTAAATAAGATTCAGAGTCTATAGTATTATACAAAAATTCCCAGATACAAGTGAAAATCATTTCTCATATTAAGAACTAGGGAAATCACACCATGAATGAGAAGAGATAATGAGCAAATGCCAATAGCAAATTGAATTAGATATTGCAATTATCAGGAAAAACTATCCATCATAAAACAGCTCTAACAAGTAATTACAAATTATCTCGAAACAACATTTTTTCCATTAAAGAAAGGGAAAATCTCAGCAAAGAAATAGAAGTTATAAAAAAAGAAACAAATGAGAATTATAAAACTGAAAAACACAATAACTAAATTAAGGTAAGTTACTTAAAAGAAAATGAGATTTTTACACTTCATTTGAAGTGGTAATACTTCAATAACAGTAGACTATAGTAAGTTGTGCATATATACTGTAGTACTTAGAGAACCAATAGGAAACTAGCAAGGCAATATATTCAAGAATACTATAAAAATTAAAATGCTAAAAATTGTTCGAGTAACCCAAAGGAAATTAAGAAAAACTAAGCAGAAAAATGAGAAAAAGAATGATAAATGATTAACAGGAAACAAAATATGCAGACTTTTTAAAAAATATTTCTTTAATCTTAAGAGAGAGAGAGAGAAATTGAGAGCAGGAGAATGAGAATGGGAAGCAGGCTTCAGGCTCTGAGCTGTCAGCACAGAGTCTGGTGCGGGGCTGGAACTCACAAACTGAAATCATGACCTGAGCCTAAGTCGCTGCTTAATCAACTGAGCCTCCCAGGTGTCCCCAAAAAATGCAGACTTAAGAACCAACACAGCAATAAATATATCTAAGTGTTCTAAACACACAATTTTTAAAAGTTTATTTATTTATTTGTGAGAGAGAGAGAGAGAGCATGTGCATGCAAGTGGGGAAGGAGAAGAGAGAGAAAGAGAGAGGGAGGGAGTGAGAGAGAGAGAGAGCCAAAAGCAGGGATCACACTGTCAGCCCAGAGCCCGATGA
>NC_043704.1:50966965-51018724 GCF_006229205.1 Suricata suricatta
ACATACCACTGGCATTAAACTTAATGAGTAAGAATGAATGTTTTATAAGATCAGGAAAAAGGCCAAACTGTCCCGTCACCACTCTTTTTCAGTAGAATACTGGAGATTCTAGCCATTGCATAATAGTAGTAAAAGAATAAAAAGGCATTCATATTGTAAAGAAACATATAAAAGTCTCCCTATTTCCAGATGACATTATTTTTACATAGGAAATCTCAAGGAATATTTAAAGTGAACAAACAACAAAAATCTCCAAGAACTAGTAAGTTAGTCCAGCAACTTCACAGGAGATAAGATCATACTTTTATATACTAAAAATGTACCTGGGAAAGAAATTTAAATTATAATGTGATTTGCAATCACTTAAAATAAAATAAAATAGTAAAGCAAAATAATATAAAATATAAAATACTTAGGTATACACTTAGCATGTACAGGAGTTGTATGCCAAAAAATTGAAAATGCTGATGAAATCAAAGAAGGCCTAAAAGACGTGGTGAGGCATAATGTATTCATATCTATCTCCTGAAATTAGTCTATACGTTTTATACCATTCCTATGAAAATTGCAAAAATGTTTTTAGTATACCTAGAGCTAACTGTAAAATTACATGGAAAGGAATAAGCTCTAGGCTCTAGAATAAATACAAATTTTGAAAAAAATTGAGGATAGATTATCTGAGATTTAGTACTATAACTATATTAATCAAGACCATGTAGTAGTAGTGGAACAATAGACAGATAGATGAATTGAACTATAGGCAGCCCAGAAGTGCCCAACCAATTTTGACAAAAGTGTAAAAGCAAAGCAATGGAGAAAAAATAGGCTTTCTAATGAACGATGCTGGAACAGCCAGTATCTGCAGGCAGAAATACAGAATGAATGAATGCATGAACAAGCAAATAAACAAATTTGACCTAAAATTTACATCTTATGCTTTAACAGAAAAGAGAATATTGACTCTATTATAGAACTATGAAATATTCAAGAAAAAAAGTAGGAGTAAGTCTTGGGAATACGGGGCTAAGGCAAAGAATGTTTATATCTGACACTAAAACCTTATTATGTTAAAAAATAATAGACTGAGCCTCATAATAATTAAAAAAAATATAAAATTTATGCTAATAAAACATTCTGTTTATAGAATAATAATAATAAAAAGATACAGCCTGGATGATAATATATGTAAAAAGCATATCTGATAAAGGACTAGTAACTTATTACATAGAGAACTCTCAGACCTCCAAAGTGATAAAACAAACAATCCAATTACAAAATGGGCAAAAGACATAAATGGAACTTTCACTGAAGAGGATCTAGAGATAGCAAATAAGTACACAAAAAAACATGATCATCTACTGGGGAAATGCAAAACAAATCACAATAATATATTACTAGACAATTATTACACTGTTTAAAATAGGGGCACCTGGTTGGCTCAGTCAGTTAAGACTGTTCGACTTCAGTTCAGGTCATGATCTCATGGTTTGTAAGTTCAAGCCCTGCATCCAACTCTGTGCTGACAGCTCAGAGTCTGCAGCCTGCTTCAGATTTTGCATCTCCTTCTCTCTCTCTGCTCCTCCCCCCACTTGTGCTTGCTCTCTTTCTCTCTCTCAAAAATAAACATTAAAAAATTAAAAATAAATTAAAATAAAAATCGTGACAAACCAAATGCTTGCAAGGATGCAGAGAAACTGGATTACTCATACATTGCTGGTGGAAATGTAAAATGATACAGCCATCCTGCATAGGAGATTGGCAACTTCTATAAAATTAAATATATAAATATCATATGACCCAGCAATTGTACTCTTGAAAACTTATCTTAGAGAAATGAAAATATATAATCACATGAAAACCTGTATACTAATGTTCAATAGCAGGTTTTTTTGTTTGTTTTTTTTGTAATAACCCTAAGTGGGAAATAACTCAGATGTCTTTACGTGGAAAGGCTAAACAATTACAGAACATCCATACCATATACTAGTCAAGCAAAGTAACAAATAATACTAATAACAACAAATTATCGATAGATGCTATGACTTGGATGAACCTGCAAGAAATTATGCTAGATGAAATGTCAAATAACAAAAGATAATACACTATACAATTCCATTTATATGACATTTTTAAAATAAAAATGATATGAATGTAGGATAGATTATTTGTTGCCAGGAATCAAAGATGGGAAGAGGAAAGGAAGTAGATTTGGCTGTAAGAGTAACCAAGGAGGGATCTTTGTGTGCTATAACTCTTATGTGTCCTGACTGTCAAGACGTCAGTGTTTTGGTTGTGATATTGTACTATAGTTTTACAAAGTTTCCCTTGAGGGAAACTGGGCAAAGAGCACATTAGATATTTCTGTATTATTTCTTACAAATGGAGTTGACCTAAAATTACCTCCAAATAAAATGTTTACCTGAAAACTGGTTTTATTCACCATATTCAAGCAACAAATAGAAACTTGCATTCTAAAATTATGTTAGTGATAATATCAATTATATTTAATGCTTAAAATATCATATAAAACTTGGGTAAATCATCTACAGTGAAAATTATAAAACACCATACAGAAAATGTACAAAAACTGAGGTAAATGAAGGTATATACCATGTTTGCAGATTGGAGACTCAGTTGTTTTTTAATGTTGATTTATTTTTGAGACAGACAAATAGAGTACAAGTAGGGGAGGGGCAGAGAGAAAGGGAGACAGAATCTGAAGCAAGCTTCAGGCTCAGAGCTGTTAGCACAATGCCTGAGGCGGGGCTTGAAGTCACGAACTGTGAGATCATGACCTGAGCTGAAGTTGGATGCTTAACCGACTGAGCCATCCAGGTGTCCCTAGAGACTCAATATTTTAAATAAATCTTTTTTTTTCAAGTTTATCTATATATTCAATGCAGTAGCAAATATATTTTTCAGAGATTTTGATCAATGGATTCTTTCACACAGTGCTTTGGTTATCTATATATCAGCATTCACTAAAGATGATCTAAAGCAAGGCCAATGATGAAGATCTTTCTTTCTTAGGGTTAAATTCAACAGAAATGTGTCATGTTGTTCATCAAAAGCCTAATATAAAAAGGTTTTTTTTACCAGCATTATTGACAATTACCAACATTAGAAACACCCAAATATTTATCAGTAGTCAAATGGATTTAAATGATTGTGGTTTAATCACATATCATTTCATGCCACTAAATGAAATAAAAATTGAGAGCCCAAAAGTGCATGCTGTATATTTCATATTTATAAAGTTCAAAAAGAGGTGAAGTTCACTATATTACTAGAATTTAAAATAGGAGGTCCTTAGTGATGTCAAAGGAACAGGAGGGCATTTCCGGAGTTATGATAATGGCTTGACTTTTATTCCCAATGTAGTTATATTTACTCAGTGTGATCTGTTGGGGAAGTTGTACTTATGTGATGAGTGCATTTTTGTCAATATATTATTACTTTACAAAAATAGTTTCAGTATAAAAGCTTCATGATTATGCAATTCAATAATTAAAATTATTATCAAATAGGCATCACTGGGTAAATAAACCACTGAGTTTCTTAATATTATATAACCCATCAAGTTATACACATACACACGCGCACTTCATTTTACAATCAAATTGCGCTACACATTCGATAAGCTGTATTACCAAAAATCTATGACTATGGGTAAGTTAAACTAAAATTTTCATATTTTTAAAAGTTTATTTATTTATTGAGAGAGAGAGAGAGAGAAGAGAATCCTAAGCAGGCTTCGTACTTTCGGTGCAGAACCAGATGCTGCGCTCAATTCCATGAACTATGAGATTATGACCTGAGCTGAAATCAAGAGTTGGAGGTTTAACTAACCACGACACCCAGCTGCCCCATTGCTTCTTATTTATAAAAGAATATAATTATGCTGCCATCTCTACAGCTCTTCTCAGCAATCAAAAACTATGCTTGCAAAGCATATGTTTATATAAGCTGTTTGTAAAATATTTAAAATACAACACTTATTCAGTTTATAACTTAAATTTTTGAATACATCAGAGAAACCCAAAATGGTCCTGTATTTAAATATATTTAATTGAATAACATGTTGCTTTCCTTGCAGATATAATTTAAAGCAAATGGTTCTGTTCCTCAGCATGAAAGGAGCCATGAGCTACATATTAGCCAACTTGATATGACAGTTTTAATTCTACTTCTGACATAAAGCAGCTTTGTAACTGTGAGTAAGTCACAAAACTTTCTTTTTGTCTCAGATTCCTAATTCCTTGAATGAATATGTCCCCTCATTCAATTGGCTCACATATGGATTAAATAAGATAACATGAGTTAAAATATATAAAGCAGTTTACAGATGCCAATGTAGTTACTATTATTACCATCATTATTATAGGTTTTCATATCAATCTTTTATTTTTCTTGATTTTAAAGGAGAGAATGTAGAATGGTCATACTTACAGATATACACAAACAGCACCTTAATTAGGCAATGGGAAAGAAAAAGTAGTACAATTTGTTTTTACTTTTTCTACTACTGAAGCTCTGCTTTGCTCATTACCCTTCCATTACTTTCCCTTCATTTTCCTCCCATGGGCAAATGAAGATAAGCTCCTGTTGATAGTTCATGAATTTCAATTTATATACCCAGGGGCAGGGCATTTTTGATGGAGTGTTCAGTGTCGGAACTTCCTGCCTCTTGTGCTTCCAGAGAGCCTATGTTTAAACCTTCAGGCCAATATGTAAATCTGTTTTTGTTCCTTTAAACAGAAGACTGTGGGTATTTCAAAACAGATATGCATTAAAGAAGTATTTATTCAACGTTACAGATGTTAGAAGTAAGAGACTTTCTCAGGGACAAATAAAGTGAAGGAGATGGCAAGGATGGGGGCTGCATTTCCAAATGCCTGGCCCTGAACAAGTGTCCACCAGGCACACATAATGGAAAGGATTATGTCTTTGTAAAAAGAACTCGTGCGTATGCAAAGAGAGAGGCGTTCAGTCCACTCCCAAAATGCTTATGGCTGTTTTCTCAAAGTATTGGGATTTCAATTGGCCTTTACATTCTTCTTTATATCTTACAACGATTTCACAATTAGTATTCAATTTTTATTTAAATTTTACATAAACACTATATAAAGACACTATTTTACAAAAAAATAGTGCTATTTCAATAAAATTCAATATCCTCATAATAAATAGTTTTACTGATTTATAAAAGCTATTATATATACTGTTTAAAGAATAATTAAAAGTGGAAAATTATTATATGGGCTCTACATGGTCTCTAGCTTATAAAATATTCTCCAGGCATACCTCATAGATATTGAAGGTTCCAGATGATCATAATAAAGTGAATATCACAATAAAGTAAATACCACAATAAAGCAAAAGACATTATTTTTGGTTCCCCAATGCATATAAAAGTTATGTTTACACTATACTGAAATGTATTAAATGTACAATATTGCTATGTCTAAACAGATTTAGATATATATAATCTGAGCTTTTAGTGAGTCACAATCTTTTTTCTGGTGGATCTTGATGTTGTTGGCTGCTGACTGATTAAGGTGAGGTTACTAAAGGCTACGGCTGTGGCTGTTTCTGAAAATAAGAGAATAGTAAAGTTTGCAGCATTGATTAACTCTCTCTCTCTCTCTCTCTCTCTCTCTCTCTCTCTCTCTCTCTCTCTCTCTCTCTCTCTCTCTCTCTCTCTCTCTCTCTCTCTCTCTTTCTCTCTTTTAAGGGGGTACATTTTATTAGAAACTTTAAATACTCTTCAGACAGACACAATGTCCCCAGTCAAGGCTCTCATGTGGTCTCCAGTGCAAACAGATTTTGGGATTAGGGGCAAGGAGGCGGGTAGCGTGGAAAACTCATGCTAAAAGGATCCCTTTTGGGAGCCATCCTGAACTCACTGTCTGAGTGAAAATTCCTGGTGACATTACAGCAAGTTTGCAAGGTTTCTTGCCACCAGGCGGCGACCAATATCTACCCTCTTGTAAGTATCATTCTGCTTGAGCACCAGATCTTGGAGTGCCTTGCTGATTAAAATTAAGAACAAGCTGTCTTCTCCTTCTGACCTTGGGGTGGTGGTTGCACCTGGTCAGGGACATCCCAGTAATTCAAGAAGACTAGCATATAAGGTTGTCACTAGGTCTACCCCTACCTTCCATTCTGCCCTGAAAAACCATATAATTAACTAGTAAACTCAATACCTCCTGGGCTAGGGTAAATGTTGCAAAAGTCAGCCCTGCAACTTATGCAAAGTATACATCATCTGTCCTTGTGGCTGTGAGGGTAGACATTGTATCTCCTGGGGATCCTATTTTTCTGGGTACTTTCTCTTACAGCAATAGACAGCCTAATGACCCTTACTCATAAAAGACTGACCTTTACTAAACAATGTTGTTTGCCTCATGGTTAAAGGTCGCTTTCTTAGGGCTATACTGGAAGTTGTATATCTTGGTATTATGCATCCTATGGAAAAAATGCATACTTAAAAAACACTTGCCCTTCCCATATAATAAGCATGAGTGTCTGTAGCTAAGTTGTTTATGACAATCATTACTACTAAGATTAGAATTTTAACTTCTGCAGAATCCATGCTCTGAAAATTGTGCCGAAAAAATTATTTATGAGAAATCATTTACTAAACACATGCTGCTCTTTCTACTCCTTGTACTTTCACTATAAATAAAGCTTGAGAATCAGACAGAGCAGAGATGCCTGCCTGGTGATCAGAATGAAACTTTAGGCTCTCTCATCTCTCTTGTGCCAACACTGTTCATCCTTCAGAGAACCCTGGACCTGCTGGAGTTGGACTCTGGCAGATCCCCTCATGAATTCTCTTCAGCCGGCTTGTCAGATTGTCCATAGCTTCTTCAATGGGTCCCACCATATAGAAGGGCTGTTCTGGGAGATGGTCATATTCACCTGCCAAAATCTGTTAAAATCCTTTGATGGTCTCCTTCAGAGGTATCACCCTCCCCGTGTGATCTATGAAAACCTCAGCAATCTGGAATGGCTAACACAAGAAACTGTGTATTTTCTGTGCATGGTATATAGTCAACTTGTCTTCTTTGGAAAGTTCATCCATTCCCAGGATGGCAGTGATGTCCTAGAGAAATTTGTGGTCCTATAGGATATTTTGTACTTCATGGGCAACATCATAATACTCATTTCCAACAATGTTGGAATCCAGTATTCCAGAGGTGGAATCCAGAGTATCCACAGCTTGATAGACACCCAACTCAGCAATAGCATGGGACAACACAGTGGTGGCATTCAAATGGGCAAGGGACAGGGTCAGTCAAATCATCAGCAGGTAGAGAGATAATAGATCCCTTCTTGGTGGCAGTGATTCTTTCCCCCGTGGTACCCATGTCAGTAGCCAGGGTTGGCTGACAGCCCACAGCAGGAGGAATTCTGCCTAATAAAGCAGACAGCCTGGGTGAAGTGAAATATGTTACAAATAAAGAGCAGTGCATCTTGACCCTCTTGGCCTCTGAAGTATTCAACAACAGTCAGTCCATCCAGAGTCACCTTGTCATGAGCACCAGGGGTTCATTCATTTGACCATATACCAGCACTACATCAGTGGTAGCATCTTTTAAGTTGATAACACCAGGTTCAATCATTTAATAGAGCAGGTCATTGCCTTCATAGGTCCTCTCACAAACACCAGCAAGCAAAGAGTAACCACCATGGGCTTTGACAACACTGTCAATTAACTCCATGATCAGTATTGTCCGGCAAACTCCAGCACCACCTAAGAGCCAAGTTTCGACTCCCTTGGTATAGGGATCCAGCAGATCCACGACCTTGATACCAGTAACCAGGATTTCTTACTCAAAACTCATCTCCATGAACTCAGGAGTCTCAGCATGAATAGGTGCAAATTGTTTGGTTTTGATGGCGCCTTCCTCATCAACAGTTTCTCCAGTGACATTTATGATTCTGCCCAAAGTTTCAAAGCCAGAAGGAATTTTGACTGGTGCACCAGAATGTAAAACTTTCTGGTCTCTAACTAAGCCTTCTTTACCCTCCATGGCCTTAGTCCTTACTGTGTTCTCACCCAAATGCTGAACCACCTGCAAAACCATTCTTGTCTCCTTGCTTTGCACTCCAGTACATTTAGGATGGGTGGCAGTCTCTCATCAAACTGGACATCCACCAGTGCATTGATGACCATCAGCATATCCCCAGTGGCAGTGCCTTGCTTCAGGGAAGGAGATATTTAGGCAGCATAGTCTCTGGCAAGCTAGAGTGCTGCCAGGGTTGCCTGCAGTTAGACCTAGGCTTGGTGCACCAGCACTGAAGGGTCGAGTCTCCACAGAGCCCTGGAAGCCAATGTAGAGGCCACACAACCTACAAAACCCAACATGGCAGATCCTTGGAGTAGACTCTAACTTTCATTTTCACAGTTTCTCTGTAGCAGGAAATGCTATTGATAGCATTTTACCCACAGTAGAACTTTTTTCAAAATTGGAGTCCATCTTCTCAAACCCTGCCACTGCTTTAACAACTAATAAGATTTAGAAATCTTTTGTTGTCATTTCAATAATGTTCACAGCATGTTTACCAAGAATAGTTACCATCTGAAGAAACCACTTTCTTTGTTTATCCATAAGAGGTAAATTCTCATATGTGAACATTTTATCATGAAATTACAGAAATTCAGTCACAATCTTTACGCTCCACTTCTAATTTGAGTTATTTTGCTATTTCTATCATAGTGAAGTAATTTTCTCCATGGAAATCTTGAGCCCCTCAGTGTCTTCCATGAGTATTAGAATAAACTTCTTCCAGACACCTGTTAATGTTGATATTTGGCCTCTTTCCATGAATCACAAGTGCTTTTAATGGCATCTAGAATGGTGGATCCTCTTGAAAAGATTTTCAATTTAATTTGCCCAGATCCATCAGAGGATTCACTATCTATTGAAGCCAAAGTCTTACAAAATGTGTTTCTTAAAGAATAATAATTGAAAGTCACTCCTTGATCCATGAGCTACAGAATGGATGTTGTGTTAGTAGGCATGAAAACAACAATGCATGTCTCATTGTGCACTTCCATCAGAGCTCGTGGGTGTCCAGGTACATTGCCAATGAGTAGTAATATTTTGAAATAAATTATTTTTGTTTTTAGCAGTAGGTATCAACAATGGGCTTAAAATATTCAGCAAGTCATGTTGTAAAGGGATGTGTTGATATCCAGGCTTTATTATTCTATTTCTAGAGCACAGGCAAAGTAGATTTAGTGTAATTCTTAGGCCCTAGAATTTTCAGAACAGTAAATGAGCGTTGGCTTCAACTTAAAGTCAACAGCTGCATTAGTCCCTCATAAGCAAATCTTTGAAGCCACTCACTGACTTCTCCTCTCCAGCTATGAAAGTTCTAGATGGCATTTTTCCCCATATAAAGCTCTCTTGTCCGCATTTAACATTTGTTATTTAGTGCAGCCACCTTCACTTATTATCTTTAGCTAGATCTTCTCAATACTTGCTGCAGCTTCTACATCAGCACTTGCTGTTTCACCTTACACTTTCGTGTTATGAAGATGGCTTCTTTTCTTAAACCTCATGAACCAACCTCTGCTAGTTTCAAGCTTTTCTTCTGTAGCTTTTTTTACCTCTCTAGACTTCACAGAGTTGAAGAATGTTAGGGCTTTGCTCTAGATCAGGCTTTGACTTAAGGGGAATTTGTCGCTGGTTTGATCCTTTATCCAGACCACTCAAACTTTCTCCATATCAGTAATAAGATTGTTTTGCTTTCTTGTCATTCATGTGTTCACTGAAGTAACACTTTAGATTACCTTTAATAACTTCTCCTTGGCTTTCACAATGTGGCTGTTTGCTGTAAGACACCTAGATTTTGGTCTATCTCAGCTTTTAACATGCCTTCCTTACTAAGATTAATTAATTATAACTTTTAATTTAAAGCAAGGGATGTATAATTTCTTCCTTTTATTTAAACACTTAGAGGTCACTTGGCCTAACTTCAATATTGTTGTGTCTCAGGGAAGACAGAAGAGAGAGGCCTGAGGACAGGGAGAGAGATAGGGGAACAGCCAATCAGCGGAGCAGTCAGGCACACAGAAATTTTAGTGATTAAGTTTGCAGTCTTAGTTGGGTGTAGTTTATGGCACCTGAAAACAATTACAATAGAGCCATCAGAGAAAGGATATCCAACATGGTGAAGAAGTAGGAAAACTTGAAGTTCCCTTATCCCTCAAACACAGCAGTCTAGAGGCCAGAGGACTTTGAATTCCAAGAGTCCAGGTTGCAGAGTAACAGAGACATCTCCAGGGGTCCAGGAGGACAATCTGGCCAACCATAGGTGGGTGATTGTGAACCGGGAGAGAAATTACTGTCAGCATGGGTACAGAAGGCAGGGATCCCCTCTGCAAAGAGACAAAGGAAAGAGAGGCTGTGGAAATGTAGGACTGTATTTGGAAAAGAGAAAAACATGGACACAGGAAAAAAATGGAGAAAGATCTAATCTCTAACTGGGGGGCTTCCTCTGGACTAGGGCTAGCTGCCCTGTTCATGGGCCTGTGGAGGAGGGGAGCCAGCACCAGGCTTGGTAACTAGTTCAGAGGAGCAGTCTGCAGTGGGAGAAAGCAATCCCCTCCCTGGAGTGCAGTTGGAAGAAGGTACATAGTTGTTCAAAGGACAAAGGACTCAGCCTGTGCTCACCAGCCAGAGGCCATTTACCTGCAGGGTGGAGCAGCAGGTACTTCCTTGGTACAGAGGTGCATGGAGCAGGACCCTTAAGACACCAGGGCTTAACTCCCAGCCAGGTTCCAGGGAGGTGAGGGATTCAGCTGAGTGGGACAAACCTTCTGTTTCCTGCCCATGTAGCACTGAGAGGAGGCCCTTCAGTGGGGCGGAGTGGAACTTTCCCAGATTTAGGGCATGTGGGGCAGGACCCTTTAGGACATCTAGGTTTAAATCCCAGATGAGTCCCAGGGAGGTGTGGGACACTGTGGAGCAAAAAACAAAACAAAACAAAATAAACCCAAAACAACAACAACAAATGGCCTGCCTCTTTAACAAATGCTGTTGCAAGAACAAAACTGAAACATGCAGAAGAATGAAACTAGACCACTCTCCTACATCATGAACAAAAATAAACTCAAAATGGATGAGACCTTAAATGTAAAACAGGAAACCATCAAAACCCTAGAGGAGAAAACAAGTAACAAACTCCTTGGCCTAAGCCACAGCGATTTCTTGCTTGACACATCTTCAAAGACAAGGGAATTAAAAGCAAAAATGAACTATTGGACCTCATAAGGAAAAAGCTTCTGCACAGCAAAGGAATCAATCAACAAAACTAAAAGGCAACCGATGGGATGGGAAAAGATATTTGCAAATGACATATTGGGTAAAGGGCTAGTATCTATAAAGAACTTACCAAACTCAGCATCTGAAAAATAAATAACCTGGTGAAGAAATGGTCAGAAGACATGAATAAACACTTTTTCCAAAGAAGACATCCAGAAAGCCAACAGACACATGAAAAGATGCTCAGTGTCACTCATCATCAGGAAAATATAAATCAAAACCACACTGAGATACCACCTCATGCTGGTCAGAGTGGCTAAAATGAATACATCAGGAGATTATAATTGCTGGTGAGGATGTGGAGAAACAGGTACCTTCCTGCACTGTTTGTGGGAATGCAAACTGGTATAGCTGCTCTAGAAAGTATTGTGGAGGTTTCTCAAAAAATTAAAAATAGAATTATACTATGACCCAGCAATAGCACTACTAGGAATTTATCCAAAGTATACAAGAGTACCAATTCCTAGGGGAACATATACCCCAATGTTTATAGTAGCACTTTCAACAATAGCCAAATTATGGAAAGAGCCTAAATGTCCATCAAGTGTTAAATGGATAAAGAAAATGTAGTTTACATATACAATGGAATACTACTTGGCAAAGAGAAGGAATGAAATCCTTCCATTTGCATCAATGTGGCTGGAACTGGAGGGTATATTACTAAGTGAAATAAGTCAGAGAAAGATAGGTATCATATGATTCACTCATATGTGGAACTTGAGAAACTTAACAGAAGACCATGAGGGGTCTTACAAATAGAGTGGGAGACAAACCATAAGACACTCTTAAATACAGAGAGCAAACTGAGGGTTGGTGGGGGGAGGACAAGGTGGAGCAGAAAATGTGTGATGGACATTGAGGAGGGCACTTGTTGGGATGAGTAGTAGGTGTTGTATGAAAGCTAAGTTGACAATAAATTATATATAAAAGGAAACAGCAGAGATCACTGATCACAGATTATCATAACAAATACAATAACAATTTAGAAGTCTGAAATACTGTGAGAATTACCAATTGTGGCACAGTCAGAACATGAACAAGTACTGTTGGAAAAAAATGGTGCTGATAAACTTGCTTGACACGGGGTTGCCACAAATCTTCTATTTATAAAAAATACAATATCTGTGAAACCCAGTAAAGCAAAGGACAATAAAATGAGGTATACCTGTATATTTTTTTCAAGCACATATAGAACATTTACAAAAATTGGTAATCTACTAGGAGAGAATGGGAGATTAAAAATGACAATATCACATTCTGATCCCAATGTGACAGAAAAAAATTATATCTAAACTCTTTTCATTTGGAAATATCAAAGCATATTTCTAAATAACTAACTGGTAATGGAAATTGTAATTGAAATAAAGTAAGCAATTAAAGAAAAGTGAAAGCTTTACACATTATCACAGAGAAGACCAAACAAAGCTCATCTTTGAGGTAAAGTTATACCATCAGTATACATTTACATATTGAAAAATATAAAGTATGGCATAAGCATTTTGCTCACATAATCAAGAAACAGTAAAATCACAAATTAAAAAACAATGATTGATTTAAGGAAAATAAAAGTCAGAGCTTGGAAAGCAAAATAATCAAAGACAGGTGCCTGGATGCCTCAGTGGGTTAAGTGTCCAACTTTGGCTTAGGTCATGTTCTCCTAGTTTGTGAGTTCAAGCCCTGTGTCAGGCTCTATGCTGACAGCTCAGAGCCTGGAGCCTGCTCCCCTCCCCCTCTGCCCCTTCCATTTGTGTCTCCCCCCACTCTGCCCCTCCACACTTGTGCTCTGTCTCTCTCTCAAAAATAAACATTAAAAAATTATATGTTATAATTCAAAGAAAACTCTTCTAACATAAATAAATAATGGCAAAATAGTTAGTGAGATGCTGTGACCATATAAGAAAAGGATGAGTTAGAGGCACCTGGGTGGCTCAGTTGGTTAAGTGTCTGACTTCGGCTCAGCTCCTGATCTTGTGGTTTGTGAGTCTGAGTCCCGCGCCGGGCTCTGTGCTGACACTTCACAGCCTGGAACCTGCTTCAGATTCGGTGTCTCCCTCTCTCCCTGCCTCTCCCCTGCTCATGCTCATGTCTCTCTCTCAAAAATAAACATTAATAAAATTAAAAAATAATAATCAAAGAATTGTCAAGACCATAATCTACCAAAACAGATAGCCCATAATCTTGACTAAGAAAGGAAGAAAGTATAGGTAAGTAACATGGAATTGAAAGGACAAATATCGCTTTATATAATATGGAAAAAAGAAAATCACATTAAAAAATCCTTATGTCCATATTAGTAAAAAGTTAAGCAAATATTTATTAGACAAATGTATCTTAAAATATTTTTTGAAATTTTAAATAAAATCAACCTCTAAATATTAAAAATATCAAATTGGCAATTAAAACTCTAGCTACACAAAAGTGGTCGGTTTTCAGATGAGTTTTATCCAACTTAATGATCATACTAAATCATAGTATATTTTATGAATACAGATATATGTAACAAAGTATAAAGACATGAATGTCATTAATAGCTACCTGTCATTATTCTTGCAAGGAAAAAAGCACAAACAGATGGAGAATAAAACTTCAGCTATATCTTTAATGTTTAATTGACTAAAAAGAGAAAATAGACATTTGAAAAAAATAAAATGTTAATGTATCTTTCAGCTCTATGTTGCATAAAATGAAGCTCAGAACAAATTTCACCAAAATGTGCCACTTCGACATGGGAACTATTTTGAGCTGAGAGCAATTAAGACCCGGCAAACTGAAGAAAACTAACTTTTCACCTCTCCCTAGGCCACCTAACATAACTGAGATAAGGGCCTGGCCCAAAAAGAGAGCTACTCCTAAGAGATATTTCTTTTTTATCTGAAAGAACTCTCTGTATGGCAGAGTGAACATCTGATTACCATTTTCTCTTCCTTTATTGTCTTACGAATCACCCTCTTTGTCTTTGAGGCCCTAGGCCTCTATCCCGTTCCTCAGGCCAAAACGGCATTTAAGCCTCAATTGCCCAGCAATTGGGTTTCATATTCTTATCCCTGTACTATTTTTTCTCCTGCCAATCTGTTTTATGTTACTGTGATTATTAATAGACTGGCCAAAGAACATAGAAAGTTAGAAGGGATTTTTTTTCCTCAACAGGTACATAAACATATGTTTTATTTTTCTGTAAATTGTGTACTTAAATTTTTATTTAAAAGATAAATATGCAAAATAGAATGTGGATAGAAATATATAAGCATAAACCAATGAAGTGCTTAAAAAATTGTTCAGCAAGGTAGGGGAGTAGCAGTGTCACAGATTGAAAGCATAATTTTTCTCCCTTATATGGCTGATGAATAGCTTGAACAAAACTACATTTTGCTAAGAATTTCGTATCATTAGGCATTCAGGCAAAGGGCAAAAAAGAGCTTTTGCTGATCTCTCATAATCTTTCAGGCATTCAGTTTTCCATGAATTGAACATACATGACTTATTTAATCTTTATTCCAAATCCATAGTGAAGTAGCATACCCAAAACAGAGGGAATATGTGGTTCAGGAAAGGCAAATAATCTGCTTAATTTCATACAGTGGGTAATTTATGGGAAAGGGATTTTAACCCATATCAGTTTAACTCCAAAATAGATGTTCTTTTTACTATAGTTTAGTCATAAGCTAATGATGATGATGATGATGATAGCTACTGTACCATTGTGTTTAGTTATTGAATCAGTTGCTTATAATTGTCATATCTCAATTAAGTATCAAAAGGACTTTATTCATTGTATTCTCTCATTTACACATAAATAATTTGATGTTTAGAGAGATCAAATAAGGCATCCAGTATGTCGTTGCCAGTGTGCCCCAGAACCACTAATAAAGCCCAGTTTGAAGCAAAGGCTTGACACATTAAACACTAGATTGACTTTCATAAAGGAACTTTGAATCTGGTTTTAGGTGAGACAGAGCCAGATTGAATTTCTCTGCCCACACAAGGCAGTATTTAGGAGAAGTACTCTTCAAGATCTCCCTGACAATATCAAAAAGTCTAAGGCTCTCTTTACTCTAAGAGAAGACGCCATGGTCAAGACCTCCTGTGCATGGAGGTGCAGTACCAGGCCTGCACAATGAATTGTGGTAAGTAGAGTATTTTACAAAATCCATTTAACTTTTGTTGACGGTCATTTACCTCGAGCCCTAACACCAGGCCCTGATTTACTGTTGGCAGAAACAGTAACATCTCTAAGTGATATTATGTTGTAGGTCCTCACACAACTCTATCTCAGTGTCAGATTGAATGAACACTACATCATGCTCCATCTGCAGACTTGGGTTCTTGCTAATCGGTGAATATAGGGGAATCTTATAGAAGGAACTCAGCCTCTCTGAGTACCAGTGTCCTCGTCATTAACATGGAGTTGGGTAAGGCCCTGAGGCACGTGAAAATTCTACTGCAAACTGCACACTATCATTCTAACAATAGTTACTATAATTTTAGAAGACAATGCTTTATTTCCATCCAGTTTTCTTCCTTCAAGGAGAGCTATGGCTCCTCTTCTGCCTTCCCCTCTACTCTGCTCAGGGAAACTCTTATTTTTTAAATATAAAGAGGAGAGAAAACAGAATTGATCAGATCTGTTCAACACCTCAGCCCTTGTTTTGAATTCTATTTCACTAATCATTAGAATATCAATTTTAGAATTTCAGCTTTAAAGATACTCAGTGAGAATGGAACTGCAGAACTGGAGAACAAGTTAGAAGCCAAGACTGGGAAATATTTGTGTACAGAAAGTGGATGAAACAGAGAGGATTGGGAGAAAAGACATAAGAGGAAAGAAGAAGAGGGGAAGGGGGAAAGCAGAGATGAAGGGAAGGGAGAGGAAAGGAGAGGAAAAATCAGAAAAAGGATGTATAACATTAGGAATCTCATATATTTATGTGGGTTTAGAAAGCAGACAACTTTAAGAAAGTAGCAGAATAGAAGCAATAAAAAATTAAAAAGATAGTAAAAAAGGATGATTGTGTCAATAATAGAATATCAGTATAATGTAATATCAATAGCTACCAATTATTGAGGATCTAATATGGACTGCATTACTTCCTGCACATATTTAACTAATCATCAAAGAGCTTCTAATGCTAGTTAATTAGAGATTAGTGAATCGGGACTGATACACTTGGTTATGTGTAGAGCAATAGGGTCACATATCATAAACCTGACTATTCATGTGCTGAGACATCACAGGGAAGGGAGAGAAGACTATATGCTTCAAGAATAGAGATAGTAAGGTATCACCCCAGAGAACAGGGTCAAATTTTTAAGAATTTAGCAGATTTTTGTGGTAGTTACGTGGTCAATGTAGGGGACATATAGCCACAGATTCTATAGTTGTTTATAAATGTTCATAAATGAACACTGACATAGCTGTCATAGGACTGTGTAGTAGTGATCCATCATTTAAGGTCCTGCTGACCCTTTCAGACATGTAATCAATTTTCAAAGTCTCAACATCCATCTCCTCTCTCTTTCTCTCCCCACCACACCCCTATGTGTATGTGTCTGTGTGTGTGCGTGTATGTGTGTATGTGTGTGTCCCAATCCCTTCCTCATTGACCCTCATTCAGGAATAGCTATAAATAGCTACTGTAAGCAGCGCTGTTCTTTAATTTAACAATTCTTAAACCAGATCCAGTAGAATAGTTTAATAAGCAGACAAGCACTAAGCCTGCTAGTTTTCTTATCCCAATTTTTACTAATCACATGCTCATAAGTTCATCCACTTTATCCATTCTCCCTTTCCCCAAGTATCTTCAGGCTAGTAAACCTTCTCATAGCAGGACTAATTACACACACACACATGCACATACACACAGAGCTAAATCTGAATTCCACATGTATTGCATATAGTAATTCGTAAACTTTTTGTTGTTGCTCTGATCATTGGCTGTAGTGGCTAATTCAAACATAGATTCAAAATTAGCGTATGATGAAATCTTTAAGTGGCTAAAATTCCCTTGAAATAGTGCAGAGAAAAGATTTTCAAAACTTGAGGAAAGACAAATGATTGATGGATTTATTGTTTATGTTCTACAATTCCTAAACTAGGACCTCAATCAAGACTGAGGGTAAGAAGTCAGTTTCTTCTGCTTTCTTTTTTTAAAGTTTATTTATTTATTTTTGAGAAAGAGAGAAAACACAAAAGGGGAAGTGCCAGAGAGAGAGATAGAGGGAGACACAGAATCCAAAGCAGGCTCCAGTCTCTGAGCTGTCAGCATGGACATCTGGGGCTCAAACTCACAAACCGAGAGATTATGACCTGAACTGAAGTCAAACACCTAACTGACTGAGCCACCCAGGCACCACTCTGCTCTCAAGTAAAAGCCACATATGCACATGTGTGCAAATATACATCATATACATACACTATGTTTCATTTTTATGCGTATTTTTCTGTCATAAGTTGACTTCTTCAAAATGGAGGGTGACACAAAGTTTAGGGTTCAAGATGTTTATTACAGATAAAAACCTTTACTTTTTAATATTTTTAAGTTTATTTATTTTTGAGAGAGACCAAGACAACATGAGTAGGGGAGGGCAGATAGAGAGGGAGAGAAAGAGTCCAAAGCAGGCTCCACACTGTCAGCACAGAGCCAATGTGGGGCTTGAGCTCATGAAACCATGAAATCATCACTTGAACTGTAACCAAGAGTCATAGGCTTAACCAACTGAGCCACCCAGGTGCTCCTGAAATAAAAACCTTTAAAAGGAAAGGAAAAGACCCAGGAATGGGCTGAGGAGAAACATGGACCGTGATGCAGAGCTGACAAAGCTTCAGCCAGAGCATACCACCTCAAGATATGTTGTCCCTTTGGCATAGGGATTATTTTGAGCTGTTCATTTTTAAGAAACAGAAGATATAGAAAGAACTCTGAAAACCAAGCAGAAGTTAATATTTTGAAAGAGGTGTTTCTATTTATAAAGGAAGTCTCCATTTTTAAGGATGTCTCTCCCTCTATACCAAGAGGTGGAAGGTGCCCAAAGCTCTAGAAACTCTTACCAATGGAGTAGACAGCGACTTAAATATGCATAACCACCATACCCTAATTACTGTGTTTTGCTTAATAATCTTCCATAACTGTCTTCCTTCCCCTCAACATATTCTTTCGTGTTGAGCTGAGGACAGTATTTAAAATACAAAATGGCTTGGGCCATTTTGAGGAGTTACTCAGTTTTCCTGGGTATCTCCATGTATATAGGAGTTATCCATGTTATTAAATTTCTATTAGATTTTCTGTTGTTAATCTGTCCTTATTACGGTGATGGGGGGGTGTCCCAGCCAAGAACCTAGAAGATTAGAGGGGAGATTATTCTGTCCCCTAAAATGGTATTATCTGGGATGCAGAGGGTCTCTACAGATACAACATACTTTGAAGGAGCTACACATGGAGGCTTGTTATGAAGTTATAATGAGTAAAATTGTTTCTTTAGCTGATATCTCTGTAAAATGTCATTTATAGAGTTGGTGCCTATGAAAAGGGTTGCAATCCATGTATTCAGAAATATCATGACATACAGAAATTTCTAAATCCTTTTCCTGACTGACGATTTCTCCTTTCAATATTCCCAAGGAATAAATTGGGGCTAATTAGTACTTTATTATTAGGTATGACTCCATCCTTTAATATATGTTTTTTATTTTTAATTTATTTTTGAGAGACAGAGAGTGACAGCATGAGTAGAGAATGTCAGAGAGAGAGGGAGATACAGAATCTAAAGCAGGCTCCAGGCTCTGAGCTAGCTGTCAGCACAGAGCCTGACACAGGGCTTGAACCCACGAACTGTGAGATCATGACCTGAGCCAAAGCCAGACACTTAACCGACTGAGCCACCTAGGCACCCCACTACCCTTTAATATAAGATGCAAGTAAATTGAGCAGAAAGAATTGAGATCTTTCTCCCCAAACAATATAGACATGAAGGCCAAGATGCAAAATATACCTGCTTTGCTTGTCCTAAACAAAAAACCAAACCTGAATCCAATTCTTATTACCCATCAGGAGCAAATCTGTGAATGAGGAGATTAAGCAGAAAAGGAAAGCTAATCCCAGTGCTTAGAGCAGAGCTGATTTGAGATTTCTTCCTGGGCATATTGGCTAGTATCATAAACACAAGGGAAGTTCAGGAAGAAGAACACCCTCACATGCTCTTCTGCTATCAACTCTATAAAGCTCCAATCATTGTAAGCAAGGTTTCCAGACTAGAAAACCAAGTATCACCCTCAAGCTTGCCTCACTGCCAGCATTTGGGATTTAAATGAATCTTATGTCAAGAAATGGAAGAGACCCATCCCTCCTCAAGCTTTGATTTATCCTCTTGGGCTGTGATCATTAAGTCCTTTGGGAGCACAGGCCCTATAGTTATGGTGCCTTAAATTATCCTGGCATTTGGCCAATAAGGATTTGTAATTCTAATCCATAATGTTGATAAGCAGTGATGGGATGAGGCTAGAAGAGAGAAAATGCTTCCTCTCTTTTAGATTCTTGACTAGGTCTCATGCAATTAAAAAGAATATGACTATTCTACCAGACATTTTAATAAATTGCTGTAATCTGCAATTTCCCTGAATACTCCCACTCTTCTAAGAACCTTATGCTATTATATCACACTTGCTAAAACTTTCAGCTCTAGGTACATTTCCACTTCTCAGAACACTCTATCTCTCCCAGTTTTGTCTTTTTTCTCCTGTAGGCTGAGAGAACAAGAAGTGAAATAGGTAGAATTATGACCTCTCTCTCTGTTAATTTCTTTTCTCTTTTTTAACAGTTGCTCGTGAAGATCTTCCAGTGCCTCTGACAAACTCTCACAGAAGTGGGATTAGATGTCAAAGTTGAAGCTGCCAGGAGAACCTTTGAGAGCTGAAGTATGTCAGGTAAAGAAGGTTTATAGCTGTTGGGTCCCAAGAGGGTCCTCTTGGTCTTGTGCCCAGAGTGAGATAAAAAGCTACAGGTTCTACCTGAAAGCTTCATGGTTGGTGATGTTATAGGCTGATGCAGTTTGAAATTGAAAACTTCCATCTTAGCCTGAGGTCAGTCTCTTCTGAATGAGTAATGGATAGCCAAGTAGATTTTTATATTTTTAATATACATGAGAGAGGGGCACCTGGGTGGCTCAGTCAGTTGAGGATCCGGCTTCAGCTCAGGTGATGATCTCACGGTTCGTGGGTTTGAGCCTCGCGTCGGGCTCTGTGCTGACAGCTAGCTCAGAGCTCGGAGCCTGTCTTCAGATTCTGTGTCTCCCTCTCTTTCTGACCCTCCCCTGTTCATGCTGTTCACTCTCTCTCAAAAATAAATAAAACATTAAAAATATTTTTAAAAATATACATGAGAGAATATTTAGAATATGGGATAGTACAGATGTGTGTGTATGTGTGTGTGTTGGCTCAAGCTGTCAGGAGTGAGGTGGGGAAAGACAGAAGCTGTATCATGACAAGTATAAATTGACACCTTGGAAGACCTAAACAAGTGAATGTGGAAGCAGCTTTCGTTATCTGGTGGTTTTAGAAGTTGGAAACCAGGAATGGTTCCTTCATGGTATTCCAGTAAATTTTCATGAGTGACAGAAAATAGAAGTTTTAGGGCACTGTACTAGATGACATCAGTTGTTGAGAATCTAGCAAAACATTGGAAGCATTAACTGCTGTTAATTTGATACTCAGAAATAAAATGAAGAAAATTATTGTTACTGTGTTAGCAATGCAGACTCTACCGTTGATACAAGAGTAACTGCTCTGGACTGTTACAAGCATGGGAGTCTAAGGAGGTGTGCTCAGGGAAGGAAAGAAAGAAACAATCAGAAGAGAGTGGTGGCTGTTTGCAAGAAACATTGCTTCCTATTCACAGCCTCACAGATCTTAGTGCTGCCTCAGGCCACATGCTGAAGGAAACTTTGAAAGTGGCAGTTGATGTTTGCTTATTCTTTCACATATCAACCCCTAAAACTATCAGGCCACTAAGAAGTAAATAAGAAATTGACCTAATAAATGTAATAAACATTTTTCTCATTCTCTCTTCCTCTCTCTCTTAGAATTTTATTGAATTCAACTGAGACAGCAATGTGGATTTAAAAATTTTTTTAAGCATGAGTGGACCTGATTTCTGTAAGCTTTCTCCAAGAGAAAGTTGGGCACAGGTAGTCAAGCTGACATCAAAGAAAATATGCAGGCTGTTGAGGAACTGTAAGACTTTGAAGCTATAGATATAGATATGTTGGTATATAATTTCAAGAAACTCTACATTTCTTGATATTATTTTTCCCATGGTCAAAAATTAGAGGTCCCTTTAGGTAGATATTTGTTTCCCTCTTCCTTAAAACTCATTTTAAAGCAACATACTGTAGGTTGAAAATGTCAGTATTATAGACAGAAGACATTAGTTATATTGCCATTTCTGGACTTTGTGACCTTGGATAAATTATTTAAATTTTCTGTTTACTTGATTTTTTTCTTTTCTCTAAATTGAGGATCCAGATACTTATAAGATTTAAACACATTAATGTGAAGATAATTGTAATGAGTAATAGTGTAGTCAGCATTTTGTATAGTAAAAATTACTTAATGCTGCACTAGTAAATAAGAAAAATTTATAAGTAATATATATAACAAACATTAACATAAGCAGCACAAAATAATGTATAATATTCATATTTTTAAATTTCATATAAATAAAATATTTACATAAATTTCTTACAGTAATCCATGTGGCAGGAATCTTAGCTGCTCGAAGTCCTTCTGACTTCTTACAGTGGAATGGATTTATTGAATGGGTACTGGGTGGCTCCCAGAATCACTGAGAGGTCTGGTAACCACGGTCAGCGGCTCTAGGAGCAGGAGTCAAGGCCAAACAAGCTGTAGAACCTGTGTAGCAGGAATACCAACTGCTGAAGGGCACTCTAATGCTTCAACCTGCCCCACTGTCATGAACCATCACCTTGGCTGTTCCTGCTGCCTCAGGAACTTAGCTTTTATGTAACTAAAAAATCAAGAAAGAAAAGTATTATCTTATCTTAATTCCTGCTGCTATTTTTATTGGCTTCTGATTCATTATCAAGGATTGATCTCTCAGGTTAGAGGAACCTTTCTGACTGATGCCTAGCTGCAAGAGGGCTTGAAAAAATATCTGGTATATTCAGCACCTAAAAGAGGTAATGCAATCTGTCATCTATCAAGATTCATAAAATCAAGAATAAATGGGGGGTATAAAACAGGGCTTCAGTGGTGACAGGCAAAACAAAGGAGGAAGCAAAATTTATTACATTCACAACTTCCTAATATGCATGAATGATAGTATCTAGTCTTTTCCTCTTTACTTGCTTTTTAAGATTGATTCTTATTTGTGTGCACTAGTTAAGTTTGTGAAACTGGTCTATATATTACAATATCTTTTTTTATTGTTATTTTAGTATGAATTAGTGACTACAGAATTTTCCCAGTCCTATATACTTGCTTCAAATTTTAGGTGCAACTTTCAATTATTAATAACTATTGAGTTTTGTTTCCTTCAATAAGCTCTGTGAAATATGGTTGAATAATTTGAAATTAACCTAGAAATGACAATGTTTACAACTTCACTGACTCTTAAATGTTGTCAAAATACATATTCACAGGTTCACTCTTAAAATTCAGATATGATAGAGCCTCAAACTGATTTTGATACAGTTGAACATGCTCAGTAATTTGAGAAACACTGCTCAGTATTGAGAGTTCTCTATCCTGTGTCTGTACGGGTCTCTACAGTTAAGAAACGTTTGCCTCTCAGTTGGATTGAAGCTGCAAATATATTCTTCATTGAGTGAAGAAATGTAAATCCTCTGGTTCCTGATTATCACTAAGTTCATGTAAGTCATGAGCTTCTGATTTTTATTATGAAGTGGGAGGAATGTGATGATATACAAAACCTAGAAGAATTTATATTTATCAAATTTTTATATAGAATTGTACACATACATCATTTTTAATAAAAATAGACCAGTCCATTCTTATATAAAGCACTACATTAATATGGCATACTGTTGTACTTAGGTTACATACAAAAAAAATCTAGCATCTTTTTCCTCACCCTCTCTTACAACAGTGCTATAATATTTAAGCATGGAATAAACTCAGAATAACATCAAGGTGGTGAGATTTCAAGGATTCTAACAATATTTTTATTTTGAATCTTGACATATATGTTTCTATATTTTAATATCTGCTTTTATTGCCTCTTACAGAAAACCATGAAATTGAAATATTATTATTACTATAATAATATATTATTGTTATATATAATTCTATATATAATTTTATTTATATTAATAGCAAAGAATAGCAAGAATCCAGTGATATATTCCTCTATGTAATGAAATGCTCTAGCTCTTTATTGTCTTTAAAGCACTTTTTAGCATACCTCGTTAAAAAGATGACTTTTGAAGGCCTTTAAAAGTTAAAATTATAAATTCTTATACCCCTCTGAGTCTCTCAAGTCACTGACAGTATGTGAGAAACACCACCAGGAAAGAATTTATCTGAAAGGTCTCCTGCTTCCACTCTAGTGACGGGAGCTAATACAAAATGTTAGTGCAGATGTCAAAGTTTGGGACCACTGCTTATCAGATGATAAGACTTAGAAAACAGAAGCTAGGTACACAAGGATTCACGGGGCTGAGAGAAATTTTATTTGGAGTTCTTATTTACCTTAATATACCTGAATACTTCGACTCTGTTCACTTACCGTGGCTTAGTGCACCCTTCAGTAGTTCATGGTTGTTACCACAATGAAAACGAAACATCACCAGGAACAACGGAGTAGCCAGGAGAGTAGCAACCATTCGATATAACTTGAGATGTTACAGGAATTAGCTTATGCTATTCTGTTTCTCAAATGTCTACAACAATATATTCTTTAACAAAAATAGAACGTTCTTAGTCTCTTTAACTTCTTCTCTCCTAGCAAGGGTGCTAGACTACTCAAGTTAAAAAAAAAAAAAACCTGCTTCTATTTTAATCAGTCTTGTTCTGCAGCTCCTCTGTTGCTATAAGATAAATATTTTATACTTTGAAGCAGTACTCTGTTTCAAACAAATGGATGGTCTTTCTTTGACACCACAGCAGAACACAGTTGTGTCCCTGGAACCAATAGAGGAGAAAACAATAGAAAGAGGGACATTACAATTCTCATAATGAACACAGAACCTTTATTTTTTTATTTTTTTTAATATTTTATTTATTTTTGATACAGAGAGAGACAGAGCATGAGAGGGGTAGGGGCAGAGAGAGAAGGAGACTCAGAATCTGAAGCAGGCTCCAGGCTCTGAGCTAGCATCAGCACAGAGCCTGACGTGGGGCTCGAACCCACGAACGTGAGATCTGACCTGAGCCGAAGCCAGAGGCTTAACCGACTGAGCCACCCAGGCGCCCCAGAACCTTTATTAAGAGGAGGGAAAATAAACATTTGTAAAGGCAAAAAAAAACTTCATGATTGTTTTTAAATTTGATAGTGCTAAGGAGTTACATATCCAGCTATTTGTATTTCATTGTATCTTGTTCTGTTATTTCTTTCTCCAGTTCAACCCAGATTCATAGGGCACACAGCCGGAAAGAAAATAGAAATCCGTGACTGTGGAGTTAATGCTCAACAGATGTGGAGGTTACACAGTTGTTCTACTGATCTTCTAGGGAGAGTATGAAAAGAATTTGAAACTACTCCAGCAAAAAGGTGCTTAGGTTGAGTCTTTCCAGCACCAAGTAGAGAGGTTACATTTGCATGAATTATTGCCAGAATTAAAGCCACCAAACCATGTAGATTTAGCCCTATAGAAAATTGGTTTTATTTTATTTGTATTATTGTGATATTCTGATTTATAAGAAATATATATTTGGTCATTCAGATGGCCAGGATATACATCTCATGAATGTTTGGTCTGCATTCACAGGTCCTGGCTCACAGCTCCTAAAACTCTTATAGTTTCCCAAGTAATAAAAGCAATGTGATCATCTTTTGTCTTAATATTTGATCTCTTGTTCTCAGTTTCTGAAAGTGTTTCAGAACCATAAAGGTGAAATGTGTGTCTTGCTATTCACAGAAAGCCCTTTTCCACCAAAACTGGGTTTACCTAATGAGTTGACTTTTGGAAAAGATGGGGCTGGTTGCCAGGGAAACCAAATATGAATAGAGTTGGCAATTTCAGTCCTATCCCCTGATTTCTGGAGAGGGTAGTGGAGCTTGAAGTTGAATCAATCACCAATAACCAATTATTTAATCAGTTGTGTCCACATTATAAAGTCTCCACATATACCCTATGGTTTGGAGAACTTCTGGGTTATGAACACATGAAGATTTACAAAGAGTGACACACTCAGAAAGGACTCGGAAACTTCAGTCCCTTTCCTCATATATTTCTTATATGTCTTTTCCATCTGGATATTCTTGAGTTATATCCTTTCATAGTGAATTGGTAGTCTAGTGAGTAAACTGGTTTCCTGAATTCCATGAATCACTCTAGTAAATTAATCAAATACAAGGAGGGGGCTGTTGGAAACTCTGACCTAGAGCCAGTTGGTCAGAAGTACACTGATATCCTAGACTTGTAAATGTCATCTGAAGCCAGGGTACTCTTATACAATTAAGCCCTTAACTTGTGAGATCTGATGCTATCTCCAGGTAGATAGTGTCTGAGTTGAGTTGAATTCTAGGACGCTCAGCTGGCACTAGAGCACTGCTTGGTGGTGTGAAGGTTGAACCTCACAGTTTGGAAATTGGGACCCAGGACTTTTTAGTTATGTTCTGTGATACTCTATTTGCTTTATCTTTTTTAAAAACTATATTTTATCATCTCTGTCAAGTTTAAGCTAACCTTGCCTATATGTTTATCCTGGGTGGCTCAGTCAGTTGAGCATCAACTTCGGGGCTCAGGTCATGATCTCATGGTCTGTGAGTTGGAGCCCCGGGTTGGGTTCTGTGCTGACAGCTCAGAACCTGGAGCCTGCTTCAGATTCTGTGTCTCCCTCTCTTTCTGTCCCTCCCCAAGTTGTTCTCTCCCTCTCTCAAAAATAAATAAATGTTAAAAAAGAGTCGTCTCTATTGATTTCATAAACTTTAAATGGATAGTGAAGGAATCATATGAGCAACTCTGTGCCTGAATAGTTAATGAATTAGATGAAGTGGGCCAATTTTTTGAAAGATTAAAATTATCAAAACTCACACAAAAAGATGTAGATAATCTAAATAGGTTCACATCTGTTAAAGGAATTGAGAGACATCACCATGGCTCATGGCTTGTGTATCAACAGTGATGTCATATTGACAGTTTGTAGTTTTGACTTAAATCTCAGTTTAAATATGCTTCATATGTGTTTAAAGTGATATGTATACCTCACTGGCTGACTGCAAATACTATATATATTTTTAATGCAGCCACATTATTATTGCAAAGGGTCTCCTTAAATTGTCATATGCTTGACACTAAAATTCTTTCTTTGTAATAAGTTTATTTATTTATTGATTTTGAGAGAGAGAGAGCATGAGTGGGAGCAGGAGCAAAGAGAGAGAGGGAGAGAAAAATCCCAAACAGGCTCCAGGCTGTCAGCGCAGAGCCTGATGCAAGGTTTGAACTCACCAGCCGTGAAATGATGACCTGAACTGAAACCAAGAGTCAAACATTTAACTGAGCTACTCAGGTCCCCCTTAACATTGAAGTTCTTAAGCAGATGTTCAGTCATTGTTATAATGTAGACAAATGATGACTAGTTGAAGATGCACCAACCACAGACTTTTAGAGACCTCTGAATTCACGACAAACTTGCTAACTGGCAGGTTTGTTACTTCTAAAACTCCACTACTGTCACAAATTCAGGAGCTTTCTCACCTTCTATTACTCCTTCCCTATCCTTGCAGCCCACCTCAGGGCGTCCTTTTGGCCTTCCTGCCAGTATAAGACTCTGGCTGTGACTCTTGTGGAAGACAGGATAGTATTCCACCTCCTCCTTCCCGAATGCCACTCCATCAGTTTTCTCATCTTTCCCAGCCTCTGGAGATTGTCCACACTGCTTGGCTTCCTTTCTCCATGTTCAAAGTTAAAAATGGGAGGATGAATCATTCCCATAGCACATGACTCTAACCTTGCTTCCATCATCACATCTCATTCACTCTATTGTTGGAAGACACTGTGCTTCATTTTTGACCCAGGTGCTAATAGCTCCCATAAACTTCCATGAAACTATAGCAGAGACTTTATTATCTTACGAGTAGGATAAAACCTCAGGTTCGTCACAGGTCTTGATCCTACCGAAGCTCTCTAACTTTCATATTGAGCTTTCAATTGCTGATTAATCATATTCAGTCTTTTATTATCTTTTCTCAGTAAATGTATTGTCTTACCTACCAATGGCCACACTGTTTTTATTTAGCTCTGTATTCTGAGGACATAGGGGGATGCTCAGAGCATACGAGGTTCAGAACATTGTTAAATAAATGCCTGAAGAAATGTATTATATAGATTAAGAAACTTCTACGTACAGAAGAATGTCAAAAATATATGAGTGGAATCTTATCTTTCTCCACATAGATCCTTGAAAAAAGGACACAGTTCTAGACAGTCAAATAAGAGATTTGGAGTAGAAGGAATTTAGCATCCAGCGATAACTACCTCCCTCTCTCATGTCAAGGGTCAATTGGCCTATCCAATGGCTTCAGGTGTGAGTGATAATAAGGATGAAGTAAAATCGCTCAGCTACTGTATTAGGGTTCTCCAGAGAAAATAGGACCAATAGGATATATACATATATAAAGATATTTACTATAAGGAATTAGGTCACAAAAGCTGCTAAATCCCGAGATCTACAGAGTGAGTCAGTAAACTGATGGTCCAGGAGAGCTGAGGGTATAGCTTAGACTGAGTCTGGAAACCTGACGACCAGAAGAACTAATGTTGTGGTTCCACTCCAAAGGCTGTAGGCTCATGACCGAGAAATAGCTGGTTGTAGTCTGAGTATAAAAGCAGTAAAGAGCCCATGACACAATCTGAAGCCAGACATTCAGGAAAGATCCTCTCTTATTCAGGGTCAAGCCGGGGAAGGAGTTAACATTTTTGTTTTATGCAGGCCTTCAACTGATCAGATGATCCATATTCACATTAGGGAGAGTAATCTTTACTCAGTCTGCTCATTTAATGTTAACCTCATCCAAAAATACCTTCTCAGAAACTTCCAGGTTAATGTTTGACCAAGTGTGAGGGCACCTGTAGCCAAGTCAAGTTCACACATAACTTGGACCATCATAACTACCTATCTGGCAATTCATGGGAAAACATTTGGGCACAAATAAAGAGAAAAGTACACCCTGTGTACTTACAGCAAACTTCACCAAACAAAGGCCTAGAAACAAAGGCTGTCACTTTCAGAAAGACTTCCCTACCACAACTAAGAAATACCATTTCTTTCTCTTCTCACATGAGTTTGATCTGAAAAAATAATATTCTATTTAAACAAAACCTGCTTCTTTATGAAAATCTTTTGCTAAATCTTGGAATTTTCATTATTTGGGAAAAGATTATAACATTGATTATTAAAATTTTTTATTCTGTATTTTTTATTTTGTGGTATGAAGCAGAGTGTCCTGTACTTAATAATCCATCAATAAATGTTTGTTAATTAAGTAGGTGAAAATATGATTGTAACAATATTTCTGTAAAGAGAATGGAGAAACAGGTAAAGCAGCATGATATTAATCCATTTTACCGCAGGAGAGGGGGCTGCCTAAAGATGAGTCTGTTTTTAATAGTGAAACAATAAACTTGAATAGTTACATGTCCTTTCAGTTCAGCTTTAACCTTTATTCTGGAACAGAACTGAACTGGATATGCCAAAGCTACTGTTTCTGCTCAAACTTACCCTGGTAACTATGCACTCTCCTTCTGAAAAGTGCATCTTTGAAGACACATCATTCACAAGCCTGACACCACAATGTAACCAGAGGAGAAAATATAAGCACTAGGGTTTCAGAAGCTTTTACAAACATTCACAGAGGAGGGTGCATGGAATCCTTCCCACTACTCAGAGAAGCAGGTCACCCAGGGCCTCTGGCAGGGTGTGCAACTCTGAACAAACACTGGTATCGTGGGACTACGCTAGTGTGAGAATGTTAGGTACTCACAGGTCCACTTGTTGAGAAAAAGAAAACCAAGTAAAGCCTGTTAGAAAAGATGACAGCTCTTATTTATATTTGATAATCTGTTAGCAACACTGAGCAGAAGTGAGAAAACTCCCTCAAAAATATAACTTTTATAAAACATAGTAATTAAAACATCAATAATACAAACTGCTACACAGATGTGTTCCAGTTTGTCTTTTCATTCAAAGCATGTTTTTGAAGTGTACATTTTTATTTCCCCTCTTACATGTAGCTGCCAAGAGAATCTGACTTTATAAATACAACAAATACTATTTATTGGCCAAGCACAACAAAAACTATGAAATCTCTAGAAAATAGAGCTAAAAATAGTTTGTTTAAAACTGATCCTAAACATTCTACAAATTCCTTGAGGTTATTTGATACTTTTACTCTTAATTTTTTTCTTTTCTTCTCATACATAACTAAACATGTATATGATTTGGGTGATCTGTTTTTGTCGTTGAATAATAAAAATATTTTTTGTTGAGTTGATGAAGGAAAGCTTATCTGTAATTTGATTTTTTGGTTTTTTTCTATTACTGTACATAACTATGTAAATCAGCACATTAATTATAATACTTAATTAATACTTATAATACTGTAAAATGATAAATCACTTCAAATATTGGATTTATACAATTTTTTTTCTGAGAGAGTTGAGGAAAACGTTGGGTAGATCCAGGTGAATTCAGTAATCTGAACATCTCTTAGTAAATTTGGTTTGGAATCACCAACTCACTGGATATGATGTGGTCAACTATTTAGAGTTCCAATTTCCGAATAAAATTTTAATGAATCAGCAAGTACTTTTTATGTGCATACTTTTCAATTAGCAGCTGGCAGAAGTGGGTAGAATGTATTTATATATTACACTATGGTTCTGAAAAGGATTGGAAACCCTTCAGTTGTTTAAATCAACAGAATCAGTTCCATATGTTTAAGTAAAATTTCTTTTTGTTTGTTTGTTTTTGCCAAAGAAAGAGGGATATGGGGAAGTAGGACACCAGAAAAGGAGATAATGCAGGTGTGAAAAGATGACAAATCTGTGGCTTCTGGCTAACTTTGCATCTCTTTCCCCCACAGGGGCCAGCAGGGCTTCATGGCTACAGCATAAACTGCCTCTTCACTCTCAGTGTATGGAGTCAATTTGGATTAAGCTTCTGGAAGTCCAGAAATAGAAAAGCATTATGAACAATACAAAGCAAATTACACACACATACACGCACATATATAGTCTTAGCTTCAATGTTTATCTCATAATACTTCTTCATATTAAATGTATATGCATCATATGTAGTACACAGCCCTTATATATGTGATCTATATTTCTGTGTGTATAAATGTATATAGTATATATTGTATTGTGTATATATAGTATACAATATTGTATACATATATACATACATTGTATACATGTATGTGCACAATATATACAATATATACCTGTGTATATTATACAGACATGTATATATTATATATATTATATATGTATACAATGTATGTATATGTATACAACGTATGTATATATGAATGTGTACAATGCATGTATATTTATATGCATGCAATGTATATAATACACATTTGTATACACAATGTACAATTTACAATGTATAGAATGTACAATATACAATGTATACAACATATGTATACAATGTATGCCTGCACTATATATAATGTATATATATTGTATACAATGTGTATAGTATACATATATAGCATATTGTATATAAATATATACATACACAGAAATATATATCATATGTTTATATGATATGTGCTGTGTACTATATATAAAGCATATACATTTAATATGAAGAGGTATTAAGAGATAAACGTTGAAGCTAAGACCAAAATACTCTTTTATATGCTACCTGCTGTTGGCTTCCTAAAATAACAGTTACAAATCAATTCAGCTTTCAACAGGTGTTTTTAAGCCAAGTTCTCATATGATTTACCTGCTGAGGCCTTTCTGGTAAAAGGAAAGTTGTTTTTTTATCCACTGCTTCTCTAGAGATCCAGGTTTAGGCATCTAAGATTCCATTGTGATTAAAAGTAATAAATGGAGGGTGTATACACGTCGAGTACACATTGTTCATGATAACATGAACATGGCAGGTAGCTCCACATTTCTCTTGATACATTAGGCAGAACTCACCACAGGAAACCAAGGAAATTTTTGTTTAGTTTCCTTTTAGGTTTGTTTAGACAACAGTATTCTTCCTGTGTATTCCGAAGATTTTTTGCTGGTTATGGGCCCATCAATTGCCAGGAGCATTTCAAAGATTTTTAAATGGCCTTACGTTGACTTCAGGGTATTTGTTAATGCCCTTGTCGATCACAAGCTTTAAAGCACTTTAACTGTGCTTCTCTCTCTGGCTTCTCTCCTTCACTGCCTTCACTATTCCTCATACTTTCAGTGTTTTTTCATGGGGAGTGCACAGCTCCATGAGGTATGACTTTATATAAAACATTTTTATTTTTGCATTTGATGTAATATTTAGTGGCACAGCATTTGCCTTGATCATTGAGGGCTGCTTCCCGAGCCTTATTGCTATATAATAGAAAAGAAAAAGTTCATTATCCAGAGATTTATAATTTTACTTTGCATTTGATATTGCATTTCTCCTCTAACCTCTGAACGTTCTATGAGGTACTGAGTTAAAAAAAAAAGCACTGTGTATGAACAACGGAATGTGCATTTTAAATTGTATGGTAATTATCTGGTAATATCGTCTTGGGCTCTTTTCAATCAATGTTTCCTTCCAGCATGTGACTATTGTAGGAATCTGCCTATTAAAATTCAAATTAGATAACAAGGTGCAAATTGCCTCATGAATGTTTTTTTCCTCTTTTGCAAATTCTTCTTCATGTTTATAGCTCTCACAGTTGCTATACTTTCCATGATGCTGAGTTTTCATATGAAATTATTGTGCAGATATGAGTGTGGTAGTTTTTAAATGAGAAACATGCACATTTCCGTCATGTTGCCTTTGAAATGGAAACTCAACGGGTTAGCACATTAACTAGAGCATAAGAAGCTAATTAAGAATCCCCCTAAATCCTGAGGATGAGTTTAGTAGGGAAGTGTAAGTCAGTTCTCAAAGTTCTTAATATCACGTAAGGGAAGTTTTTGATGGGGGCAATGGAGTAATCTCACTCCTGGGGCTTGTGGATGTAGCCTGACTAAGTTGCTTATGAAAATGTGATTTCTCAGGGCTTTGGGCAAATTTGATTTAAGGGAAGAAGCCAAGGAATTTTTGATACTGCGCTGAAGTGACAGGTTAATATTATTGGGAAAAAAAAGTGGAAATGTACGCTTTTCCATTTCAGTATTTCGATTTTGTCAATAGGATTGGCACTATAATTATCTCTGGATTAGTCACAGGCCTATATACTTGTTAAAAGTGAATATCAAGTAAACTGTAACTTGACAGGAAATTTGTTTTAAAAGATATGACAGGGGAGGGGGCGACAAGTTCAAACAGAGAAAGAAGTCAAGCGTTTTAAAACTTAACTGCTGAAACTTAATATTACTTTTCAAAAGATGTTGCTGATAAAGATGGCTTCAGAGAGTCTCCACTTCCCCAAGAACTAGGCGTTTTCTGACAGTAAAAATATCACCAGTGTCAAGCCTTAGGCGGTTCCCAGACCCTCTTTCCCTGGGATTTTGCCCAATTCCAACGGGGTACATGGCGTTAACTCCTTCTCACACAGCAGACAACAGAAAGGATCTGTTGAATGGAAGGATGTGAAAAGCTTTCTTCCTGATTCTTTCTTCCATTCACTGATCCATTGCTCTACTTACTAATTATGATCATAACCATCTACTATGGTTATTCACTTCTTCAGGTAGGTGAAAAGTGTTTGTTGCGTTTTGTTCTCTTTGTTTTTGTTTTTCATTTTTTCTTAAACTGAACTTTGTTCCTCAACAGTAAAAATCACATTTAAAGATTTCAGTGAAACAAAACAAAACAAAATAAAAAAAACAAGAAAAACAGAACAAAGCTAGGCCAGATGAACAGACTCTGACAAAAACAAATATATACTTAATACAGTTTTTGGAATAAATCATAAATCCTTAATTTCCCCCTTCCCATACATTTTCCTATGTATTCAGGATAAAAGATGTTGAAGAGAAATGTAATCATTATAAAGGCAAAGGACAACACATACTCAAATATAAAAAAAATAGAAAGTGTCATTCCTTGAGGAATATTAGGTATAATCTACAGTAGCCATAGATGTATAATGCAGAAATATGAAGACTTTAGAGCACACACAAAATGACAATTCTTCTTTTAGGAATGTAGTCCAAAGAAATTCCTATTTGCCCAGGATTATACAAAGAATGATTAGAGTGGCTATAACAATGTTTTTAATGGTGAATTCTGAACAAAAATTAAATGTTCAGCAGTAGGGGGTACACTGAATAAATGGTGATGGGATTTTAAAATTCATAATGATGGCATTTTTCCTTTTTAAAAAATACATATTCTAAGTTAAACTTGTCCCAAACTCTAGACACTTTTGTTTACAATCTTGTGACATGAACACAACAGGGATGATAGAAGACAAATAAGTGACAGATTAGACAAAATTCCAAAGTGACTCTAAACCAAAATATCTAATTTCAGTTTCTCCCTTTATAAATTAAGCCCCATTCCTTGTCTTGGGCAAGATTACAGTGAAAATTAAATTGTCACCATGTCAGCTACGTCATACTACATTTGGAATATGTAAGTGCCATAATCACAGTAGGCTCAACAAATGGTCATCTTCCATTTATTTTTTGAGAGACAGAGAGAGACAGAGCATGAATGGGGGAGAGGCAGAGAGATTGGGAGTCACAGAATCCGAAGCAGGCTCTGGGCTCTGAGCTGTCAGCACAGAGCCTGACGCGAGGTTTGAGCCCACAAATCACAACATCACGACCTTAGCTGAAAGTCAGACACTTAATCAGCAGAACCACACAAGTGCCCCTTTCCATTTTTTTCTTTTCTATATAATGCTTGTTTAATATAAAAAACCCAAGTGCTTCTGTATTAGCTTCCTTCAGATTAATGTATGATGTGGTAAAAAATAACAACAAATCAAAAATAATAATTGACCTCTATGAAGGAATTTTTTTCAATTTTGCCTCCCTATACCCCAGCAGAAGCTAAGATATTTAATTAAAGACAATCAAATTATTGACTCCCTGTAATTTATTCTACATTTTGCTAGGTGTTGGAGATAACAGAGGTAAGCACTACAAAGAGTCTTCCCAGGAGGCAGACGATTATAATGCACTGGAAAGTATACTGTAGAAATAGATACGAGTCACAACGACACCACAGACAAGGGCCTGCTTAACTTACTGTCTGGAAGGGTGACAGAGCAGTCTTCCCGGAGATACGACTTTGGAGGTGGGTTTGGAAGTCTGACTAGATGGATAAGGAGGCAGCAATTGCTAGCCCAAGATTAAGACACAGAGAAAACTATGTAAAATGATTTCCCATCTGGAGGAATAGTGAGCATATTTCCCACAGGAGCATAATATAAAGAGGGCATGGAGAAACGGGCGATAGGGTCTGAGAAGACAGGTAGGGTCAGCGTTTGGGAAGACCCTCAGGAAAACCCCAAAGCCCTCTTATACAGCTACCTGTGCTTCCTTTTGAGAAGCAGATGAGTTTAAAAATATCCTTTTTTTTTAAGGATGTTCCATTAAGAACTCTGTGACCCTTTTCCAAAAGATAAACTACTGAGAAAACAGAACATGTACATTCTATATCATCTGTTCACAAAGTCTCCTTTTTTGGGGATCAGATTGACTTGCCTTCTAAAATTGTTTTATCTTTTTACAGAAGATAAATTGCCCTTAGTTGAAAAGATTAATGAACAGATGGCATTGCTGTCCCATAAGTCTGCACTAGGGGGAAGAAAAAAGGGGCCAAATACTTTTCTCCCCACCTGAGTAGCCACCTGGAAGCACCCGTACAATCAAACTCCTCCAATACTGATCCAGTGGACCTTATCACCTCAGTATTCTCTGTACATTTAAAGAAACCTTAGTTTTGGCAGAGGGTTGGAATCTGTGACTAATATCAGAAGCCTTTTTAGCACTGTCATGGATAGTGAATAAAAAAGAAAACATTTCCCTGGTATTCTGAAACTTTTTGTCTCACTAAAATGTAAGAATTAATATTAGTCCTTCCTAAAATGGCTACATTATGAAAGCAAAATGCATAAACACTTACATACTTTACTAGGGAAATGCCAAGTGCTTTGGAGTTAGGCCGCTTGTAAATCCACTATAGAACCATTTGGGCCTGGTTCTTTTAGTAGTTCCCTTTCTTTCTCCCTCTCTCCCTCCCTCCCTCTCTCTCTCCCTCCCTCCCCGCTTCCTTCCTTCCTTCCTTCCTTCCTTCCTTCCTTCCTTCTTTCCTTCCTTCCTTCCTTCTTTCCTTCCTTCCTTCCTTCTTTCCTTCCTTCCTATTAATAACTTTCCAATCCCTTCCATTGTTATTGGTCTGATTAGCTTTCCCTTTCCGGAGTCAATTTTGATAACTGCATGCCAGGAATGAAATAAAAATATGTATTACTACTATTTGCCAATCTTACAGTCCTTGACGTTTATGTTTTATATGTGCACGGCTCCCTCCAGGTGTCAACTTTCTTATCTATGGAAAAAAAAATCCTACTTTGAAGGCTTCCTGGTTCCATATCCATTTGTTATCTATTCACAGGTTGGAGATTGAGCAAGCTAGAATCAGCATCATATAATATAGTGCAAAATTTATTGATTCCATAAGATAGGAAACAGGTTTGGTTTTCTTTAACAAAATTTTACGTGGATGACTTGGAGCTATTTTTTTATTGTTTCTATATAGTTATGTTTCTATTGTTTAATTGGATAGTCTTATATTGTAAGTAGGAAAAGACAACTATATTCCCATCCATTGATCCACTCAATGTACTTGCAGGGGACAAGATTTTGTCACATATAATAAAAAAAAATGACAGTTGTAATTAACTACCTTAAAAAACTGATAATAGGAATATCTTTAAACAAAAGAAAATCTCCCCTATGACCATGAAAAGCTATGACTAAGCCAATTCAGATCAAAATAACTGACACTGTGCATATGACAGAATTATTGCCAGTATATATATTGAATAATCCATGATCAAAAGAGTTATTGAATAAATAGCTATAGCTCATACTTAAGGTAAACAGCATTAGCACTTTGATTGCTTCAGTCTGCTATGACTTGCAGAGGGCAGGGGCATGTTAAAAGTTTAGCCTGAAAAGACAAAGCTTGCAGGCCTTAAATCCAGTTAAGAAGAAGTTTTATTCCTGTTGGACTTGGTTAGTACTAAAGATGTACAAGCAAAGAACCCTCCACTGGACCGGACACCTGTTCAACCTCGATTTTTACAAAGAACTGATAAGGCTGGTCTCCTAAAAATGGATTTCTTTACTCTTCCCTGACTTCCCGTGCCATTAATACACCTTGACTCCATATTTGTAACATTATTTTATCATAAATACAGCTATTGCAAAACCCAGACTTTTGACATTGCTTTACAATGTTGCATTTTTTTGATTAATGCTAATTGTTTTTAATGGATTGCTTTCCAAATTTAATTCATCCTTATTTATAAAGTTGGTGTCAGGTTGCAACCTTGTGTCTCTGTACATATCATATATTATAGTTCTATGTCAGTATGGGAAACCAAATGCAAATCAACAAATTATGAAGCCTTTCCAAACTCAACTTCCCATTAGAGGTTGACAGACCCTAAAGCAATGAATAAACATAAATCTAAATGATAGCTACTTCTCTATAGCTGAGAAATACAATCAAATTTAGCAAGTGTGTCTCCCAATATAGGGATTTTAACACAGAGAAAAAATGTACATAAAGAGACAAATGTTCTCATCTGTTGCTACCCCCTAAACCTAGTCCTTTAATGCCTACTGCAAACAACTGAATGGATGAACAGATCTTGAGAAATCACTGGCATTCAAGTACTCCTTTATAGTACAAAGAAGACTCATATTACGTCCAGGTAACCAGAGAGGGGAACCATGAAGAATCTATTAAACAATAATTTTGGTAAAAATTACAAATGTTAACAGGAGAAAAAATATACATACATATATATATGACTATGCAAATATTTATAATATGCAAATCATAGAAAATACAATTTTGAAGGAGATACCCTAGGAAAAGAAGATATATTTGTATAATTCTGAATCCTCAAGGAAATTTTTAATGACTTCTATAAAATAGATAAAAGGAGAATTGGAAGAGTTTCAGAATTCACTTAAAAGACAAATACATCAACAGTGCTAGCAGCAAAACTTATGATAAATAATGTAGAAAACCAAGAGGAAAACTGCTGGAAGTGAAGGCACTGTTAGAAGAGACAAATTAATGAAGAATAAGATGATGTGCATGAGGACAGATGAGGCTGATCCATCAGACTCGTAGCAGATGTAATTGCAGAAGTGAACTAACAAGTAAATCAGAGAACGTATTTGAAGATATTAAAGAATACTTCATTAAAATGAAGGACAATCAAAATAAAATTATTATTAATGCAACATTATTAAGTAATCTCATACCAGACATGGTGGTAAAAATATTGAATTTAGGAATAAAGAAAAAAATTGGACACTAATACAAGTGAAAAAAAAATAGCAATTACCTGTAAATACTATGGCAAAGTATCAGGCTTACCTCAAACATCTCTAGGCACACACCATTTTGATGAGGTGATTTTGACACAGCCCTGTCTGCATTCCTCTTTTGACAGAGGGCCATTCTGAATTAATGTAGAAAAAAGTTAGTTTAGTGTTACTTATTTTTTAAATTGCCTATCGGTTGAACAAACACCTGTTCTATCTTAAATAAGCATCCCATCCCTGACTCTGCTTTATGTGTGTATCATTAAGATTGTCTAGTTTTCTCTTTCATGTCAAAAATCTCCGTGGTTTGCTAACATTTCATTATAATGTTGTTTTCAGTTTGTCCTGACATTTTCATCAGGTTTTCTTTATATATTTAATTGCTTCTTTGTTGCATAAAATTCATTGTACTTCTATATTTTCACTGTATTGTTCTCTTTGACAATTAAAAAGTTACTTTGTCTCATTTGATGCTTTTTATAATGAATTCAAATTTGTATGATTTAAGATCTTGACCCAGGATTTTACTTTACCTTTTGTGTTTATTGTATTTTTGAACAGTATTTACGTTCAGCCTCCTTAAGACAATTTATTTTTGGCAAGTCTCTTACAATCTCATATATTTTATTTAATTTTTTAAAATATGGAAATATTATGGACTTTATTCCAATAATTGGAACAATTCAGAAAATATGGACACAAACAAAGACACAAGTGACCAAAGGTCAGTCAAGAAAAAACAGATCACTTGAATAGCTTTATATATACCTTTAAAATGAAATTTATAATTAAGAACTTTCCCACAAAGACTCACAGACCAGATGATACCACAGGTGAATTCTGCCAAACATTTGAAAAAGTAATATCAATTCTACATAAGCTTTTAGAAAATTGAAAGAGGGAATATTCCCCATCTATTTGGTAAAGCCAGCATTATCCTGACATGAAAACCCAGCAGAGATAATACAATAAAGAAAATTATATACCAATATCCTCCATGAACATGAATGCAACAATTTTTATCACAATTTTAGCAACTTAAAGAATAATATAAAGGATATGAAAAGGACAATACATCCTGACCAGATGGAGATTATCTGAACAAGGTAATGATGGATGGGTTCCTCTCTCACATTCAGGTCCTTCATCCATTTTGAATTTATTTTTCTGTATGGTGTAAGAAAGTGGTCTAGTTTCATTCTTCTGCATGTGGCTCTCCAGTTTTCCCAGCACCATCTGTTACAGAGGCACTCTTTTTTCAATTGGATACTCTTTCCTGCTTTGTCAAAGACAAACCATACATTTGTGGGTCCAATTTGGAGTTCTCTATTCTATTCCACTGGTCTATGTGTCTGTTTTTGTGCCAATACCATACTGTCTTGATGATTATGGCTTTGTAGTAGAGGCTAAAGTCTGGGATTGTCATTGATCCCCTTTTGGTTTTCTTCTTCAATATGACTTTTGGCTATTTGGGGTCTTTTGTGGTTCCATACACACTTTAGTATTGTTTGTTGTAGCTTTGAGAAGAACGCTGGTACATTTTGATTGGGATTGAGTTGAATGTGTAGATTGCTTTGGGCAGTGATGACATCTTAACATTTATTCTTCTGATCCATGACAATCTCATGTATTTTAAAAACACATTTCAAATGTTGTCCTTTTAACAGATATACTTTTTATTAAACCTTTTGTCTCCTGCCTTTCTGTAAGCTTTCTATTTTTGACATTTTTTTTCTTTTAAAGCTTGTTTCCTATTTTCTTTCTTTTCTAATCTCCCTACAGGTCAACTTTTTAAAAATCACATCTTCCCCACTCAACCTTGCAGCTGGAGAAGAATAATTACTTTTAGTTGTTTTTGTTTTTGTTGTTGTTCTCCTTCTTTTTCTTTCTCTTTCTTCTTCTTCTTCATCTTTGTCGTCGTCGTCTTCTTCTTCTTCTTCTTCTTCTTCTTCTTCTTCTTCTATTTTTGTTTAGCCATCTAAACTCTGGAAAGCCTTATAGCCACTGTATTTCTCAACTTTATAAACAAAACAACATATACTGGGCTTAAATTTCTTATCTCTTTGTTTTCCAGTTCTCAGGTTTGTATGCTCAAGTTTTAACTCAGTCTTTTAGATCTAAGATATTTGTTGTTATTGGCATGCAAGTACTCCTTTGTAGTACAAAGAAGACCCATATCATGACAGGTAAACAGAGATGAGACCCATGAAAATCTAAGCAATAGTTTTTGAAACATTATTCAAAAAATTATAAATTTTAATAAAGTTTAAATTTTTTTCAAATTATATTTCTATTTAACTCAATTTTAAAATGTAGCCATTGCACAACAGGATTTTATTCACACAATTTTCTCTCCAATTAAGAGTTCCTTTTTTTAGACAAAGTACCATTATATTTTTACATACAGTTAAATTCTACTGACAGCAAGTAGGATGTAAATTGATTTCAATAAAATTGCTATTGAAAATTCCTTAAATTACAGAATTATCAGTAATATATATATATTCCATGATCTCCTATAGGTAGTCCAAAGTTCTTATAAGGACCACACATGCTATGTATGACCTGCATATGTGAAAGAGATTCAGTGTAATCCAGGTATAATATTATACTACTATTTCCTGAGATATGTTTTTTTAATCTTTAAAAAAATTTTTAGTGTTTATTTTTGAGATAGAGGGAGAGACAGAAAGAGTGGGGGAGGGGTAAGGAGAGAGACCCAGAATCTGAAGCAGGCTCCAGGCTCCAGGTTCCAGGCTCCTGGCTGTCAGCATAGAGCCTGAGGCAGGGTCCCAACTCATGTACCAGGAGATGATGAGCTGAGCCAAACTCAGAAGCTTAACTGACTGAGCCACCCAGGTGCCCTTACTGAGACGTGTCTTAACGAGGTCTCATTATCTTAGTTTGAAAAAGTATTGTGAAAAAAAAAGCCTCTAAGTAACCAATTTCTGTATTTCACATGACTGAGGATATTACTCACCCCGCACATACTACATTATGAGCACGCATAGGGATCAGTCCTCGGGTTGCAATAATAGTTATAGTCAATAGCATTTCAGTTATTACATTCATAGACTAGGAATCATGTAACAAATCGTGAAACTCGGCTACTTGGATTTCACAAATTTATGGCATTTGATTGGCACACTTTTGTCCAAATACACATTTTTATCTTTATCTCCTTTATTCAACATGTATTTACATGAATGCCAAATTTCTCATCTAATATTTTTATTAATTTTGATTATCATCTGATATATATTCTTTGTGAATTTCACTTAGGAATAGGATACAGTATATATTAATAGTAATCTAGAGCCACTGTTACGTGTTCCTCACACTGAAAGGCAAGCTTACAGATCGAAATCTTCAACAGTGTAAGATTAAGTATAAAACTAAAGGTTCTAAGTGATATTGAAATGTAATAGAAGGAAAATTCAGAGTATTGAAGTGGTTAGGAGAGACTTCAGAAAAGATGTAGAGTTTAAACTTGGTTTTAAGAGAAGTAGGAAAGGTATTTTTACATTAGAAAAAAATGCAAAGGAAAAAAACTGGAAAGGCACCTGTGAGGACTGGTTAAGGAGGTAGGTCATAAGGGTTCCTGGAAGTGAAGAAGGAAAAAGGGTAAAACAGAAGCTGGGACAAGAAAATGTCAAGATGTTGCTATCATTAAACGGACTATGAACTTTATCCTGTTGGTACATGGGTATTACTGATAATTGATACGAACAAAATTGACCTTAATGAAACTAGGTTTAAAAGGAAAAACTTATCTTGTGATAATGTGTCCAATAGACTAGATAAGGTGGCAGAGATAAGGAAGTCCATTAGGAAACTATTGGTATAGTTCAGGCATGATACCTAACACAGAATAAAAAATTTAATACATGTTTATCCAATAAATTAATGATGGACATAACAAAGGAATGGATAAGAGGAAAAGGAGCACCATTTACTATGATGGATGTGAAAATAATTACAAATGATGAATTGACAAAATTGAAAACTAATTGAAAAAGAAGGTGTAAAAAAGGTTAGAGAGTCAGTTCAGACACTTATAGTTTTTGCAAAAATATGAAAGGCAAGAACAGGAATACCTTTACTGAAGATAACTAATTTGATTTTATTTACATTGAGTTTGAGGTGAAAAAATCTAGATGAAAATATATTTAGAAATATTATAAGGCAGATATTTTTTTATTTGTTTCATCCAGATTTACCTCAAGCACTTCGAAAAGTACACACATAGTAGGCAGTCAATATAAATGTCTTATACAAAATGAAATGTTTAGGGAAATGTGACTTGACTGAAGTTCACAATAGACATTATGTCTGGTGGTAATTATGTACATTATCTACATAAAAATAATATTGAAAGCATTCCTCTGAAGTGGACTTAAAATAATATAGCAATATTTTAATAGTTGTATATTTATTGAAAATATGATTTATTCTCAGAATTTACTGTGATCTATTGGATTATCTTATTAAATATTCTTGAAAATATTGGAGTGGAGATTGAGACCACCATAAATTCATGTTGAAAAACACTACATGGATTTAAATGAAAGAAAAGAAATTTCTGACTCACAGTTTACTGGGAGGTTATGACCTATAGTGTGTAACTATTTGATTCATTCCAGTTTAAAAATATTTTGGTATCTGTTAGGTGTTCCCCTTGTCCAGTGTCTTTTCATTAGAAACATAATATTAGCTAAGAATTGAGATCAATTAAACAAAAGAGCTTGAGGAATTACATGGAGAACTTCTCTTTTCACTATTATTAAATAGAAAATAGTTCACTGAATGTATTAGATCCTTCTAGCTTTCAGCATATTACTGAGAAAAGTCGGCCTGAGAGTGTCTACTCATAGTACTTATGTGCAGATCTGGGGAACAAAAGCAAGAAGAAAAAGGGAAAATTTTACTTCATCAAAAAATAAATATGAGCAGATGGTATTTTCATGCTCTTTCTCATAATAATCCATATCTGATTTGGGAAATATTTTTGAGGTCTATAAATAATAATTACTTCATTTTTATATTTGCTGAAAAGAGAAAGAAATAAAAAGGAGATCTGATACTGCTACTGTTGTGTTAACAACTTAAACTTAAAATTATATACTAACTACTTTTCCATGATGTTTTATCAATTTTCTTTTGGTTCAACTTCACTGATTAAATGAGACAAAACATATAGTATTGAAGTGTCTCACTGATGTTTTCTTCAAGATAGGATAAAGTCCAAATGGTATAGTAGCTTTAGCCTGAATAAAAGCCCTGATTTTATAGGACAGTTGTCTGTCTGTCTGTCTGTCTGTCTTTCTTTTTTTTTAAATTTTTTAAATGTTTTTATTTATTTTTGATATAGATAGAGACAGAGCATGAGAGGGGGAGGAGTAAAGAGAGAAGGAGACTCAGAACTGGAAGCAGGCTCCTGGCTCTGAGCTGTCAGCACAGAGCCTGACGCGGGGCTCGAACCCACGAACATGAGATCTGACCTGAGCCGAAGTTGAAGGCTTAACCGACTAAGCCACCCAGGCTCCCCTCTCTCTCTCTCTTTCTTTCTTTCTTTCTTTCTTTCTTTCTTTCTTTCTTTCTTTCTTTCTTTCTTTCTTTCTTTCTTTCTTTCAAGGGCTGGTTTCTTTCACTTGTTGCTTAATATTTAAGTACAAAAAGTGATGTATTTACAGTCTCCTCATAAATAATAAATAATCAAAATAAAACTTTTAATAAAAAATTGCCAAAGTCATGATAGGTCCTAGAAATAGTAGTCAAGTGGTATTTGAGCAAAAAAGAATAAGAAAGAGAAGGAGAGGTGAAAAAAAATTAAAAGGAAAAAAATGATCATTTATCAATTGGCCTTAGTATCAAATAAATACTTAACATATCCTTTTATCAATGGGATTTTCTGAAGATTCAAACTATGTATATGTAACATAAGAATTTGCTCAACCATCATAAGAGTCCTATACAGGGGTGTGAATCTGAATTTATTATGGCCCCAAACACCAACAAAATTTTCCAGATAAAGGCAAATGGGTGTCTGTCAGAGATTCTGAGACGTAATCCAGGAATCTCTAAATTTAAACTTTCATGAAATATGCCTAATTCAGATATGAATTGCCAGCTCTCTCTGTTACCATTTTTATCTCTCAAGTTGTTCCTTTACTTAATATGTTGTTCTCATTAAAAACAAAACAATAACAAAAAGCAACAAGTTTAGATTTTCCTTTATTATCTAGTTTGTGAAACTGATTCAGTTCTTTTTCCTTTCGCTTTTATTGTTTTAGATTTTCTTTTTTTCTTCATTTTTAGATTTTATGTGAGGTGCTTAATACTTTTAAAATTCTTTTTAATTTTTTTACATAAAAATTTTTAATGTTTATTTTTTCAGAGAGAGAGAGAGGGAGAATATGAGCATGAGTGGGGAGGGGACAGAGAGAAAGGGAGACCCTGAATCTGAAGCAAGCTCCAGACTTTGGCCTGTCAGCACAAAGCCTATGGTTGGGGCTCGAACCTGTTGACTGTGAGATCATGACCTGAATCCAACTTGGATCCTTAACCGACTGAACCACCCAGGTGCCCCAACCACTTTTAATTCTTAATCCCCTTCTGATAAAAGCCAAACCAGGACATAACAGTTGATCAAAAGTTGCATATGAGCAAGGTTTTATTTCATATTAAATAATTAAGGTGTTGAATATAGCATACTGATCTCTCCTCCTCTAGCTTCTGTTTCCCCTCCCTATTCCTGAAATCCTCATCTAATTCAATCCTACTCATGCATACCATATTTTTCTACAGGCTACTTGGTTAAATAGGGACCTCCATTCCCTCAGATCCCTTTTCCTATTGGGTTCCTAGTTAGAGCTGGCCTAAGAGCAACATATAAGAGATTAGAGAAGTGAAAGTGAACTAACAGCATTGCCATCCACCTGTCTTGCTGAGTTCATACAGATGGCCGAGAGACTCAGAGGTGCCTGGTGGATTTGAGTTTGTTCTTGTTCTCCTTTACTCTATGGCCAGTTTTTCTATCCAACTATTAACAACCTGATAACTAACAGTGACCAAGGATAAAAACTAGACAGAGGTTACACAGAAACAAGAGATTCCTCTCAAATTCTTTAGAAATGTCCCTTATAGCGCTCTTAGCTGGTTACTTTTGTGTATCTATACTAGTATTTGCAAATGACAAAGCTGTAGTTCTATTTCTTCAAGCAAATCAGAAGTTTTTATAGATGTACCAGTTATTTAAGTCATGAATATAGAAACTGTACAGGTATTTCAAATAGGAATGGGTTTAACCCGGGAAATCAGAGGTCTGGCTAATTGTTGGAAGACCTAGGACAGTGAAGATCAGAAGGCTCCTGGTAGATTTCACAAAACTGAGGAGTGTAGAAATTATAGGAAATTGCCATTTAGGTTCTCAGTGGCCTATAACAATGAAGTAGATGACTCTCAGGAGGGCACATGGAAGTGGCAGGCAAACATTCACAAATGACATCTGCCAAGCCATATGCCAGCTCATAGCTATTGGCTGAAGAATAGTTACTTCTACTTTTCTTCCATTTCCCAAATATTTTAAGAATACTTCTCATTGGTAGAAATAAGCATAGTGGCAAGCGTTAATGGGAAATCCAGTTACCAAATTCTAGTTTCTATCATGCATGGAAAGCCTAGACAGAAAGGGTGTTACATGTGATATCATGATTATTTTGATATAAAAATCTATTTAGAATTATTTATCTCCTCTATCCACAATTTAGTTTTTCCTCCTAATGTTGTTTTTTGGCCTATTGGTAAAATGTAAGGCTCTTCTACAAGTGGTAGGATTATACAGTTTTATTGTGTTATACTATGCTATTTTATTTTTAAATAATAACCAACTTTTCTAATTATTCTCTTGAAGGAAAGTTACAATACACACATAGAGATTTGAAGCAGCATGTGTGAAAAACATCTGAAAAAAATTAAAGTTTCTGGACAGATGTTATAAGAGACTTGTAGAAAAAGCTATCAGCATTACAATCCCAATTCTAATTTACTTTACATCAGGCATTTAAATTTATTATCTTTAGGCCATATGTTCCAAATGAAGCTTGGTTCTATATTCATGAATCAGTTGACAATGAATAGTTAAGTTCTGCTAATTCAGAAAGGTGAAGTTGAGTGAGCTTATTTAAATGGTAGAATATTTGTAACTACAAATTCTACATACCATCAGAAAACTTCCAAAAAAGACCTGCCATATGTTTTAAGCCGTGATGTAAATGGTTTAAAAAAAAACCTGCAGCTTTTATGCAGCTATAGTTGAGAATATCTTAGCATTTCCATTAAAATTCTATTTTGAGAGTTTTCAACTTGCCTCTAAAATTCACTGTAGACTAAAACTTAGTATGTGAAATCTAAGGGAATATTAAGTAACAGAATATGTTACAATAATTAAAGGTCTTCAACATTTTATAAATCTTTAATACCTTAGCAGTACAGTTAAATTTAAATTATTAAAAAAATTTGTGCCCCATGGACTATTGTTTGTGGCTACCTTCAGTGTGATAATGAACTGCCCATATGAGAGCATACAGATCACACTGGTCATGAACAAGGCACTCTACTTTCTAGAAAAAGCAAAAATGACTATAGGTAGAAAAACTGGGAGTGTGAGGCAGCATTCCCTGAACTTACAAAGACCTCAATTCTAAAAGTCAAGGATAGGTTGCAGGTTCTCTGAAAAGTACCCCAAATGGGAAGTGGTATCTCATCAGTGAAAATTTAGAGACTGGGGGCCAAAATGCTTAAGTAGAACCTGAACAGAGGTTAAATAGAATTGAAGATATGAATGAGGGACTCCTTCTAGTTGAAGGAGTCAGTGAAGACCATAAAAAGAATATCTTTCCATTTCTGATATAAAGCATGATTCTCTTCCACAACACCTACATCAATCAGTCAGTATGGATTATCAGCTTGTAATTTTGTCCATGTTCCTAGCAGGTGAAGAGTCAGATTTTAAAAAGCAAATGCAGGAGTCACAGAATTAACATGTTGAAATGCTACTGTGACTCATTGTGTAGATTGGGTTCTATTCCCCACAACAATTTTCATCTTTTCTCCTTATATATAAAACAGATACTAATTCTGTGATTTCATTACAGACTAATTTTGAAATAGGGGTGAAAAGACATTCACTGATTATTTTGTTTACTTTTTAATCACATTCTCAAATTAAACATTTTGAAATTCTCTATCTCCACACACTCAGGGCTTTTGGCATAAACTGGGCACTGGCTTCCCTGGAAAGAAGGGGCATTGGGTGAAATTTGAAGATGAGAACATTTAGGAGTCAGAAGTGGGAAAAGACATAATAACATATTCTACTACCTTACCAGAGACTTGGTCAGTGGTGTGGAAAGACCCACTAGATATTTTCTGAAGAGCAAAACTGTCCCTTTCAGCAATTGGACAGATGGTTAGGAAAATGCCTTTCAACTGCCTTTAACTCAGGATCCATTTAAAAAGGAAGTATTTTGTCATTGATTCCCAGGGGATATTTTGCTACAGAGCATCCAGAGAACTCTTAATTTCCAGGGAGTTAAGAAAGAGATATCAAATTATGATCGAGAATAAGTAAAATTGAATTTGCTTAAAAATATTCCACATGCACTCATACAACCAAGAGATTACACATAATTCAACACTTGTTTTTACTTGGATTAGAAATATTTTATAGGAATAAAAAGTACATATTCTGAAGAAAGTCAAGTTAAATTTGAGGCTTGGCTTTTGACACAAAAGTCAATGCTTCTGTAGAATTGACCTCATAATTTGATTATAATTTTTCTGCATTTAAACACATTCTAATACTTTATATTTAATATTATTCTGAAGGCATAGGGGACTGTAACAAGAGAGATAGAAGTACAAGGCTTCCTGATAATTAGAGCATGCTGGTGGCAGTGTATTAAAGACAGCTAAAGAAGACAATGTTTTCAGGCAATATAGGTAAAGTCAAAACATATCTCTTATTTCAGGATGGCCATGCATTTTCTAAACTCTAGATTTGAGAAGCATTTTGTAAATCATCGGTGCCTAAAATGAAACCTGATAATGCAGAGAATGACCTGCCCACGTCATTTAGTACCTCAGCCAGACTTAGTAGATTTTTATTTAAAAATATATTGCAATATGAAGTTTAAAATCTATTTTTATGCTTTATTTGTAATAAAGATTCAAAAGTTATCAGTTGCAAAGAAGAGAAATTCAATGTTTGGATTAAACAAAATGTGCCATTTCTGGAGAAATTGCCTTTTCTTGTCTATTTTTTTCTTGTTTCATACATCTGTGCTTTTGTAAAATAAAAACCAGTTAGCATGGCAACTGGAGAATCACGTGTACTATTTCAGAGCTAAAATGCTTGTTTGGGAAATATAATGTTTGCTATTTATTTGAATATGTATAATACTACATTCAAGGAGAAAATAGTTTATAGGTATCATATCATAAAACTATTCAGTGTATTTTGTTTAACTCTCTTTCAAATAAATAATTTATTGTTATTTGAGCAACATATTTAATAGTACCACTGAAGAAAACCCAGACATAAGAGGAAATAAATTGAAGGAAATAAAATTTAATATTCTAGATGAATCAAATGACAATGAAAGGACTCTTCCTTTTAATAAAGGAAATAAGTTGTTTTCCTAAATATGTTGATACTATAGTAAATAAAGATATCAAGTCATGATTATAAGCTAAAAAAAAACTCTAGAAGTTTAAGTATATACCATAGATTGCTACTCATTTTACCATCATTCTTTTATTCAAGACATTTTATGTGATAATTTAAACTAACTTAAAGGGGACAGTTATGGGTCTAACCAAACTTCTAGGAGTCCCAGGGATGACTAAACCATGGTCCTACACATCAAGAGACTCTTCTATTAATTTTTTTATTGTCTTCTAAAATTATTTTTTTTCTGTACTATTTCCATCCTTCGCAAAGAAGGGTGCATATCTCAAGGATTTTACTTTTTCCACTTTCAAACTAGAAAGAAAGGGTAATTTTTTCTGAGGAGGAATGCTTTTAGGAACATCCTAGATGGTACTCTATTCTTAAATTATTTATATAGGGTAAACAAGACTTAAGAATAGAAACAAAGGATTGAATGATCATGAAAGCTAGGAGACTTATAATGTAAAGGACAGATATGAACCCCAGCCCAATATGTGTATGCTCTAATTATCCAGAAAATCAATCTGAGTTCAAGTTTATCTTCTCTGAATTAAGCACGAATATTGCTTACATATCTCCTACTCATGAAAGGTTTATTTTGTGCATTTTCTTCCTTTGCCAGGAAATACATATTCCCCTGCATTGTAGCCGTAGTCTGCCTGCCTCCATCATCATTTCTACAGGTTTTCTTTACTATGCTCTAAAAGTAACTTATCATGTCAACATTTCAAAATAAATGGATAATGGAAGGCTTTGCCAAATAATTGGGTGTGTCTTGTAAGAAGAATATTGCAAGAAGGATATTGGCAGCCATGAAATATATCTCAAAGCTAAGGGCTTTTTCTTTGTCCCTGACCTAAATCTTTATAAATCATCAAGAACTGTAAAGATGTGAATTAGAAGAAAAGAAAATCAACTTCTCTTGCTCATGAATGTAGAGGCATTTCTTTGTCCTTAACAATTTCTCATCTTCATCTTCATCTTGTCTTTGTTTCTGTCTTATGTTTTCCTCTAGTTTTTCTGGATGATATATGTCTAACAAAATCCAAGGAAAATGTACCCATAATACAAGGTTTCTGACGCAAGATATGCTTAGGAGCTATAACCCAGACAGGTTAAGTGACACCAAATAATACTACTAAATAAGTAACATTTATAATTAAGAGAATTATGTTTAAAATGTTTCCTCACATTTCTAATATGTATACTTGCCACGGATTAAAATTAAGTGTATTAACCAGACCTAGTGCCTTTTCCGTGAGAGCTTTATTTACCCACCTTATATATTCACAAGTCAAACAATTAGGATATAAATACTTACAAATGCTGCTCATTTGATAGGACTTTAGTAACATCATCAATGTCATGACTGTGATCAGCACCATGATTTATGTATATTGAGTGATTAAGTTACCAGGACCATGCCACGCACTATCCATATATTATTTACTCCACACCAAGTTCCATAGGAGTAGTTATAATTACCCATGTTTCCCAGCTAAAGAGCTGTTAGTGGTGTTAGATAAATTATAGTAGAACAAAGGTTATATCTATATGTGTAAATCAAGTAAAATTTTCCAAGTGGTATCTGTCTCTGGTAATGGAGAGGAATTTGGGATAATAAAAAACATTATTGGTAACTAAGTGGTCGAAGGGGTCCTTTTAACCAGTGTGAAAGCAGGATGACATACCATTACTTAATTCTGACCTCTCTACAAAGTGACACCCAATTGAGCAATTGAAACAATGCAATCATGAACTTTTGTTATCTGCAATAAAGATGCTGATAATTCTCTTTTTAATTTAAAATTTACCAGCAGAGTTCATGTATAATGTCAGTTAATGTCAGTTGTGGTGAGTAATAATACCTCCTGCCTCTGACTATGTCCTTCTCTAGACCCATCTCCTTTTATGCTGGAAAAGAAAATGTCATAGTGTGTAATTCATGTTGTAAAATTTCATCTACAAAAATTAAAATGACAGTCAATAGAAAGTCTATGTCCTTAATATAGAACAGTCTTCATCAGCCTACAGTATATACACACTCTGGCCAAGTTTGTAGGCTGTATAAGAGTTGTCTTTGTTATTTAGAACCACTTTCATGACATTGAGAGAGTTTTCTTAGTACAAGAACCTCAGGAATTATTTGTTTGTCTGGTCCAATTTCCCAAGGCAGTTTTTACATAACATTAATTCATAGCAACATTAAATAACCCAGTGAAGAAATGGGCAGAAGACATGAACAGACACTTCTCCAAAGAGGACATCCAGATGGCCTACAGGCACATGAAACGATGCTCAACATCACTCATCATCAGGGAAACACAAATCAAAACCACACTGAGATACCACCTCACACCAGTCAGAGTGGCTAAAATGAACAAAGCAAGAGACTATAGATGCTGGAGAGGGTGTGGAGAGACGGGCACCCTCCTACACTGTTGGTGGGAATGTAAACTGGTGCAGCCACTCTGGAAAACAGTGTGGAGGTTCCTCAAAAAACTATCCATAGAACTCCCTTATGACCCAGCAATAGCCTTGCTAGGGATTTACCCAAGGGATACAGAAGTGCTGATGCATAGGAGCACATGTACCCCAATGTTCATAGCAGCACTGTCAACAATAGCCAAAACATGGAAAAAGCCTAAATGCCCATCACCTGATGAGTGGATCAAGAAGATGTGGTATATATACACAATGCAGTACTACATGGCAATGAGAAAGAATGAAATATGGCCATTTGTAGGAAAGTGGATGCACCTTGAGGGTGTCATGCTAAGTGAAATAAGTCAGCAGAGAAGGACAGATACCATACGTCTG